>NC_141363.1:19496541-20061541 GCF_057382095.1 Aulonocara sp. 'chitande type north' Nkhata Bay | reverse complement strand
GAGCGTGTGGCCACCAGCTCACCCTCATCTTCACCAGACTCTTCAACCTCTCACTGGATGAAGCAGCCATCCCATCCTGTCTAAAATCAGCCACAATCATCCCAGTGCCGAAGACGTCTCCCATCACCAGCCTGAACGATTACCGCCCTGTGGCCCTCACACCGGTAATCATGAAATGCTTCGAGAGACTAGTCCTTCAGCACATCAAGGATTACCTCCGCCCAGAATTCGACCCGCACCAGTTTGCATACCACGCAAACAGATCCACAGAAGACACCATCGCCCTGCATCACGGTATGGTACGGCAGCTGCACTAAGGCTGACAGAGCGAGGATTCAGAGTGTAGTCAAGACACAAAAAATCATCGCTCAAAGCTGCGAGTCAACAGAAGCTGAACAGCTGCAGACTAGTTAAGTAGGACTATCAGACCAATGAATTCCAAAAGAGTGCATCACAATTTCCTGCTCATCTGGATGTGAATCTGTAAGGAAAACTGGAACGACGCTGTTAAATACAGACACGGTGGAGAAAACGTGACGTATCTAATCTATAAATGCCCATTAGTGCCGCCTTGGCCTGGGTTACCTTCCCTCCACTCATTCATACATGTGCCTACAGTGTGCATTACTTCACACAGAAACATCCCAGCTAAAAAATAAGAACACCTGCTGGCAGGTAACGACCAGCCGCCCTGCTGCCAGCCCTTATTCAATTAGAAAGGCCACATTGCCTGTCACAGCACCTCCCTGTGGTTACATATAGAACTGCGCAGGCTGTCGCAGCTTTTAGCAAACATGCTGCATCTTTGTGACAATTTATTTCCTCTGTATTTACATTTTCTCATATCCCACTTTTTGTCCTGATAATACAGACTACTGTCTACACAGCCCTCCACCAAATCTCAGCATAAGGCCGTTCTTTCTGATTCTGGAAGAACTGTTAAAGCACATATTATCATGTACAGTTAGGAAGAGCAGATCCCAGCAAACTAACTACGGAGCAAGGAAGAGTACGTCTGCGTTGGACACATTAATAATGCTGACACGAATCTACAAACTCTGCAGGACAGATATTCAGTATTTTATCTGAGGACTGTTTTCTAATGCTGGAAGCAAAAGTGTTTAGGATGTCACGTGTCCTGTATGTCCTGTATGTCCTGTATCCGCTCTGTAATCGTATTTGTGCAGATTTATTAATCATGTTGAGGTCCACACGATTTCTGTGAGACTCTGCTAAAGACAATCAAATGTGGGGCACAGTGTCTGAGGGTGGATCACACTGTGTATGTCCACCTCAGACACGTCACCATGGGAAAGGGTCTGACTTTTAACTCTCTGTGACGTAAAAGCCTGCAACGAGCCGTCTGCGTAGATTTTGCGTGTTTAACGTCAGCGGTGAGTTCTGCCTGACTCTGGCTCAGCTGTCCTGGAAAGTGAAAGCAGTGCAGAGGGCCTCAGGGGCCATCGGGGGTCGGAGGGTGTGGGGGTTGGGTGCATTCCCGCCGACAAACAAACCAGCTCCTTAACGGCCAAAAAGCACGTGACCAAGCGTCCTCCACACGAAACAGTCCCGTGACCTTTCGGGTAACAGTGTCGGGGGGCCCCTTTAAGACTCTGTGACAGGATGACGGCAACGAGGTGAGAGCAGAGCGCGCGCAGCATCACAATCCCCACAGGAAGGACAAAGAGGAGGAGGAGGCGTGGCACACGATGGGCGCGTCATTAACGCACGGGCTCGTGCTGATGTTTACGATGACAGAGGCGTGAGACGTTAAACCTGCAGGACTAGTTAGTCTGTGACAACGAGGACCGGCCTCTCCGCTCCGCCCAGCACCGTCTGGCTGGCTCCACGCTGCCTGAGCGGGCAGAGACACGCACCGTGGCTGCATGCAGCAGGCACGGAGTCATAACACACAAACAGATATTGCGACGCGGTGAGCCACGAGCAGATCTGCGGGATGATGAACGGAGAGCGGATCGCAGCAGCCGGAGGAGACACCCCGGGGGCCGCGGGGAGGACGCTCCGGTTCCAACGGCCGCACGGTGAGTGACGGGCACGCGTGCACGCGCACTGCGCATGACCGGGATGTAAGAATAGCACCCTGGTTATGTAATAAAACACACACACACACACACACTTCCTCTTATTTCATTCATTCCCGCAACACACTGTGTGCGCGTCACCGTGACGCAAACTGTGGATAATGTCATTGATTAGCGGGCAGAGGGCGTGATCATCATCATCATCATCATCAGGAATACTGTTAAAGCCAATCAGCGTGCGCGCGCACACACACATTATATAAGGACTGCGATATATCGGGCCTGCTGTGAGCGCGCATATATGTCACAGCGCGCGGTCTTTGAGCTGCTGTCAGGCATGTGCTGGGTGGTGCTGCTGGTTTGATAAGACACGGCCCGCGTGGGGAATGGAGTCCAGGGAGCAAAGCGCGCACCCCATGCGACGGCGGCGCGTGCGGTGTGAGAGCACAGGTGAGGTTTGTTTCCCTCATTCAGAGAAACGCACCGCTGACCTCCCCCAGGTCGCACACGTGACCTGAAGTCTGGCTCGATGGTCACGTGAAGTGAGAGCCAATGCAGGGCCGGATCCGCTGTCTGAGAGGCCGCGGGCAGAAATCCGAGAGTGGGCACCTTTTAATGCTGGAGGAGTGGACGACTTTGAGCCTGCGGGGTGGGGAGCGTGTGCTCGCACGGCCACTCTTATTTTTATAAAAACGCAGCCTGACCAGCAGCAGGTCCTGTCTTTGGACTCTTATCAATGTGTAAGCGGGGGATGTTCTGCAGTGTGGTGGCGTGGCTACAGCTCACTGCATGGTCAGCATGTCTGGGCCTTAATCGCCACCGTGTCAGTGCTGGGTTTCACTCCTGTGATAAGAAGCAAATATGTAGTTGAGAGCAGGATCTTCTGCAGTACGTCGTGCGGTCAGGCCTGACTAACGGTGACTGATGTACGCCGTGCTCTTTTAAACTTCAGGCCGTGGTCATGTATAAAACCAACAGCAGGCTGTAGCATGCTGCTCGTGTCTAAAAATATAGTAAAATTGAAATTTCCTGCATGGTTTTGGCTTCACTTCAGTTAATGACGACAAAGTTCACGTCCCGGCTCGGCTGCAGGGAGGTCTTTCCACTCTGAGGTCTGTTTGGTCAGCCTGTGGCAGCTCGTGTGTGACTGGCGCTCTGTGATGGTTTCTGTCGTGTTGACATGATTCAATCTCGCTCCGAGCCGTCTGTGACGTGTGCAGCGCTTTTAAAAGACGTGTTTATGTTGAGCTGAGTATAGCAGTGAATGCTTGGCTGCTTTGCTCTGTCGTGGCTGTAACTTGGGTGGGTTTCTTTTTTAAACTAATAAATGTGACTTTTGTCCACTCCGAGCTGATAAAATTCCCGAAGGCATTTTTGGTCAGTTTTCAGTCCTGACTAAAAACACAGACACACTGCATGCCTTTCACACAGCTTCCTTTCATGAAGGAAGGAAGAGGCATGAAGACAACAATGCTTCACTGGTTTTTACTGAAATCTGACTTGTGGATGGATTCAGTTTGTGTCCATGTCAGTCATTTAGAAATAATCAGGCGGAGCATCTTTGCCGTGTTGGGTGTAAACCACTAAACTACAGAGCCACTAAAATATAAATGAGGTACTCAGGCCTGAAAATAAACTTTACGTTGGCAGAAGAAACGTAGCCGTTTGCTTCATTAGTCTTTTTTTTAAACCTCGGTGACTGAAAACTGATGACCTCTGACCTCAGATTCTTTGGTTTTTAGTGTTCGGCTCACTGTTGAAGAAAGCTGTGACGTGGGAACAGAAGCGTGACTTCGTAGGAAATGTTCTTGCTCAACTTCAACTTCTCTGAGCTGTTGATGACTTGAGCAGATGTGCGTTTCACATGTGACCCAGCTCCTGTTTGCTCACTGGGAGCTCCAGCAGAGTAAACAGCAGCTGCAGGAGCTGCTTATGTTTACTGACTGATCTGTGTTTATATGTTCGGTCAGTACTGCACATCATTAATATTTTAACTTCTGTGTAGAAGCTAAAGTCAGACCCAAACCACTAAAATGGCATGTTTTCCCTTTATTTAACTCTCATTTATTTGTCCCCAAAATTCAAATAAAAGTGAGTGATCCATCCACGGATCCATGTTTTCGTGACGGTGGGAAGGTCGAGTACCCGCCGAGAACCCACGCAGACAACAACACGCAAACTCCACACAGAGCGACTGCAGCTGGCCACTGGTGCAGTGGTGCAGTGGTTAGCGCCGCTGGCTCACAGCGAAAAGGTTGTGAGTCCAGTTTCAGTTCTGTACAAAGCTGTGTGTCTGCTGCAGCGTGCAAACAAGGACGGTAACAGGATGTAGTGTGACGGGTGTTTAATCTGAAGATGCTCGCCTTGAGCTGTGTGCAAAGGTCCACGTGTTGGTCTTACCTTAGATAAGCTTTCTGTTTGCGTTCTGATTTTATGTGTTTATGGCAGCATCACGCTGAGGAGACGAGTGGAAGCCTCTATCTCCTCACTCCTCAGAACAGCGTGCCGTCCTGTCGGCGAGCCTGTAACGCCTGTTTGCTGCCGTCCTGTCATTTACTGCCATCTTGTGGCCACTGTTGGTTACTGTCTCTGAACACTAGCTTTGACAAAAAAAATTGATGTCTCTAATAATGAAGTTTTTTGGGGGGTGACAGTCATGTCAGGTAGACTCAGACCTGACCTGACTGAAGACCTCAGTTTCCCTTCTCACTTCCCTCTTAATCGCTCTCGCTCGCCCTCTTCTGGTGTAATGTCTGCTGAGCGCCGTTTTATGCACTTCCGGTAAAGCAACATGTAGACTTCAGCTGCATAAGTATTATAGCGTCCCTCCTCCTCTGTCTGTCTGCGTCACTCTGTGAGACAGAGCAGGACAGGAGGAGCTAACTCGACTGTAAATAAGAGCCGTCTGCTGAAAGGAGATAAACTGAGATAACGAAGGGAAAACTTTTTTCAATGTTGCTTAACTTGCAAAGGAGTGACGTTCAGTACCGTGCAACAATCGTGAGCCAATTTCATTTCTCTGTATTCTGCTGGAAAATGGATGTAAGGATTTATTGAAGCATGTTCAAAAAGATGTGTGGGATTAAAACATATCAGGCAAAAAACGGATTTCTGTGAATGTAAAATGAATATTTTGGTATGATCGCCTTTATTTCTCTGAACTCTCTCAGACAGATTTCTGTCATTTAAGTGTCTCCAGTCATTTCTCTTCAGGCCTCTAGAAGGACGTTAGGAGCTCTTCTCAGACTGTTTCTGCTTTGTTTTGTTCTCTGTCAGGATGATCCCACACTGCTGTAGTAACGTTGAGGTGTGGACTGTGTGGAGCCCAGTCTGATGGCAGTGTTTCACTCTGTTTTCCTGCCCGGGTATATTTTTACTGCAGGTATTCTCCTACTCCCAGTCAGGTGCTTTGCAGATGGCTTTAAATGGCTGCTGCATTTAGAAGTTTTAGCGAACACCACTCGCTCCACTGCAGTCTGAACCATGACAGAGCCTCCACCGTGTTTCACAGACGTCTGCAGGCTCTCACCAAAAATGTAACTTGGCACACGTCAGCCGAGAGCTGCACAATTACTTGTATTTGATGTCCCAGAATTAAATGAGCCATCAAAGCAAAGGCAAGCCAGGCGCTCCCTAAATAAGCAGCCGACCACTCGTCTATATGAGCCAATCACAGCCTTTCCCTGCTCCATGCCTGGAGCAGCAACACGGAAAATGTATCTGTGTGTGGCACTGCAGACATGGTGTTTGGTAATACTTCATTTTTAAGGCAGCTGATGTTAAACATGAAGGCATCACATGCACAGAGTGCTGCAGAGTTGTGTCTGCAGCACAAACAACAACAACTTCTTCGGCCAGCTGAGGGACTCCATCAGCAAAGACTCCATCAGCAAAGACTCCATCAGCAAAGACTCCATCAGCAAAGACTCCATTAACATAATTAATGCATTAAAGCCAACGCTGCAGTGCAGCTCAGACGTGCTGAGGTCACCAGAGTCTTTCACAGCAATGCAGAGATTTGTTTACAGTGTAACACACATTTTGTTAATCGTGACAAATAGTTGTGGTCTCAGTGTTGATCACAATGATGGCGATTATCAGTTAAGCTGTAACTGTGCAGCCGTACCTCAGCCTCTCCTCCGGGGTTTGTCCTCCATTCTCCGGTTTCTTCATTTATTTATTTAATTTTTTAACGACACACTGAACACTTTGCTTAGATATGCTAAGATTTTATCCAATAGCTCTTTGGAAATTCGTTCATTGGTGCAAAAATACTGTTTTATGCAGGTCAAACGGTGTAGTCTTTGGCATGTTTTGTGACACATGAGTAGTAGTAAAGTGTCTGGAGTTGGGTTCATTGAATGATTCATTGGTCAGCAGTTAAAACATTCCTCTGAAAATGGTCAGGTACAAGGAGTGGACTGAAAATGGGAGAGAACAAAACAGGTTTGGCTCCTTGGAAGCAAAATCGTCTTGATTTTGCTACGTCTTGCAGCACTGTGGTCACGTGAAGGTGGATTAATGATGGTTAATGCAGAAAGGTCAGGATGTCCAGGCACAGTCTGATCTGCTCGTTTCTTAAAGTGTTTTTGTTTGGTAGAAGCTGTTTTCCACACATGCAAAAACATGACTGCCTCTAATAATTACATTTAAAATGCATTTAATGAATTTGTGCAGTTTGGATTTTCTGCTCTTGTTTCTTTTTAATTACATTCAGTCGTGTGTGTGTGTGTGTGTGTGTGTGTGTGTTTATCTCAGGACTGGATTTAAATACAACAAACAAGTCAGTCACCACCCACATGGTTGATATTAATGAAGGCCTAGGTCATGTGACACACACACAGGCCTCGGCTGCTTTCATTGGGTGTCAGCTGATAGAATCACAATAGAGCCGCTCAGCATGGTTGTTACCCGTTTGTCACGTTACACCACTTCCTGTGTGCCGGGACAAAGGTTACTGCAGCACATGGTGATTGGTGGATGACCTCATCGTAGTGTCTTTTACTGACTGACAGGCCAGCCGACCAATCAGAGGCACCGCATCCTCTGCCGCAAACCAAACAGGTGTGCTGCTGAAGCTCCTCCCACTCTGATGTGGTGTGAGAAAGTTCAAAATCTGAACACAGCTGGGAGAGCGCCTTTATCCCGTCCTCCTGTTCACACACAGACACACACACACAGCGCAGATACAGAGGAGAGGTTCACACACACAGACACACACACACACACACACAGCTCAGATACAGAGGAGAGGTTCACACACACAGACACACACCTGGCTGTTGAAGCCATGTCGCAAACACTCACTCAGAATCCTCTGGAGAAGACCTGGGGTCCATGGATGCAGAGCAGGCTGAACAGACGGCGAGGCTGTAAGTACACAAGCGCACACATGCAGCACATGTGCGTGCACACACACACACACACACACACACACGGTTTGCGCTGTGATGCCTTGTTTTGCTTTGACATGCTGATACTTGTGCGTTTTCTTCTGAACAGCTTGTGTGGATTCACCAGGTGTGTGTGTCTGTGTGTCTGTCTGTGTGTGTGTGTGTCCTGACGGCCATTCACCCTAAAGGGTCGCTGCGTGATTGCGTGCGGTCAGACAGACTCAGACTCAACAATAACACGACAAATGTGCATTTAAAGAATTTTGTAAAGTACAAAGTGAAACTAAACATCTAAAGAATCACAATAACAAAATATTTTGAAGAAAGAGTTACAAAGTATGAAAACTAGGCTGTTGGTGGACAAGTGTGTGTGGCGAGGCTCAGCCTGCCCGAGCGGGCGTTTTGCCCGCCCAATCAAACGTCAGGACCGCACGTTTCTGTTTAACCGGCAGCGCAGAAAAAACACCAGAATCATTTCTAGCTTATGATTGGGTGGCAATTTTCCGATCTTCACCCCCTGACTGAAGGAAAAAATTCCCACCACACATTTATAACCTTATCAGTGCAGGAGCGTCTGACTCTGACCTCAGAGCGGTCGTGGAGCTGCTGATTCTCTGCTGTAAAGTCCACATTTCTGCTGCTGATGTGACGTCTGTATATATCTGAGTGCATGCAGAGGGCTGTTGAAAGTAAGATCCCACACGGAGCAGCTGTCAGAAGAAGAAACAAACGAATGTCAGGTTCCTCTCAGATCTTCCTTGAAGCTTTCACTCAGACGTGTTAACATTTTGCAGCTTTGTAAGCATTGAACGGGCAGCCTAACAACGAGGGGGGCGACAGCAGCAGCCAAACACCTGAAGAGGAAACTCACCGTTCCTCACCACACGTGAACAACCAGTGCTCACTGCTGCTTTCTGAGTGCTAAAGTTTTTATTTGGATCCTTTACCAAAGTAAAAGCACAAGAATACGTGTGACATTTCCCTGTGACTGCTTCGTCTGTGCAGTCGGTGTGTCTGCAGCCTGCGGTCGGAGCTGTGGAGATGTCACAAGATGGGTCTGAGTGGTTTTAGGGTGATTTATGGTCTTAACTCCACATCAATCGGTAATCAGGTGTGATGTATTTATGTACAACAGACACACAAACACAGCGTGCTTTACAAAAGCCAACGACAGCAAGAAATGAGATCAGTGCTGATGTGGGAAAAGGAAAAACACAGTAAATGAGAAGAAAACGTATTTCAAAGAACAGCAGTAAACTTCACTGACTTCAGCTGCACTTCCTACTTAAACTACAGTAAAGTGCACAAAGGTTGGGAAACAAACAGATGAAACTGAAGCGATGAAGAAGAGAGAAGCTGGCCATGAGCTTAAAATCACCTCCTTTCTGTACGGCGAACGTGTGTCTGTGGGAGGAAAGATTACAGCCTGTGACTCTGAAAAATGACTCGCGGTCAGACGGTGTTCCTTCTTATCACCAAAATAACGTTTAGTCCAGCTCGAACCCTCCGTGGCACACTTGTACTGACGTCAGCGAAGGAAAGCTGTGCAGTCAGACATTGTTTACGAGATGAGCCGAACATGGTTGTGTTGTTGCTGCCTCTCCTTCACAGCCAGGCATTAACTTTTAGATCAGGATCGTACGGAGGACCGAGGCTTCAAAGAAATGAATGAAATAAAAAGGAAGAAGTTCTAATGTCTTTGACACATTTTTACATAAAAAACAGAAATGAATTTATAAACATTTACTTAAATGTGCTGCACCCAACAACCATATGTCCCCTTTAAACAAGCACTTTGGCAACAGCGGGAAGGAAAAACTCCCTTTGAACAGGAAGAAACCTCCGACAGGCTCAGGGAGGGGCGGAGCCATCTGTCGAGATGCTAGCATTGTAATGTAGTAGCTGGAGTATTTTGCAGGCTTGTGTCAGTATTTATAAGACTGATGTGTTTGAAATGTTCGTCAGACTTCAGATGGTAAAACTTTCACGGCTTCTTTGAGACGTCGGTGTGTTTTCCTCCTCGGACACCTGCGCTGGTCACCTGTAGTCACCGTCTTTGTGTTTGTGCGTTTCAGCCTCGGTGCCCCAGTTCACCAACTCCCCGACCATGATCGTGATGGTGGGCCTCCCGGCACGAGGGAAAACCTACATCTCCACGAAGCTCACCAGGTACCTGAACTGGATCGGCGTCAAAACCAAAGGTATCGGCTGCCAGCGCGGGGCTAAACTGACACACCAGGCCGTCGCCACACAGATGGAAACGCATCTGTTAGTGTGAGCTGTAACGCAGCTCGTGTTCGCAGGTGCTGTTTGATGCAGCTTGGAGTGATTTCTGTAAACCTTCACACAGACTCTGACTGAGCAGCAGAGTAATAACGTTTCTCAGGTCAAAGCTTTGTGAATAAACAGGCAGGTTACAGAGATGCGGATGAGAGCAAAGGAACTGTTTGGCCGCGGCGTTTCTGGCTGTCCGGACTTTATTTGGTCTGCTGTGTGTTGCCAAAACACTTCCAGGGCGCTGAGGCCTCCTCAGGACTCTGAAGGTGCTCTGCGGTATTTGACACCAACATGTTGGCAGCACATCCTTCAGAGGATCCTAACACTGTCAGATTTCAAGGATCTAAAAAGTTCATTCCAGTCAGCATGGCTCTGATGAGTCTGTTGATTACATTTAAATGATAGTAAGGAGATTTCCATCCTCGGTCATAACAGCTGTAAACTGTGCACATACTTTCTTCTTCATCAGTGCAAAAATCTGTTATTCTCCACACGAGTTTTCCATCTGCTCTTCTGTTCACAGTGAAGCTGTACGGTTTTATGGAGCAGAGCTTGTGTTTAGAGACCGAAGCAGAAGTTTTAACATGGGAGTCTATGCAGGGTGGGCAACTCCAGGCCTCGAGGGCCGGTGCCCTGCAGGTTTTAGATCCCACCCGGGGTCAACACACCTGAATCACATGATTGGTTCATTCCCAGGCCTCTGGAGAACTTCAGGACATGTTGAGGAGGTCATTTAGCCATTTGAATCAGCTGTGCTGGATCAAGGACACATCTAAACCCTGCAGGACACCGGCCCTCGAGGCCTGGAGTTGCCACCCCGGGTTTATGGGGACGGACTGACTGCTGGAGCTTCTGCTGGATGTTAGAGGAACTGCAGTTTGGTCTTTTTCAGCCGTCTGAAAGCATCGTGGGTTAGAACGTGTGCTGCTGTCAGCCACAGTTACTGCTCCTTGTTTGTGTTGTTATAATCCTTCATGGCTCGTTCTCCTAACCTGTGATGGTCACTGCTAAAAGCCAGCAGATGGCATCCTCATTAGCATGTTTAGCTGTAAGTTTAGTCTCTGAGCGTTGTTAGCTCATTGCTACAGATCCAGACCCTGTCACTGTGTCAGCAGGATTGTGTTCTCTGTGTTCCAGTGTTTAATGTGGGGCAGTACCGCAGACAGGCCACCTGCTCCTACAACAGCTACCAGTTCTTCAGACCCGACAACGAGGAGGCCATGAAGATCCGCAAGTACGAACCCTCAGCTGCACGTGTGCCACACCTCGGCATTAAGGCGTTAGTGTGTGAGGCTGTGTTTATGAAACCCACAGCATGTTGCTTCAGAGGAGCCAGACTACGCCGTCATTTTTAAAGTGCTCGTGAGCAATACGAGTCCAACTCTCTGAAGGTCTTTAAAAGTTACTGTTTGGACATTTGCTGCTTTTTCTCCCGTTTTCAGTCCAGTTCTTGTACCTGAGCTGTGAGTCGTTTAGGCGTAAAGACTGAAAGTGACCGTATCAGATATTCATTTTCAAGCTTGTTAGAATCGTTCACACTTTGTTTTTAGACTTTTGTTGTTGAGTCATAAACTGGCCTTAGATAATCTGTGACACAAAGTGAGATGGGAGCTGGAGCAGTTCACTGCAGAGCTCACCGTCCATGATCTCGGCCCCTCAGCCCCTTCTTCAGTCGGTCGCACTGACCTGTAACTCTCCACAGTGGTGCTCACCTTCCATTTGATGTCCTGCAGATAAGATGAGCTTTTGTAGCGCTCACAGTGGTCAGATCGCAGCAGTATGTAACAGACTTTAAACACTCACAGCTGTCCAGCTGTTCTTTGGCATAACTGAGGTGCATGAAACTCAACACACGCGCACATACGTGGAAATGCAGCATGAACGGCTGAAGCTGTTTCCTACTTTCCTACCAGCATGTAAAGATATGAGGGGTGAGTCCCGCCTGCTGACAGTGTCATACATCGTTAACGTGTCGGTTTCTGTGTCGGCACGCAGGGCCTGTGCCGTCGCTGCCCTCCAAGACGTGTGCGAGTACATCAGCAGGGAGCAGGGTCAGGTGGTGGTGAGTCAAACTCAAAGTTTCCTCCAAACTGCTCAGCAGCACGTTTTTGTTTGTAGTGGACACACAAACACAATATTACAGTGACAAATCAGATCTCCCTAAAACGCCGTGAACACAAGTCATCACATCCTTGTGTGAGCAGCTGTTAAAGTCGGTCAGCGTGGTCTTATTGAGTTTGTCTCTTGAAGGTTTTTGATGCCACGAACACCACCCAGGACCGCAGAGAGGTCATCCTGAACTTTGCCAAAGAAAACGGCTACAAGGTCAACTTTCTTTCTTTCTCTTTATTAAAAATAGAAATGTGTTCGTCAAACCTCTGTGACAGCTTTTGTTTCCCTTCCTGTTCAGGTTTTCTTTGTGGAGTCGATATGTGACGACCCCGACATCATCGCTGAGAATATTAAAGTAAGTGAGCCGAGGCGAGTCGCTGCTCGGAGCCGGGATCCGGTGCGCTTTCAGTTTGTTTTTGTTGGAACGGGCTGAACCGAGCTCGCTGTGCCAGCCCGCGGGTGTCTTGGCAGGACCTGGACTGGTTTTTGTTCCCTTCCTGCAGCTTCTCCGTCCTTTTCTCTTCAGTTTGGCTCGTTTCAGACTTCATGTTGTGCGTGCAGCTCACGTCTCTCTCAGCATGTGCCCTGCTTTAGTCGTGACTTTTCCCACTCTCTCTGCCTGAAAACAGCAAGTGAAGCTGAGCAGCCCGGACTACGCCGGCTGTGACAAAGAGGAGGCTGTGGCCGACTTCCTGAAGAGGATCGAATGTTATACGATGACCTACGTCCCCCTCGATGACACCAAGGACAGGTGACTGCCTCTGCTGTGGAAAATCAGCTTCTGAGTCACATCCACACCTCGTGGTTCACTGTTAGCGTGGAGGCAGATCAGCCACACTCTCTGTTCATGCTAAACTCATAAAATAACCTTACACAGAGAATTTGGAATTAAACTCCATCATCATCATCACATCAATCACTCTGCACAGTCGATGTTGGTTTGAGTTGATGCCTCTGAAGCCCATTAACCCTTTAAAGCCGGTCGGAGCAGCACGCTCTGTTTTGCGTAACTATTTTTAAATCCCGGTAGCACTGCAACCACGTGAGCTAGCGCAATAATTTGTTTTGCATATGAAACCAGAGGAGTTGTACTTACATCTGATGCCATCAGCTTGTCCTCGGTCACAGTTTCCTTCCACATACAGCTTTGCAAAAACTGCATAAAAAGCGCTTGCAGGAACAAAAACATAATATTCCAGAAACACGCTTTGCCGATCCGATCAGCTGTTCGTAACACTTCCTACGACCATCAGCGTGAACTATCACATGACCGCATGACCTGCCCGAAACCGGAAGTGATGTCATT
Source organism: Aulonocara sp. 'chitande type north' Nkhata Bay (assembly GCF_057382095.1). Classification (NCBI taxonomy): domain Eukaryota; kingdom Metazoa; phylum Chordata; class Actinopteri; order Cichliformes; family Cichlidae; genus Aulonocara; species Aulonocara sp. 'chitande type north' Nkhata Bay. Next base: position 20,048,411 of record NC_141363.1, on the reverse strand, counting down.
TTGCGGAAATGTAGTTGTTTTTTTTTTGTTTTTTTTACCATCGTGGCCTCATGAACCTATACTTGTGTTTTTAAAAGTTATCTTTGACTTTATGACTTTCTGTGTGGTTTCTGGGATGCTGAGGACTCATATTGCACTGCTGGAAATAGTTTATTTTGATGCACATGCTGTTATTTTGTAAATTTGCATTATAATATATTTTTTCGTTTTTCCTGCAGTATATGAAAATTGGTGTATCTCAAAAATAAAACTATGAAGACACTTAAAATAAATTTCCTTTGGAGGGAAACTAGTTTGTGTATTTACAGTTTTGAGGGATAAGCCTCTTAAATTTCTCTAACTAGAAATATATGTTAAAAAAACAAAAACGATTTTCAATTTTTTTGTAGTTTATTGCACTTTTTTGCAATTTATGTAATTACTATGCACTTAATGAATACATATTATTAAAATTTGGGCTGTAATGGTTGTATTGATGTGTAGCAACTTGAAATGCTCCCAAAAATGGCTCCACAGCAGGTAAAAATATAATATAAGCTCTGGCGGACTTGGTGCTATGGTAGGTCTTAAAGGGTTAAATATGACAATATGTTTAAATTGTAATAAATTGTGGAGCGAGAGCTTTACGGACGTCCGTCTCAGCTGGTGCAGCGGTTGCACGAGCCAATAATACGGCAGGATTCCTCACATGACTGTGGCTCAGGAGGCTGAGCGGTTTGCCCACTAATGGGACCGTCTGTGGTTGAATCTTGGGTGAGATCCTGAAGTCGTCCCTGAGCATCCATCACACTGAGAAAAAACAAAATGCATGTGCATTAAGTACAAATGTAACTAAGTACAAATATGATGGCAGAAGAAATGAACAACTTTAAAGAATGAAATCTTTATAGGAGCTTCACATTGATACATCGCTGCGTGACAGGTTGTTGGTCCTGCGTCTTCGGACTGGGCGATCTGTGTCTTTGTTACGTAAACGCACCGTTGTGTCCAGCAGAGGAAGTTAAAGAGGGCTGACGCTTTTGGGTCTCTTTTCCTCGTCTTTCTGCAGGAACTTGTCTTACATTAAAATCTTCAACGTGGGCAGCAGATACCTGGTGAACCGGGTCCAGGACCACATTCAGAGCCGGATCGTCTACTACCTCATGAACATCCACGTCACCCCGAGGTCCATCTACCTGTGTCGCCACGGTGAGAGCGAACTGAACCTCGTGGGTCGCATCGGAGGCGACTCTGGGCTTTCCTCTCGCGGGGCGAAGGTTCGTTTTTTGTTTTGTTTTTTTTTAAATGCACCTGTGATCTCGGGTCATGTTGTTGTCAGTGAGATTTTTCTCTTGTCCGTCAGTTTGCCAGCACTCTGGGCACCTACATGCGTGGGCAGTGCATCAGCGACCTGAAGGTGTGGACGAGCCACATGAAGAGGACCATCCAGACCGCAGAGGCTCTGGGAGTCCAGTACGAACAATGGAAAGCTCTCAACGAGATCGACGCCGTACGTAAAGAAACGGCTCGGCCGCTTCACGTAGATGATTTCTGCTCGTAGGAGACGAGTCTGACTTCCTGTGTGTTTCACTTCAGGGGGTTTGTGAGGAGATGACGTACGAGGAGATTCAGGAGCATTTCCCCGAGGAGTTCGCGCTGAGGGACCAAGACAAGTATCGCTACCGCTACCCTAAAGGAGAGGTGGGTGTGGACCCTGCGTACACCTGCTGGCCAGCAGGGGGCAGCTGCTCTGGCTGTGTAATAGGAGTCACTATGAGTTTAGGTCTCTGTTGCATGTTTTACTGAATAAAACATTAAAGCGATTAAAAAATAAATCTGGTCCCATTTTGAGTCAGATAGTAAATCCGAGTGTTTGACGACAAGAGGAGCCTCGTTCAGCTTCACGCGTTGACAGCAAAGTGACTGATGTCTAACTGTGTGTGTCTCAGTCGTACGAGGACCTCGTTCAGCGTCTGGAGCCGGTCATCATGGAGCTGGAGAGGCAGGAGAACGTTCTAGTCATCTGTCACCAGGCAGTCATGAGGTGTCTGCTGGCCTACTTCCTGGACAAGAGTGCTAGTAAGTGGTTCTTCTGCAGTGGCTTTGCTGAGGCTTTGAGCCTTTACGCTCATGTTTGTGATCGAAAGGTGATTAAAACCAATGTTGTTTTGAATTATTCCCATAAATATCACCCTATGAACCCACCGCTGAGAGTACAGGATCACTTCTTATTTATCTTTCACAGGATTTTTTCGATAATGAAACAAATGAAGAAACGATGATAGATTCCCCGAGTTTATTTCTCTGTGGTTAGAGTGATGGCAGCAGGCATGCTGTGGATAAACAAACATTTCTGTGTTCAGACGAGCTGCCGTACCTGAAGTGTCCTCTGCACACGGTTCTGAAACTCACGCCAGTCGCTTACGGTCAGTCTCGCCTTCTTCTGCCTCTGACTTTAACGTCCTCCTCTGTTAGTATCATTAAAACAAGCTCTGCAGCGTAAACTAGCAAACACAAAGTAAGATGATTAAAGTTGTTTTTGAACGGCGTGCTGGTGGAAGAAGTCACGACGTGCAATCACAGCGTCCGTCTGTTGTTCCCTCAGGTTGCAAAGTGGAATCCGTCTTCCTGAACATCGAGGCCGTCAACACGCACAGAGACAAGCCGGTGGTAAATATGAAATATGATTTTTCTTCTTTTAAACACAAACGGCTGAACACAAGTCGTAGCGTTAACGAAACCTGACACTGACCGAGGTGCAGAGGAACCGCCCACACTCGGTGAACTAATGGTTTTAATAAATCACAGGTGTGTGTGTGCGTGCGCGTGCGTGCGTGTGCAGCCTGCATTGATTCAAAGCGCTGCGACTCTGTGCATCAGACTCAGTTTGACTTTCTTTCCCAGAACGTCGACGTGGACCGAGACCCGGCCGAGGCCCTGGAGACGGTCCCTGAACACATCTAGAGGAGGCGGGCAGGGAGCTCGTTTTTATTCACTGATGGAAGTGGCCTTTTATTGTTTTTTAATTTAAGTAATCTTAGAGATCATCGCTGTTGTGATTGTTGCTGTTGTGACAGTTTGAAGCTTCACAACACTGAAAATGAGACATTTCTCTGTGGTAGCCTCTTTCCGTTGTCGATGCACTTTATAACGCAGGACCGAGGCCGGGTGAAGAAGAGGTCTCGTCTACTGTGGGAAAAAAACAAAGTAGTGCTGAACATGTGCCGGGGGGTCTGCGTTACCGTGTTCCCTCCTCGACTCTTCCTTACCTGTACCTGTGCTGTAACCAGTGTCAGTCTGAACCGTCATTGTAGGAAGTTAACTGTCCACACTGACATACCGAACACGTGGTGCTGGTTACCGTCAGCGAGTAGAGCGTTGTTACAGATCCTTAAAGGACAGGTTGAAAGGATTTTTAGAATTGCTGAAAAAGTTTTTATTCCTGGCAGTAAAACCGTCATGTTTGCTCTGGTGGTAAATGTACCAACATTTCTATTCTGATCTAATCGACTTCTTAAAGCCACATTCACGCATTGAAGCCGGACTTCCACCATCACGCCCGCGGGCCTTCTTCCAGGGCAGAAATAAAACTCTCCCTGAGTCGTGTGCTTGGCGCCTCGATGCTGATAAAACACCCAGAACACGCGCTCTAAAACAACAAGGAAACACTTGATGATCATCAGGGGGGGAAAAAAAAAAAAAGAGTTAAAGTCAAGACAGAAAGCAGTTTAAACACCTATAAAACTGGAACCCAACTATCGCCACCTGGTGGCCTTCAGACAGAATGCAGGTAGATGCATCCATGTTTTTACCGTGTCTGCGCCTCGGGACTTCTGCGAGCCTCAGCTCTGATTACCTTCAGCCTGTTCAGAAACTGTGATGATAGTTTAGTGTTTTAATCTCTTTGTAAACGGCCCGCGTTCATTTAAAAGAAAAAAAAAAAAAAGATGGAGGAAAACCATCCCTACCCGGATATCCACAGGCGACTGGAATATAACCTGAGGGGTCGGTGATTGGATTCAGCAGGACTGGCTGACAGTGTTTGGCTGAATGTGGCTTTTGGTAGTTTTCAGTATTATTCATTGTAAAAGATAAAACAGAAACGAGGCCTTCAAAGCACACGACCCATAATTCCTGCGTAAAACATGAGGGGACAGCTGGTCCTGTAACTGCCCGATACCTCAATGTGCCTCATAAACACACAATCCATGACTGCTCTATGCACCCCACTCTTTAGTGGGGGAGGGAGGTCTGGTGCATCTTTTTTATTTTTTTCTGTGAAGTTACACTGACTGTTCGTGGTCCTGATGATGTGTCCGTCCGCTGTAGTCCTGCTCTTTGTCTCCTGGACTCGCTGATCCAGGATCACTGGTATCATGAACTCACCTACAGGCAGGTTGATGTTAGGAGGGCGAGTGGTTCATTACAGGCAGCACAGACTGGTGTCGTACTAAAAGTCACTAAAGATCAATGAAAGCATCAGTTAGATGCTGGAATCAAAACGGCCACATCCTGTGGTCATTCGAGGGACTGCGTTTGTGGTTCCAAGCATCGGATTGCTGCTCGGATGAGACGCTAAAAACTGTGCTGCTGATGAACGCTGCAGAATTAATAAGCTTCATGATGATAGTGAAGCCAAACACCTGCGTAGGCTTCCTTTGCAAAAGGAGTCGCACCACCCGTGTTAACACCTTCAGGTGTTCTTAATAATAGTATACAGGATCAAATATACCTCAAAGCCTGCAGTTTAGGGATGTGCTCACCTGAGAAACTGTAGAAAAATGCACATTTTCCAGAGTAGGTAGCTCAGGGTTACCATGGTGATATGCTGTAGTTAGGTGAACCAGGTTCATGATACCAGTAAACCTGGATAGCGACTAACACTATTACTCAGATGTGATTGGAGGCCTCTGTGTGCTGGAGCATTATGTTCTGCGTTGTGCAGAATCACCCGGTGTAGCAATAGAAAATCAAACCACCTCAGGGGATCCTCATCTTCACAGTGTGAGTCAGTTTTACTGTGAGTGGTAGCAAACCTGCAGTGTTGAACAGTAATTCTGTGTTTAAACGAGACTCGTACAGTAACCCCGCCCCCGTGCCGCTGTGTCACCAGCAACCAGTCAAATCAATGCAATCACTGTTGTTGGATCAATTATAAAACTTTATTTTATAAACGTGAAAAAAAACCTGCTGTTACGTTAAAATCCAGGCAATAAAATCTAAATGGATACTGGACATTTGTGGGGTTTTTTTTTCTCATGTTTAAAACTAAGGCTCACACGGGTCCAACACGAGGCTCTAATGTAACCGGGATTCACACTGTAACACGACCAGTCCACACAACGCTGCTGGTGCAGCTTCTCTTTCACACACGATAAATAAAAAGAAGGCAGGAGAAGCTGTCAGGTGGTTATCTCTGACTGCTGCTGCTGGTGGAGGCCTGGCTGGAGTTGGGGAGGGAGTGGGCCTGTCTGTACTGCTGAGTCCAGGTCTTAGGGTCCTGTTCATGAAGCTGAGATCGGACACAAAAAACCATCATTAGTAGCCACAGCTTCATCTGCAGGTGTAGGCGTGCTCTGCTCAGCAAACTTACTTCACCCATGAACTCCAGGATTTTGGCTTTCGACACCTCTGCGTCGGCGCGCTGACCCCAGCGAAACTCGTGCTCGATGGGCTCCGTGTGAGGGATCCGCACGTACTCCAGGTACCTACACACGCACGCACACAGGAATCAAACTGAGCATTAACAGAAAAGATGTCAAGTAAATGAGTGTGGAAGTCGATATAAACTGAACGTGAGCAGCGAGCTGCTCTTCACATCTTATAGAATAAAACATGATCTTCCTATAAACTAAGGTCGGGCGAACTGAAACGTCGAGGCTGATCATCACATCTGGTTACAGAAGTCGAGGCCTCCCAACAGGACCTGCGATCGCCCGCCTGATTATTTATGAGCTGAAATATAAAACTGCAGATAAAATTTAAAGCAGTAAAGAGACTTTGGGGAAAACCCATCAGCCACATTATAAGTGCTGATGGGCCGTCCACCACCTGTGACAATAACAAATAAATTCAGCCGATAAATCTGTTCAGTCTCCAAATATCTGAGTCTTAAATCCTTATCAGCCGGGTTCACTTACAGATGTTGTGCCTGCTTCCACTGACAGCTGTGGGTTTAACTTCAGGGTAAATGAAAATTTTTACATTTTGATGAAAACCACTTTTAAAAAAAAGAAACCCAACATCAACAGATCCTTTTAATCCAGACTGAGGAGTAATCACGTTAAATAATCATTATGAAACATCAGTGATGCTGCCAGCATGTCGCATGGAAGTCTTTCAGGTTGGAAAACATGAGTTACAATACAGCGAAAAACAACAGACGCTGAAGGAAAAAAGCCCTTTATGATCCACTGCAGCCTGTTTTTGTAGGAAAGCGATGCATCGTTCGAAAACAGACGCAGAAAAGTAACTGAAGACAAAATGTCAAAGAAATGCGAACCGAAACACAACACGGGGTTTTCTGACCGGTTTGGGAATGTTGGAGGAGCTGGTCCAGGCACGGTGCTGCGGTGCTCTGGCCTCCTGCGCCCTCCTGCTGCTCTGTGGTGTGGTATAAACCAGAGTCTACGGTCTGACAGACGCTGGCTCTGAACACACCAGTGCGCTACGACTACAGCGACCCTGCCGGGCTCGAACCCGCGACCTTCTGCTTACACGGCAGTGCCTTTAGAAGCCTGAGCCATCGTCCGACTGCAGGACGCAGGTACTTCACACCTGGCCTGTGCTTTCCAAGGTGGGGGAGGGGTTTACATGCTATCAGGTAATCAGATTACATCCAGTTCAGCGCAGTAACTTCACATCTTGAACTTTAAACTGTCCTTGATCATTTGTGGCTGACCCCACAGTGACCCGGTTACCACGGTGACAGAGCCCATGACTCGGGTTGCTTCCTACCTTTGACGCACAAACTCGTCGGTGACCATCTTCCTCACGTCACCAAACTCCTCGTGCTTCTCTCTGCGCACAGCAAACAGAAACGTTTAAAGTCAGATTTGTGCCGACTCCTGACGAGCAGCTGGGCGGCGACTGAGGGGCGTGGCCTCACCCGGGGTCCACGCGCAGCTTCCTCAGAGTGTTCCAGATCAGATCTGTGCGACGAGGGAAGACAAACGTGTCAAACTTGTGTCCTTCCACAGATCAACTCGCCTTTGTTTTATTTAAGGAAGACTGACACTCACTCTCTCTGACGACACCGCCTTTCATGAAAATGACGCTGAGGATCGCTAACAGCAGACCCATCTTTGGATTGGACGGGCTCCTACGCGCCACAGGAAACAGACACTTGTTACACAAATGCAGGTTTTCTGATGACGCACTGATGTTGGCTGTGTCAGAGTATAAAACACGCAGGTATTCAATAACTGAATCCTGCTGCTCGGCCTCAGCGTTTAACTGTTTAGGTTGTGATGTAACACATGATGTCACCACTAGATGGGGCTGCAGTCTCTGCCCAGTTTCTTAAAGCTTAAAGTTAAAGACCTCTCGGACTCCACACAGCGCACACAAACATTTGTACTGCTGATGTTTAGACGCTCGTTTCCCCGGTCTATGAATATATGCATGAATACTCACCTGACCGGCGAGGCTTTGTCAGGCGTCTCCAAATTATTGACCAATATGTACATTTTATTTTTAGGGTCGATTTCCACCAGCTTCAGGCCGAACACCTGGACAGAGCAGCAGAGGAGCGCCGTGCTGAGACAGTTTCATTTGCAAATCGAGACGCCGATCATCTCTGACTCTACAAACCTGGTCAAACGTCCGCGCCGCCCTCTTTAGGATCTCGGGGTAAATGTTTCGGTAATCCTTCACCACATGTTTCACCAGGTCTGAAACGGCACGGAGACGACGTTATCTTTCATTACTGTGCTTTATACGCGTGTCTGGGACATCCACAGCTGCGAGCAAGGTTTTAAAACACCTCAGACTCACAACGTCTTCTTCAGAGCCCGACACGACACGCTGAGCACTTTTATTTTTTCAAACAAACTGAAGCAGCCTCTGTTTTCGTGGACACTTCTGTTCCTTAGCACTCAATTTAACTGTTACCCCCGTTTGATTTCACAGTTGAGCTGATATAAACCTCAGAGGGCTTTTCAGTGGAACGCTGCCGTGTATTCAAACGCTCCCTGGCTGCTGTCTGTACCTGCTCGCCGTACAGGCATCTTCTTCTGGTCCTTCACCAGGAAGTACTGCACCACCTCAGCAGTCTGCAGACGGACGAGTGACAGAAAAAAAGAAATTAAATACATTTTACTGATCATTAAGAATCAAACTCTGGATTTCTCCTGGTTCTGTACCTTTTGGTCGACCTGTGCAGGTGTGAGCTTCTCCAGCCCTCTCTGCACCTGTGACGTACTCGGCTGAGTGAAGGTCGCATCGTCATCCTCATCCTGAGCCACCAAGTTGCCGGTGTGTCTCTACGTGGGAAAAATGTACATGGAGTCAGTATCTGTGAAACTCACTGACACCCTCAGATTCAGCTTATTTTTCTGTACGGCAACTTTGCCTTTTATCAGCTGGCTGTCTAAAAGCTCTGGGAGAAGATGGAGACACGATAAGGTTCTTGCAGTAATCGCCAAACACACAGACCTCCAGAGGGTCAACACCAAAAACCATCAAGTCCAACCAATCAAAGCTATTAGGTTTCAAAGAGAAGCAGCAGCGTCAACGAGCTCCTGGGCTGCATGCTGCCCCAAGCATCTGACTGCATCAGTCACTACGCTACGTTCACACTCCTTTCCTATGAAAGTTTGCTGCTCTGATTTCCCGGCAACGTCAGCGCAGTTTCTTTCAGCAGGTCGGCTCGGAGCCCACGCAACTTAAAAAAAGTCACTGGGAAGAGCGATCCAGCAGCTGAGACCAGTTCAGGATGGTTATGGTTGGTCTGAGCTTGCAGTTTGAACCCTCCACAGGTCAAAGCTAATCTTGCCTTTGCTGCTCCGCTGAGGCCTCAAACTCGCAGCCCCTATTTTGATGTGAAGAAATATAACGCAGTTTGACTCTTTCTGTTGGGGAGGTTTGTTTGTTGTTGAGTGAAATGTTAAAATAAGCTCTTTAAATGATTTATTATGAAGGTGACATGAGCAGAGAGCACAAACATGCTGAGGGATCGGCTGTGTTAGTTCAGCGAGTCACAAACTAATGTGAACACTTGTGTCTGTGTTTGTATTTTGTTACGTATGACAAAGTGTGTCTGTCCAGGAAGAGGACAGGTGTGTTTGTTTGCTAGTTCAATAAAAGGCTTCGGTTAGTTTGCAGTTTTGTCTTGTTATACAATATTTTAAATAAAAAACAAACACTTTTGGAAATATTTGTGATTTCTTCTTGTTTGTTTTGTACTATTTGAACACTACGGTGAGATGACAGTGCCAGCAGTGGCCCACAGCTGATTTACGTTTGAGACCCCTGACTTAGGCAAAGTGCCGATGACCCCGAGGTACCCCGCTGAAGATGTGGAAGGTTTCCCAATAAAGTGACCATTCAGACCACCTCACCGCCATCAGGGACCGGCCTGTTCGTCCAGCTGCTTCAGCGGTTTCTGCTCGTAGCATCTCTGATGTTTCTCAGCATGTGTTTAAGAAACCATGCAGAACGTTTTCTCCAGTGAAGACAGAGCAAACATCCAGAGAGCTGGAGCTTGTTTCTGCCCCTCTGCATCACAGACATCAAATTACTGCACTTAATTCAAACTCTATATCCCATGATGCTGAAGCTCCTATCATTGGGACACGTGGAGTGGGTGTAATAATTATTTAACATATGCCCTCACAGTTGGAATCATTTTTCCTGCATGGGCTGCTTTTTTTTTTTCCAGCTGCTGTGGTTTGATCTGGACGTGATCTTGAGTTTATACAAAGGCGTTCACCACTTTACCCTAGCACCTCTCACTACTGTAACAGTGCAGACAAGTAAAAAGAATTTCTTCTGTGGTGGAAACGAAGGACTTACTCTCTGAGAGGAGCTCTGTGTGCTGGACGGTCTTTTCCTCTGCGTCATGGCGACACACCGCCTGATAAAGGAGACAGGTAGGATGAACAGATGTGCCTCTTTAGGTTGGACTGCACAGCATTTTAATTCCTGGCCCCCTGCACCACATCTCGAATAGTTCTGCAGTACATGCACTTTTCTAAAGTCTGACTTTCACATACATGAAGGGGAGGCTGTTTATTGTTATCTGAAGAGGATCAGCCTGTCACCAAAGGTCATTCTGTTTGCAGCTTTGCACAGCAGGAAATTATGGTGTGAGGTGATACATCGTGTGCATCATCACTGGATTAAAAATGGTAAAATTGCCAGATGTGTCTGTACGGTGGCCCTGAGAGGCCAAACGGACTGCAACTTCAGGAAACACTTGCAAAAAGAAAACAAAACACAACGGAAATGTTTCTGGGGAGACAATAACCCGACGGACCAGTTGCACGAACCAAAACATGCTAACAAGTGCGCTGGGAGACACTTCAAGGAAGTGGATGAGAGGTAAATGTGCTGTAATCATATGATTCTAATAATACTACAGATATCTGGAATATACATGCATGCTTTGGTTCGTGCAACTGGTCCGTCGGGTTATTGTCTCCCCAAAGAGAACCCCCCCCCCCCCCCCCCACACACACACACACACACACCACACAGGCCTCCTACCAAAAAAAAACATTATAGAAGTTATAACTTAATTTGAATGTTATTGGTTGAAACATGTGCTTGACCCACAAGCCCCTCAATGCAGTGAAGAATCCTCTTCACCCTCTGCAGGAAAGCAGCCCACAGCATGTTTACCAGCCTCCGTGATTGGCTGTTCCGTCTCACGCCATTAAAATCTAAGTACCGTAAAAATCAGAGTCTGTTCATTTCTTTGTAAGAGAGCAAACCAGATGTTAGACTCAGCGCTGACCTGTCCCACACAAACACAGTTTTTGCCGCACATTTATTCTGTTAGGACCTGATCGCCGCAGCTACACCGTGTGTGTGCGTTTCGGCGCGTTTTAAACGAGAAAGTCTGTAGGCTGAACAAAAACAAAAACCCGGAAGTGACCACAGATCCTTAACGCGAAAACCAGAGCAGACAGCGTTGCTAACTCCGTGCCCTAAAATACTTCACCCGGATTTCCCGGGATAAAGCGTGGCAAACAGAAGCTTCAAATAGTCCGTATGTTTTAGAAAATGACTCACTTTGATCCTCCACCCGTTCCAAACGGTCAGATTCCCGCTAATGGGGCTTGTAGGCGCCTGCTGATGACGTCATTTGCACTTGCCGCTTTTCCTTTCCGTTTCATTCGTCGTTGGTTTCACTCAGTGACTGTAAAAGTCATTGGTTTCATCTATTAATTAAATAAAAATTGAGTGGTTTTATTTATTTATTCCCCCTGTGACAGTTTGATGGTTTATTATACCGAGAAAATTATTTTTATTTTACAAATTCGCCGGAATAATATTGTTCATTAGTTTATGTGTAAAAGGACCTAATTTGCATAATTACTAATGAACAGAAATATGAACGTTTGATAAAGAGATAAATAATCATACTGATTGAAGGAAACGGTTTCCAGGGCCTAATCCGTGGATCGACTTCCTTCGAGGCGTGGACGTCTATCAGCAGAGAATGTACCTTCACCTATCAGCAGAGAATGTCCCTTAGTCTGTAACACAGTCAAATATATTCTCAAGTAATATTCAAGCATGCCATTCAGCGTGTTATTACGAGCTCGGGAGCAGCTTGGGAGAACAAGAAAACAGAGACTGCTTCAGATTGTCTTCCCAAAGTGACTCAACTTTATTCACAAGTACAACAGTTTATATAGAGGGACAAATTCATGAGACAGCAGATTATCAGTTTAAACCAGTACAGGCCTCAACAGGCGTCTAAAAGATTAAGAAACTAATGTAGCTGAGGGAGTGATCTCTGTGGTATTTCAACCTTGTACCAGCCTGTGATTCTCACACATCAATTCTTGGGTCAAAGAGAAAAATAACTAAAACAAAGGGGCCTTATTGAATGACAGAGTTTTCCTGCATAATGTCACTATAAAACAATATCCAGTAAATGCTACCATGGTACTAAAATACCTAACAGTTCCCCTCTTTTATTATTTTTAAAAATAATAACTCAAATAGAAAGGAAAAATCACAAATGTAATAACATAATATAAAAAGCAAATCATAAAATGTAATAGTTCACAACCTAATGTTCAATATACACATCAGGAACATCATTGGTAACATCTGGCACATCCTCAGGATCAATTTGTGCTAATTGCAAATACATTGAAGTAGCTGTACTAGTAGCTATACGGGTTATCATTGAGAATGTGGCTTGCAGAAATGTGAACAGGGTTGCACTTTACAATACGAAATAGTAAATAAAAATCCTAAGGTTAATGCAGTAGATATGATTAATAACCTAAATATATAAAAAAGACAGTTCTTTAGTCGTCTCCTGGCCTGGTCCCAGGTTCGTGTGATGACAATGGGCATTTCATTTTCTCCATTATCAGGATGAAACGAGTCTATCTTTATCAGGTTAGACATTGTGTGGTACTCTAGGCTTTCTGTTCCTGCTGGATGTTCGAGTACCTTGTTGTTGTTCAGGCGGGGGATCAAAGGGCTTTCTGAGTCTTGGCTCTTTCCGGCGTTGTGTGTTAATCAGTGATTGTGTGTGTGTAGGTGTATTGGATCCGGGCGCTGGCTCGCCTGAGTCGTCATCTATAGGTGTATTGAATCCGGGCGCTGGCTCGCCGGAGACGTCATCTACTTGATCCGACGCCTTAGGTGGTTTGGTGGGGCTGGTCTTAACCCTGCTGGCATGAATCCACTGAGGTTGTCCGTCTGTGAGGATGCTGGTTCTTCGTCACTGCCAGTACAGTCTGGGGCTGGAACACGCGCGGCCTCCCAGAGTGTCCTTGGTTTTAGTGACTTCTCCAACACGCATCTCCTTGTCTCCACTTGTGGAACCGTGGAGGGGAAAGGCTGAGAGAGACAAACTTTCTGATAGTTATTATTCAGTTTTTCTACCAGGTTGTGAACATCAGTGGACAATGCAATATACATCACCTTCTACTAGCGGTGCCCCTCTGGAAGCTGACCATGGTGTTGGAAATAGTCTTATTTCAAATGGAAATAATTTGGTTACTGCAGATGGAGTCATAATGTATGAAATGGAAAATCTGGTTGTGGTAAATGCTGATGTTTTGCTTTTGATTTTCCTACATTAGTTCGTGCACATGTTAGACAGGTTGCTAATATGCTTTTACTGCGTGTGATGTTTTCTCAATTACAAATCTTGATTTTATTGCCCCTATTACCCCTCTTTGTCCGACATGACTCACACAGTGAAAATGTCGGGCAAGGACTGGCATCAGGGAATATGGGAGGGCAATCAAACCCTTAAGATTTTGTATAAGCCATCTCTGTCATCTAAGGTACAGTCATTATTCTCCCAACAGGTGTAATCACATGCAGAGGCTTGCTCTTGTATAAATTTTAAATCAACATTTGTCTCTAAATAGTCTGGGAGTGTAACAAGTGGCAGCTGTAGAGGCAAAGATAATACTTCCTGCGGAGGTGGGAGCTGCAGCCTTGGCTGTCACGTCTGCTAAGGCATTACCTGTTGCTTCGTCTGTGTCAGCTGTACTGTGTCCTTTCGTTTTTACAACTGCAACGGCCGATGGCAGCTGTATAGCCTGAAAAAGTCTTTGAACAAAATCACAATTTAGCAATTTATTTTCCATCAGCAGATCTAAATCCTCTCTGTCTCCACAATGTGCCAAAGTCATGCACAACGCCAAATGCATAGCGGCTGTCTGCGTAAATTGTCACATGCTTATCCAAATGTAGCTCACAGGCGCGTATTAAAGCCATGAGCTCTGCTTTTTGTGCTGAGTGAAATGGTAATGAGTGAGCCTCTAGTATGATGTCAGGCACTGTTACCACCGAATAGCCACAAAGAAATAAGTTGTCATTTGGTTTTGAACAGGACCCGTCCACATAAACAATGACTGAGTCTGGGATAGGTGTCTGCTCTAAGTCTGGGCGTGGTGCTGTGGATTCCTGTATACGTGTTGTTAAAGATATTCTATTATCAAAGTACTCAGATGCAATGAAATATCACTCAGACACTTAGAGCAGTTTTAAACGTGCACGGGTGAGAGACTCAGGGAGAGACTCACACACCTCCTTGGTGCAGTCTGGCTTTATTTATACACATCATGAAGCATACAAAAAAGGAAATATCATCCTTATCTTGTCAAGAAAACAGGTGTGGTTTATCAAAAAACTTCGTGTTCTCTACAAGGTTGTTTCTTACTCGTGGGTGGCGGTTTCCTGCTAGTGTGAAGGCAAACAGTGACAATGTGAAGGCAAAGACTGATAATGTGAAGGCAAGCAGTTTCCGTTATAAAGTAGGGAGCCAGCAATTAAAATATGCAGCTGGTTGAGTACAGAACAGAAATATAAACACTCTTAGCTGATCATTATATGAATAATAAAACCTTTAAAAGCAAAAATACTCTGACATTCCCTCCTGTTGTTTAGATTTCTCACATGACAGTACTGTTATTTTTGTCAGTTCATAACCTCTTGTCTAAACATTTTCGGTTTGAACGTCATAAAACAGTCCTGTGTTCAATTAAACTAAACATTACTGTATGGATCATCTTTCAAAATTTCTTCCATTTGAGACATCATCACATAAGCATTGATAGAAGTTGTCACCATGTTTGATACCATTTTCTTCAGACAGGGTACTACACATGTTGTGAAAACACATAACAGTAAAAGCAAACATGCTATTCCAACAAGTCCTTTAATCAGAAGGGACTTCCATGAACCACCTAGTAACCATGTCAACCAATCATCAGTGCTTGTGACATAGTCTTGTTGTTCAGCATCTTCAATCTTTCTCAAGGTGTTCAAAGCGTCGGTCATGTTTTGTGAGTGTATGTTGTCTGGGATGTATGTACAACATGTAGTGTCAAACAATACACACAAACCTCCTTTTTCAGCTAGAATCATGTCTAGTGCGACTCTGTGTTGCATCACTACAATGCGTATTGCGTCGAGTTCTTCATTTTGCGCTTTGTTGATTTTCATTGAAGCATTTAGGAACAGTCCAAATCGATAGTCAAGTGTCTCGATCCTCAGCATGTTTTTCCCAACTCCTACCCAAGGGAACAAGGAGTGGAGGACTTTCTGACCATCAGTCCATAGTTTGAAGTTCTTGGGCACATCTGATCCATAGATTGAGTCATGTGGCATTACTTCAGTGACTTCAGCAACTTCACGTTTTGCTCTTGACGTGTGTGTCTCTGCTGTGATCTTGAAGGTGTGGTCTGAAATTAGTACTGGTGCACACAGACCGGTGGAGTTCGGTGGGAGCATGAAGTAGGTTTTAGGCCCGCAGGCCCAAGCGGCTCCCTGGACCCAGAAAGTTCAATTTTTGAAGGTGTGTATTCCTTTGGATTGGGTCAGGTCAAGTGTCTGTGTGCAGTTGCGGTTTCGTCCAAGTTTCCTGTTTCCATCGGAGAAGTTGAAACACATTGGGTGCTGTATGTCCGGCGGCAAAACTATGGCGAATGATTTGTTTTTTGTGTTGTTGGCTTTGACGTTTACCCAATGTTTTTCGTTGCAGGTGTAGTTCCAGTTCGTCAGATTGTAGGCACAAGGGGTTGTCTGTTCAATTAGGATACGTCGTTGTGAAAGTGGTTTCGTGACACGTTTGACGTCTGTGTCACTACACCATGGAATTAGGTCTTCTTTCTTTGTGCTTTGACCTTTTAGGGTCAGTCCTGTTGCCATCAAATCTCTGCGTGTGCAATTGCCAGTTGTTGCTTTGTTGAACACACACATCGCTTCGTCAAGTTCAGGTGCCTTTCCATATATTGTTGCGTGTACGGCTGTTGTTGGCATATGTGAACATACATAGCATTCCGTGCTGTTGTCGGTGCGTGTTCTATCATACACATATCTATACCACGCGTTGTTCATCCATGGGTGGTTATGGTCTTGGTTCAGGTCACGCAGATGCGAATTATCATGTGTCCATCTTTTTTGCAGGTGGTGTTGTTTATTTCCTCTCATCTGGGTGAGTGTTAGTAGGCTCACTAGGAGCGCAATGCTGGCCACTAGGAGGACAAGTGTCTTCATGATGACCAGGCACACCTAGACTTCTGGTGAGTAGACTATTGGCGAGAAGTAAAAAAGGGCGGGATATACCCAATCAGCCCTTCCCTTCACCAATAGATCACCTAGAAGCCAGGGGAGCCGGCGTCTAAGCGTCTGGATTGTCACTCACTTTTTTACAGTGGCTGTGGTGGATCCAAGATGGTCTTTCTGCTATTTTGCAGGCGGTGGGTGTGGTAAGTAGGACTTGGTATGGGCCCTCCCACCTTGGTGAACTCCAATTCTTTCTCTGGAGTACTTTGATCAGGATCCAATCACCTGGTTGTAACCTGCAAGACACTGGAGAGAAATCACTCGGCAGTTGGTTGTTTAACACAATCTCTTTATTTTCAAACAGTTTAGTCATCCATTCTGCTAGGGTAGTTTCCCTTATTGATTTATTAATAGGTTCACTGGTAATTGGCAATGGAAACGCTCTCCCGTGGATGATTTCAAAAGGTGTAAGTTTCTGAGAACCTTGTGTTATTCTCATCCACATCTTTACTAGGCCTAGACATTCAGGCCATGGTCTTCCTGTTTCTTCCATGCATTTTCTTAATCTCTGTTTTATTGTGCCGTTAGTTCTTTCCACTAATCCTGCGCTTTGTGGGTGATATGCACAGTGATGTTTGATGCTAAATCCTAGAGCTTCAGAGACTTTGCTGATGATGTCATTAACAAAATGTGTTCCATTGTCTGACCTTATCAGACTGGGAATGCCATATGTGGGGATGAAGTGATTGCATAAACACTTTGCCACTGATATTGCATCTGCTCTTTTGACTGGATAGATTTCTGGCCATTTTGAAAATACATCTATAATTACTAGAGCATATCTTGATGCTTGGCATTCGTTAAGTTCAATAAAATCCATGTGGATTGTATGGAAAGGGTGAGGTGGTGTGGGGAAATGACCTCTTTGTGGTCGGAGGTTCCCCTGTACATTATGTCTTTGGCAAATCATGCATGTTCTGATGAATTCCTTTGCTGAATTTTCAAAATTTTGAGTGTAGAAGTGTTTAGAGAGGACATTCATCATTCCACCCGTTGACAAATGCGTTAAGCCATGTGTCACTAATGCTGCTGTCTTGTGTAGAGATTTTGGCAGTATTGGTTTGCCATTACAGGTCATTAGGTCATTTTCTAGCTGTGCTCCACACCTTAACCATTTTTTCTGTTCTGTGATGGATGCAGCTTTCTGTTCATCTTTAAGTACATCAAGTGGTATTAACGTTGATGTTTCAGATATTAAAGTTTGTATATGTTGTTGTGCTGCCTTTTTTGCGGCTTGGTCTGCAAAGTTATTGCCTTTAGTAATTTCTGAGTTATCTTTTTGGTGTGCGGCACATTTGCACAATGCTAATTTTTTCGGCAGTGTTATCACTTCTAGCAGTTCTTTTAAAAGGTGTGCATGCTGTACTGGATTACCAGTAGAAGTGACCATGCCTCTGTTCTGCCAAATCTTTGCGAAATGATGTACTGCTGCAAAGACATACTGACTGTCTGTGTGTATGTTTATGCTTTTTCCTTCATTCAGCTTACATGCTCTCACAACAGCTGTAAGTTCTGCACTTTGTGCAGAGTTAGAGGAAGTCAAAGGTCTTGCTTCCAGAACTGTGTCTACTGTGGTTACTGCATAACCAACGCAGTTGCGACCTAAGCTATTTTTAGAAGCTGATCCATCTACAAAAATGTCAGTGAAAGTTGACTGTGGTGTGCTATATATATCGGCTCGTGGTTTTGTTTCTTCATCTAGCTTTTCCATACAGCAGTGTTTTTCACCATCTTCTGATGTGGGGAGAAGTGTGCTGGGATTTAGCTGACCACACTTCTCGATTGTAATGTGTGACTGTGATAACAAGATGCCTACGTATGAGAGCTGTCTTGCATGTGTGAGATAAGACAAGTTCGCCTGCAGTAAGATGGAGGTTACAGCGTGGGGAACTTTGACGATCAATGTGTGTCCTAAGACGATGTCAGCGGATTTCTTAACTGCCTCTGCTGCAGCTGCGCATGCCTGCACGCACGAGGGCAGTCCTGAGGCCACTGAATCTAGCTTACACGAATAAAATGCAAGAGGGCGTTGCTTTTCCCCAAAGGCTTGTGTTAGAACGGCCTTCATGTAGCCTGCACCTCCGTCTACATGCAAGTAAAAAGGTTTTTCATAGTCTGGCAATGCCAAAACTGTGCGCGTCTGCAGTGCAAGTTTTAGATCATTAAATGCTTTTTCTGCTTCTGGTGTCCATTCTATTTTATCTTTCAGTGCTAGATTTTTTCCATAAATTAAGTTTTGCAAAGGTTGAGCTAGCAGAGCATATTCAGGTATCCAGCATCTGCAAAAATTGCAGAGACCTAAATAACTCATCATTTGTTGTTTTGTGAGAGGCTTTGGAGCAATCTGTACTGCTAGTTTTCTGCTGTCTAACAGTGTTCTTCCCTCTCCTGTGAGTTTGTGGCCAAGGTATGTGACCTCTTGGCTCCACAGCTGTAACTTGTGCTGTGATACTTTATGGCCCTGCTGTGCTAAATGTTTCAACACAGTCATGGTGTTTTTTCTGCAGTTGTCTCGTGTATCTCCCGTGACGAGAATGTCATCAACGTACAGAAGAAATTGCCCTGTGGCAGGGAGTGTGCATAGTGACATAGATTTCTTTAATGCCTCTGCATACAGGGTGGGACTGTTCTGAAAACCCTGTGGCAGTCTTGTATAGGTATACTTTTCGTTATCAAAGGTGAAGCCAAACAGATTTTGTGAATCTGGGTGTAATGGCACCGAGAAGAACGCGTTTGACAGATCTATGACTGAGAACCATTGTTCTTTTTGCGTCACTTGATTTAAGATTGTGTGTGGATTTGCTACCACAGGTGGGATTTGTTCTGTTACTTCGTTTATTGCTCTGAGGTCATGCACTAGGCGATATTTTCCTGTGTTTGCTTTTTTCACTGGGAAGATTGGAGTGTTACAGGTTGCTTTAGTTGTTTTCACTAAAATGCCTGCTTTTTCCATATCTGCAATTACTGGCCTGATCCCTGCTTTTGCTTCTGCCGTCAAGGGATATTGTGGTTTAACTGGCCTGTAGGTTGTAGTAGTTTTTACTACAACAGGATCTGCTCCTTTAATTAATCCTACATCTGTCGATCCTGTGGACCATAGTGTTGTGGGCAATTCTTGTAGTTCTGGGTGTAATTCTAATGAGAGTATATGTCAGTTTTCACTATCTTCCTGCACATGCAAATCAGTGCTGTCAGTCATGTATGTGGCTGGGTGGGTAGTGATCACCCACCCTAATGTGTATCTCATGCATCCCGTTCTGCAACCTTGTAGCCATCCTTCATGCGTGTCCTCAGTTTTTTCATATCTGTCTCTTTCAACTTGGGTGAGAATGCGGCCTAAATCTTTCCACTCAGTACTGTCATTGTGTGCTACTGACACATGTGGATTTGGCATCCTATTTACTCGTTGTACTGCCTCAGGCTGCAGCACAGAGCATACTGCATTACCACTTTGGGTGACATATAGGTGCTGTAATGTCAGCATTTGTGGTCCTAGCTTGTGTACTTCTTGGTCATACACAGGATTAGGACCTGGACTCTGTTTGAACCTCAATGTGTTGTGATACTGAGTGTAGTCCTGTCGTGTTGAATGAGTTGGCAGATATCGATTTGCTATGTGTTGTAAAGGCTCTAGTGAGGGCAGGTCTAATGTCCAGTAGTAGTGAGGCTGTCCGAGTCCTTGACACACATTAATCTGATAATCTGCTGGACTTTGTTTCTCGTTTAACATTAGCTTTGCATACATGCCCTCTGGTCCTGGCAATACTCCTATTTCCAGTTTCTCTAGCGCATCTCTCCCTAGAAGATTAACTGGGCAAGATGGGTCATATATGCACTGGTTTTTACAGCTGCGGCCGCTGTCCTCATGAGATAAGAGTAGAGGCTCAGTCAGTGATTTAGTACTGACATGTCCTGATGCTGACTTAACTATCAGAGTATCATTAGAGAATTTCACTTTTGGTGGTTTTTTAATCAGTACAGTTTTACATGCTCCAGTGTCGCAGAGCATCGTCATTGGCTGCCCATTTACGTATATAATTACAGTTGGTTTATGTTCAGAGCCCAAAAGCAATTGCTCTATGTTATACACGTCCGTGTTTTCATTGCTCTCTGCTTCTGTGCTTTTTCCTAGTCATTTGTTATTTCTTTCATCCTCTTCCTCAGTGTCATCCTTTTTTCTATGTCTACACTCGCGAGCAAAATGCCCCTCCTTTCCGCAATTGTAGCAGCTTGTGTCTTTCAGTCTTCTCTCTCCTTTTCGCCCTCCTCCTGCCTTTCCTTTTCCTTTGTAGGGGCCTGGTTTATGTCTTCTGTATTCTCCAGAGAATGCCACCAATCCTGTTGCTGGATCTACAGTAAAGACGCCTCCTTTTTCTTTTTGCTTCTGTATTTTAACTGCGTGTTCAGCATATTGCAGTGCATCTGACAGACTTCCTGTATTTTGTGTGACCCAGTGTTTTTCTACGTGGGCCCTCACTTTTGGGAGGAGGCCGTTCAGAAATGCATTTTTTAGCTGTTGCTGAAATGGTGTTTGTGGCTCCTCCTGGTAATTTAAACCTGAATGTTGTCTGAAAACTGGGCGTAGGCGATCGAGGAAGTCAGAGGCAGTCTCAGCTTCCTTCTGCTTTATCTCGCCTATTTTGCCGTAATCTGCTCTTGGGGCTAGACGGACTCTAATCCTTTCATATAATCCTGCCAACTGAGCCCTTAGAGGCTCAGAGGTGGGGAGCAGGGCTATACCCTGGTCATCTGACCCCGTGAAGTCTCCCTTTACTGTTCCCATTTTTAGACCTAATAAGTCCTGAATTACCTGGAGCATTTCATGGCCATTCAAGTGCCAGTGTGTTCTAATTAACTCAACTGCCTCCCTCCATGGCTCAAAACCTTCATTTAACAGTGGAACGTCCTTTAAAACATTAAATCTGTCAGTTTGGGACCATGCTCTGAAAACATATAGGAAAGGGTTGTTGTCTCTTTCATTATTATCGCCACCCGTTAGTTGGCCATATCTTGGGTTGGGCGTGGCTATCATTGGAAACAGACCTGACGGTCCTGGGGGGTCAATCTGTCCTCCCATATCCCTACCTGACGGGTCTTTCCCTATGTCTTCCTTATGGTGATTTGTTGTCATTAAATTTAATGCCTGTCTTGCTGAATCATATGGGCCTGGCGCGTCAGTGAAGGGGTTTTTTGATACTGGCTGATTAGACGGGCCGGGGGCAGGCACATATGGAGGAGGTGGTTTTGGGTGTTGTGGATCTTTTAGTTCATGAAGAAAATATAATCTGATCAAACATTATTCAGCTTTAAATATTGTTCAGCTTTAAACATTATTCAGCTTTAAATATTGTTCAGCTTTAAAGTTACTGTGCAACTGTGTAATAAAAATGTGCTCACGACTTTGGCCTTGAGAGCGATAAGAAGCGATCGCCTCAGCCTGCAGGTGCAAGATATCTGCAAGCGAACAGACTAGAACACCCAAGGCCGATTTCCTTTTATGGAGTTGTTTTTCTGCTAATGCAGCACTTTCCTCACAACCCCCTCCTGTAAGTTTTAGAGAATATATACTCATCCTCACAGCAAATCTTTGGAATCTCCTGATGTGAGCTGTGATTGAGAGCTTGTCTCTGTCTCAATAAAAGTTCACTGATTCCCCATCTGCAGCAGGTGTCCGGTTGTCTTCATTCTCCGCCAGCCTGGTTAAGTCAATTCCTCCTTAACATCTAAAAGAACCTATTTAATGAAGGAAGACGGGTTCACTTTGTGTTTAATATTATTCTATTGCTGTTGTTGTTTTTTTTATATCCTTCAATTGGCGTCACGAACAGGATCCGCTCCAGGTCAACTGGAACGGAAGGGAGGACATCGGCCGTGGTCTGAGTGAACGGAGTTTGGACAAAAGCTGTGTACACACAAAAAACAAGGTAAGCAGACCTTTTATTTCTGCTATATTGAACATTATAAAAATACTTAGTGTCCAAACTCCTAGTAATTCATAACCAAAATTGTCTGGCTTACTTAAGGCTTGTTGAGAATCAGACAAGTGAATAAGAGATAAGTGAATAAGAAATAAGTGAATAAGTGAATAAAGATAAGAGTGAACTGAGGTCTGACCACGGTTGCAGCCGACGGGTTTGCTCTCCGGTGTCGGATACATACCTCAGCAGGTCTGGGACCTTGAAAGGGTTTATTAGTAACGCCTTTCTAAACAAATTAAAAGGTTAAAGGCCTTGAGAATATTTTTTAGTAATATTCTCTAAACTACAGAAGGGTTAGGAAGGCCCAGAGGACTTTATTAGAAAAGATCCTCTAAAACTTAAAAAAGAGAAGTACTGGTTGGAGTCCATAGGAGGGGTCCCTTTGATCAATAGGAGAAAACGGATCTCTTCTTAAAACCCCGATGATTTTAGTGTTTTAAATGTTTTGATGTTCTGTTTGATATTGGACACACATAAATACACGCTGAATGCTTGCTGTGGAACACTGGGCAGGACAGTTTGGTTCTCCGTTGTTCACAGATTACACAATTAAAGGAACTAGGTTCCTCTTTTGGTTAAAATAATACACCACACATAGAATTTTTTTACACATTTATTACATACATAAGGAGGGTAATGAGTGACTGCAGGTAATGTATGAAGTGTGAATGAGACGTGTGAACAAGGTGACAACCAACTAGCACCCCTATCAGGAAGCTCTAGGCAAGGTTACCCGCCAGACTCCGGTTTGGTAGAAGCTTGGTAACACCTGAAGGGATATTTCAGTGCTGACTCACCTTTAAAGCAGCGCCCCAGCTGATTAGTGCCTAACAGAGGCAGAAACCCAGCTGGCCCAAATTCTCCTTTAAAAGCAATAAAAGAACACTCCTCCATTGACAGTAAAATGGATGGAGAATTAGATCGAGAAACTAATGATGATGGTTGGGGTCCCGGTGTTATGCTTAGCACATTGGGAGAACAATTAACATGTGTTGAGACAGTCATCAACTCCACACACCAGCCTAAAGAAGCAAAAAAGCAGAAAGAGTCATTGAGGAAAACAGCTGAAAGATGCTTTTAAATTAGTCAAAAATTTAGCAACACCAGCAGAGAAATAGAGAAGTGAGATAAAGTTGTTCTGGCATATGGTGTTTCCTTAGGAATTCGAGTGCTATCGGGAGGGCGTTCCCGAGGTGTGTATTGATCAGCAAGGCTAGGCCTGGGCTATAGGTGCTTTTAAATTAGTCAAAAAGTTAGGGGTAACCTCTTCTGGCATATGTCTATGCGGGCCCGTGTGTAAATAGAACATAAATTACCGGTGTGTGTAAATAAAGTGTAAAATAGTGGTATAAACTGTCTGTTGAATTTCTCCTGAGTGTTGAAAAAAGGAAAAACTCTTTTCTGCTCTCTCTGAGAGAGGGGCTGTGTGTGTGAGACAGGAAGTGTGCATGCCCATAGAAGGAAAGAGATGAGGTAAACTCTGTGCAGATAGACCGAAGTAAAAAAAAAAAAAAAAAAAGGAAAAGGGTCTCTCTCTGTCTCTGTGAGAGGAAAAAGGTGGGAGCCGAGTGAGCCCGCGGGGCCGAGCGGGTCCGCGGGAGCGAGCGTGTATGCTGTATGAGGAAGAAGGGAGTGAGAGGGAGCGAGTGAAAAGAGTAATCGAGTATTTGGTGATTTTTTATTATTTCAGAGGCACTGGGTAAGAGTTTTGACTTTAGCTGTGAGAGTTGTGAAAAGAGCAGGTTTTTCTTTTGTTGTAGACTGTGAGTAATCGGTGTTTTTCTGCCTATTGTGCTGCGTGGAAGACACAGAAGTGTAGAAATGTTTGTGGTTTATCTTTGTTTGACGTTTTATATAGAGTTGGTTGATTCAGGGTGATTTCTCCCGTTTAAGGGAGGAGTTGCATTGTGGTTATGTTAAAGCTTTGCTGTAGGGGTATGTGTGTGATTTTGTGCTGGCTTCGCATGTTTAAATGGATGCATAGAAGTTTGTCAGTGAGAAATTGTTATGGTGGGGTTTTAAAGTTAGTAAAGAGTCAAACAACGCCCGCTGTTTTAAAAAGGCCCAAAACATCATAAAAGACACCTCACATCCTGGCCACTCCCTGTTCGAACTGTTGCCCTAAGGCAGACGGTACAGGGCAATCAGAGCAAGGACTAATAGACTCAAACACAGCTGTTATCCAACTGCAATAACACATCTGAATACTACAAAAATGTCCACCATGCCACTCTTGTGTTAATCTATGCACGGTCTGAAGCATGACGGTGGGAATACTTAGTATTTTAAGTATTCTATCTATTTTATTGATTGAATTTTATTGTTTTTTTATATTTGATATTACTAGGGATGATGCAATGATCAGGGACCATTCTTAATGTCGTCGGTCTCATGACAATGACAATAAAGTTTTTGATTTTGATTCTGATTCTGAAATACACCCTCCTCAAGAGTTCAATGATTTAGGCAGTTATGTTTATACAAATACTAAATGTATGTTTAGTGTCTTCATACAGGTGTTTTTTCTTAACCTGGAAGCCTGAGTACGGCAGCAGAAGACAGGCCAAGCTTTGGCTAAAATTCACGGCTGGACACCAGAGTTGTCCTCACCCCTCCCGGTAAAACAAAAAAGAGAGAATGTAGTTTGAGGCGGGTTTTTCTTGCTGAACTGCTCTGGGTGCTGTGTCCCTGAATCTCACCAGTGTTAACCTCTGGCGGAAGACATGGAGAAAAGGAAAAGATGTTCCTGGTAAATCACTGAAACAAATAAAACCACACACAACCAGAGAAAGATATGAGAAGGGTGAGGAACAGACACATGTGCGTGTTAGAGACATGCCTCGTTTGAGAAAAAGTTAAAGTAACCCATATACAGACGCACCCATACATGCAATGAAGAAACAGCTTACATACATGTGCACGTACATGCAAGGTTAAAGTAGCGACACTTAACATACACCTGTTTTTAAATGATATAGTTTATACATTACTGACAATTAAACGCTTTGGGTTGCAGGACAACAACGTAACGTCAAAAGACAAAGACACTGGTCTGAGGATTAAGTGAGGACACGACAAATTTAGTGGTTAAAAGGGTCGACTTGGGACATGTTTTTGTTGATTGTTTAAGACAAATGACGACTGAATGATAGGAAATTCCTTTTTAGGTTTCTAAACAGGATCTTAAGAATTTTAACACGTACCTGTGTTGTCCTGTCAACTTGAGGGGTTATGAGTTGATTATATGGTGAAAAAAAAAAAAAAAAACAAAAACAAAAAAGGGGGGAGACGAGATCTCGTTGTTTCTCCCCTCTCGGGATAACACAGCCAACACAGCACAGCCAACACAACATCATTTTCCTGTTCGCCTGTTTTGTTTTGTTTTTGTTTTTTCTGAGAGCCGAAGCTGACCTGGACTCCTACCCTCCCCTCTACCATCGTTGCCCTCTCCGCGACCATCTTTGACCCTTTGACCCCTGAAGGCCACAGCAGCTGGACTCACAACAACAACTTGAGGATGTCAACAGTGCTGCAAAAGAGTGATCTCATGCAGCAGAGACGGAGAGCACTAAACCTAAAGCCCGTTTCACTACACGGGGGAAATTCCCAGGCTGCGTCAGCTGACAGAGCTGTGACGAGACGCGCATTAAGCCCGGAGGAAAAGGGACGGTGAGCAGAAGGATGCTGACCTCTGAGAAGAGCCGAACAGCAGAGCTGCAGAAGGCCGTGGAGCAAAGTAAGGACAACATAAACAGACCCAAAGAGGAGGGGAGGACCCTAGGCCATGCGTCAGGCCGTTGGTTTACCTAAACTACAGAACAGGAAGGTGATGAACACAAACATATACCAACACACGAACACACACTTCTGCATGCGCCTACTTAGAATGAAGGGAAACACACACATGAACACTTATGCACTTGTTGAGGGAGTAAAAAACTGATACATACCCATGCACTAAAATCAAAATGTTGATTTAATTTACTAAGAAGTGACACACAATGCTCCAGCTGCTGCAATGAAGAATGCTTTACTGACAAAGGCTCAATGCTGCACACAACAAAGTCAAATACAGAATTTGCTATAATAATAAGCCCAGAGGGCATTTGTGTGGTCTGGGGAGCAGAGTCCGGAGCGGTTTGGTTATGAAAATGATGCCCGTGCGAAGATATCTGGGGCTTAAGGCCTCGACTTAATTGTTTACTCTACACTAAAAAGAAAAGAAAACACTCTGAGCAGTGGTGCAGAGTGAAAACGAGGAATTAACAGTGTGAGTTTTATTTCAGAGCGCCACGTCATTGTGATGGAGATTTAATAAAGGAGGAACACACGGACAAAGAAGAAGAGAAGGGGGGGCAGCCCTTGAACGCGATTGCCTGAGGCATTAAAGTTCTGTGCTAAATTCTGGTTTCCAGTGTGAGAAAAGTCACGCAGTGCCAGTAGTAGAGCTAGGTTGAGTGATGATTCTAAATTACTGTAAGTAAATCATCGTACACCGTTCAAGTTTCATGATAACGGGGATCTAGACTTTGTTGAACCCTAGGCAATTTGAACAGGTAAAAGTCGAGTGGCCAAGTAGCAGTTGAATAAAAGTCATTGAATAAGTGTTGAAATAAACTGGCAGAATTAAGAGAATTAAAACATTTCAAGAGCTCAACTTACTTAATGGTTCAATTTTGTTTCACGAACGCAAAACATATAGGTTTATGAATATGAAAAGGTTGAGGTGGTGTTGATTTGACTCTGTGTAGGTTTAGGTTGGTACTTTTATTGATGGGAAGAATATTCAGTGACAAGTCCTAAGACCCGGGCGTCTGCATTTTGTTTTTGTTATTTTTCATTTTATTTTGTTTTATGTTTACTGATTTTTGTTTGTGAATCTTTTCTTTAAGCAGATCTGCACATCGGAAATTACAAGCATTACACGTCGGCGAGAAAATTGTTGTAAGTGAGTTTCTCCGCATTGAAATGGGTTCTGGAGGAAACACTTGTGGGGACAATTAGAAACGAGAGTCCCTGTTTAAAAAAGGATTCAGCGAGGTAATCCAAACTCAAGTTCTTGTTTCTTTTTGAGATGACGTCATTTTGCTGAGTGTGGAAACTAGATGCGACGACAGGTTTCACTATCAGCAAAGAACGGATGAATGGATGAAAGACTGGGAATAAAAACAAACGGACTGACTGGTAAAAGATGACAAGACTTGACCATGACTCAAGGTTAACCACCTCCACCTAGATAGGATAAAAGGGTGGATGAATTTATGTGGGTTTCTTTTACAGGAGTAGAACGATGACAAAATATTCGAGGATGAGTGAACCTGTAAATGCCATTTTTGTGTCTTGTGTTGCTTACAGAGGTAAATGCGCAGCGTTACCATTTACATTTTCTTCCCTACAGGGTTACAGTTTTAATGTTTTTCTATTACAGGATTTCTGGGCGGATGTGTGAAGAAACGGTGTTTATGGGTTAGGAGTTGGGGATGCTATTACACTGTATTCTGGTGAGAGTGTTGGGGGAGACACACCCTGTCTTGAAAACTGTGATTCTTTTACAGGAAATGTTTTATAGCACCTATGGAATGAGGATGCCTGACTACGGTCAATGTGCTGCTAATGTTTGCTTTGCTTTGGTGAGAGGGGTGCAGTAGAAAACAGACAAGTGACATGAAAACAAGTAATAATAACAAATAACAAATTTGGGGACAGTTTGACCTAGAGCCCACTAACTGGCCATTAGGGGCTCTCTCTCTCTCTCTCTCTCTCTCTCTCTCTCTCTCTCTCTCTTGGAATAACATTGCCCAAAGGGTGAATAAAGCAAATTGTGGCAATAATAGTGATTTAATGATTGGAGAAACCTGAACATGATACTTGTCTGTTGAGCTGAATCGTTTATTACTCTTATGATTTTCCGGTGGGACTATGAAGATTTTTTGGTACAGATTGCAGGTTGTTGCTCTTTAACTCCTAGAACACGCCCTTGGCGAGGTGGGGGGAACTGGACCACCTTTCTGTGCCCCATCATCCTCTATTAGACGACATCCAAGCTAAGTAAACATGTCTTGGCCCTTTCCCCCTGAAATGACAGGCAGGCAAAGATGTTGCGTCTTTGTTTGCTTCCTGGCCCTGGGTCTCATTCCCATTGGCATAATCCTGATCTGTGAAGGGCCCCCGACACTTCTGACACCTTCAAGTTGAAAAGCTTAGCCCCCTTCTGACAGTCCCAATCTGACAAATGTAGCCCCTAGGGTCTTGCCCACCACTTCCTCTCCAGTTTTACCATATTCACTTTTGAATGTCCTTAGCAGTTACCGTTCTGAGTTTATTTTACGGTTGATTTATTCTTTCACATTTTCACGTTTATATCTCTCATTATTATAGTATACTCTGTACTCTCCACATTTTTATCATTACTTATGCTTTTTGGTTGCTGAGTTACAGGAACTGTTAATTTTGTGTCACTACCCTGGTTGCACTAACTCGTTGTACCCTTGTGTGCAGGACAGCTGTTACTGCTTTCGTCGGGAACCGAGACTGCTTGCAGCCGACCCCTGGGCAGGGTGGTGCCTGGACTCTTTTCTCCTCATCTGCAGTGACAGATAAAGACAAATGAAAAGACCCGAGGAGTTTTTCGAGCCAGGCTTCGACACGTCTCTGTGTTCCTTTGAATGTTACTTATTTTTGTGTGTTGACCCATTTAAGATGGGTCAAAAGGGGGATTTGAAGAAAATATAATCTGATCAAACATTATTCAGCTTTAAATATTGTTCAGCTTTAAACATTATTCAGCTTTAAATATTGTTCAGCTTTAAAGTTACTGTGCAACTGTGTAATAAAAATGTGCTCACGACTTTGGCCTTGAGAGCGATAAGAAGCGATCGCCTCAGCCTGCAGGTGCAAGATATCTGCAAGCGAACAGACTAGAACACCCAAGGCCGATTTCCTTTTATGGAGTTGTTTTTCTGCTAATGCAGCACTTTCCTCACAACCCCCTCCTGTAAGTTTTAGAGAATATATACTCATCCTCACAGCAAATCTTTGGAATCTCCTGATGTGAGCTGTGATTGAGAGCTTGTCTCTGTCTCAATAAAAGTTCACTGATTCCCCATCTGCAGCAGGTGTCCGGTTGTCTTCATTCTCCGCCAGCCTGGTTAAGTCAATTCCTCCTTAACATCTAAAAGAACCTATTTAATGAAGGAAGACGGGTTCACTTTGTGTTTAATATTATTCTATTGCTGTTGTTGTTTTTTTTATATCCTTCATTCACTACTTTGTTCATTTTTCTTTTTCTTTTTCTCTTCTCGCACCTTTGTGCGTTTATCATTTTCTGCCATCCAGGCTTTAAAATGTTGCCACTCTGTGAGACGTTTGGCTTTCTTTTTAAAGCTTTTTTCATTGTTTAGTTCCGCTTGGAGGGTCTCTTTTAAAGCAGTCACTGCAAAGGGAGTACATTGTCCCTCCCACGCAGGGCAGTTTAGTTTCTTTGGATTTCTCCATCTATTTGCGCTAATTAGTCCGGCGCCTGGACATTTTTTCTCTAGCCACTGCTCGTCAGCAGTGAGTTTTGTTGATTTATTACCCATTATTATTTTTTCCTCTTGTTATTATTATTTATTTATTTATAAATATATTTGCGTTTACACACACATACACACCCGTGGTGCTTTCTCTGGCACGAGGAATGGGAGAGGCTATTGACACGGCCTTCTACTTTCAAGCTAGCCTTGAAAGCGGTGTCAATTTTATGTGATGAAACACAACCTTTTCCCGTTCCACCAGAACTCGAGCAACCAACGGTAAACAATTCGGTGGAGTAGTTCAGCCTCCTTAATGTGCTGTAAAATCAACTTACTCCACCAACAAAACAGTAAAACAACAGATTATACGCGTAATGAGTTTTTTATTCTGGGCAACACTGTGTCTTTCTACATTGCTCCAAGCCCTCTTTCAGGCGAGCTGCTTCGTAACCTCTACGAGTCCTTTTTCAGACGA
Source organism: Aulonocara sp. 'chitande type north' Nkhata Bay (assembly GCF_057382095.1). Taxonomy (NCBI): domain Eukaryota; kingdom Metazoa; phylum Chordata; class Actinopteri; order Cichliformes; family Cichlidae; genus Aulonocara; species Aulonocara sp. 'chitande type north' Nkhata Bay. The sequence continues at coordinate 20,018,193 of NC_141363.1, read as the reverse complement.
GAATGTTACTATCCTGTCGTATTTTGACATTAAACTTGCTCCGAGCCCTTTTTCAGGCGAGCTGTAACCTCTACCAGTCCTTTTTCAGACGAGAATGTTACTTAATTAATCTGTCATACATTGACGGGAAACTATTTAATGTACAGACCACAGGTTGCCTCAGTCGTTTTGCGCAAGATGTGAGTGAGTGCTAAATATTCACCTGAGTTATTGTGTGGTTGCTTTGGTTTCCTTCATCAACCCCTGAAGTCGTGGACCTCTTATAAGAACGCTGGCCAGAACCCGAACGTCACGTCTCTGGACTTTATCCTCTGCCTGGAGAGGAGTCGACAGCGTGGGCTTCTCACGACGTCAGGACTTGACGAAGGTCTCCTATTGGAGCATTGAAAAAATATCAATGTCCAATCCGGCTCAGAAGGACCAATTAAATGTTAAAGATATTCTATTATCAAAGTACTCAGATGCAATGAAATATCACTCAGACACTTAGAGCAGTTTTAAACGTGCACGGGTGAGAGACTCAGGGAGAGACTCACACACCTCCTTGGTGCAGTCTGGCTTTATTTATACACATCATGAAGCATACAAAAAAGGAAATATCATCCTTATCTTGTCAAGAAAACAGGTGTGGTTTATCAAAAAACTTCGTGTTCTCTACAAGGTTGTTTCTTACTCGTGGGTGGCGGTTTCCTGCTAGTGTGAAGGCAAACAGTGACAATGTGAAGGCAAAGACTGATAATGTGAAGGCAAGCAGTTTCCGTTATAAAGTAGGGAGCCAGCAATTAAAATATGCAGCTGGTTGAGTACAGAACAGAAATATAAACACTCTTAGCTGATCATTATATGAATAATAAAACCTTTAAAAGCAAAAATACTCTGACACGTGTCATACAATCATGATCGTCAGGGTCGTCTGAACCATCCTGTCGGTCAGAGGAACACAGCATACGAATGAGTAAGTGTGCTGGCGAATTGGGTGTGCTGCTTGCTTTTATAGTGAGATTAGCTGTTGAAGTCAGTGTAGCTTCATAACCTGAGCGACGTTGTGCGGTCATGTGTTGTGTAGTTATGTTTGCTAGAATGGTCGTGACCTGGTGATTGGTGTGTAGAATAGTGTCATGTGAGAGTGTGAGCTTCTCGCAGTCCCTTATCATGATAGAGCAAGCTGCTACTGCTCTCAGGCAGGCCGGCATTCCCTGAACAATTCAGGCAGCACCTTTGAGTGGCGGAGGTCAGCACTCCCTTTAATGCATTGAAAGAGGCAGTCATTTCTGTGGACCACAGTATTCGAGGAGGCTTGTCTTTTTTACAACAGTCACGCAGAATGTGGTCATGAAAAGAACAGTCTGGTATCCACTGTCTGCAATAGTTCACCATGCCCAGGAAGGACAACATTTCCTTCTGTGTAGTAGGCCGAGGGACGGAGGTCACAGCTTTGACCCTGTCTGCAGTCATGGAACGTTTTCCGTGAGACAGTGTGAATCCCAAATATTGAACAGAAGTCTGACAGTACTGCATTTTCTTTGCTGATGCTTTGTGGCCAGTCTTTTGGAGGTGCTGGAGAAGCATGTGTGTAGCAGTTTGACATAGTTTTTCACTCGGAGCACAGAGGAGGAGATCATCCACGTGTGGATCAGGGTGCAGCCCTGGAGGAGTAAAGCTGTCCAGGGTAGCACAGATCACCATTGAGAAAGCAGCAGGGCTGTCTATCATGCCTTGAGGCAGACGAGTCCAAGTGTACTGCTTATTTCTATGTGTGAATGCAAATAACGGCTGTGTGTCTTCATGCACAGGTACTGAGAAAAAGGAGCGGAGCATAAATCCACCACGGTAAAATGTGTATGCAATGCATGTCAATATGCTGTGAACATCTGAAACGAGAGGTGGCAGAGGAATGTTGACTGCATTAATTTGCCTTAAGTCTTGTATGAAACGCCATACGCCAGGTTTGTTAGGCTTTGGCACAGGATTGACAGGAGTGTGGGCTTTATTACTCCTGTAGTCAATAAATCTCCTATCATGACATCTAGGGCTGCGGCTTTTTCCGTGGAAATGGGATGTTGCTTGACATATACTGGCTTGTTGTGTTTTAATAGGTGTACGTGATAAAGTGTACAGTCAATAAATCCTATATCATTCTCACTTTTAGACCACAATGTCATATTCTGGTATTCAGCTGGCAACGTAAGTGCAGAAATAGTACAGTCGATAGGGTAGGTTAGATCTATGTGACGACATGGTGTAGTTATGTCATAAACTATGTCTGAGTTATGTGACAAAATCACTGTTTGACCTTAGAGAAACAAAAGTGTGGCTCCCAGTCATGGGATTACCTGGTAGTGGCGTCTGTACACGTTTTTTTTTTTGGCACAGTGTGTGACATAGAGTACCGGACAAAAAGGATGTTGAGTTCATTCTCTGCTGAGGGTCCAGCTGACACAGAGGATGTTCCTTCTCCATCATGTCGGTACATAGGGCAGAGAAAACATAAGCTGTTATCAGTGTCAGCAAACATTTCACCCTTTATGTTAAATGAAATACACAAATTCATTTTTGCTCTGGGTGTCTGCGGCTGCTGGAAAACTGAGCCACAATAAAAACACATATCTCTACTTTTATCCTTCCGTCCTCTGAAACTTCCTTGCTGTGCTGGAGCGGGTAATCCTGCATACATTAGTTTCTCACTTTCCTCTGAGCCTTCTACATCAAAATTCAACTTTATCTTAACACTTTTAGCTTTCGTGGTAGTATCTGCACTGGCCTTCAGTTTTACTGACCTGTTTTCTGGCGATAATCGTTCGGGATAGGGCTCCGGAAATAAATTAGAATGCATTGAACTTACAGTCCGTAAGTTGTAAACAAAGTCAGTCACATAAGCACTTCCACACGTTCTGGATACGTGATCATGGACGTCTTCACCGATTCGCGGACGTGGGTTACACGTAACCGGAAATGGGAGTTGTACTGAGCCGTTATTTGAGACTTTATTTTGTATTTTATTAATTTTTGGTTTTACAGGTACTTTAGATTTTTTATCGGACCTGTCTGTGGTCTTTGAATAATTCTGACCCATGTTCAGTGATTTCCAGAGGGGTTTACACGCTAGGAGGATTTAGGTTAGTATTTATTTTTGCTGTGGCACACCTGAGGTTACTTGATTTTTTGCTAGCAATTTTATCTTTTTAACGAGCAACTTCTCGTTTTATGACCCCAGGCAACTTCCTGTGTCCTTTCTGCTGGTGAGCAACTTCTTAGTTTATGACAGCAGGCAACTTCCTGTGTCCTTTCTGCTTTTATTTACAAAACAACAGGCAACTTCCTGTGTTTCTATGTGGGCCACTAAAGAAGGCTCCTCAGTGTATCCCACTTGTTACTATGTGGGCCACTGAAGAAGGCCTCGTCAGCGTATCCCGTTTCTATGTGGATCACTGAGAAAGGCATAACACAGTCTTATAAAATAAAAGACGAGTGCCTACCTTCGTCAGGATCCCACTTCTGACACCAAAATTGAAGGAAACGGTTTCCAGGGCCTAATCCGTGGATCGACTTCCTTCGAGGCGTGGACGTCTATCAGCAGAGAATGTACCTTCACCTATCAGCAGAGAATGTCCCTTAGTCTGTAACACAGTCAAATATATTCTCAAGTAATATTCAAGCATGCCATTCAGCGTGTTAGTACGAGCTCGGGAGCAGCTTGGGAGAACAAGAAAACAGAGACTGCTTCAGGTTGTCTTCCCAAAGTGACTCAACTTTATTCACAAGTACAACAGTTTATATAGAGGGTAAAATTCATGAGACAGCAGATTATCAGTTTAAACCAGTACAGACCAAGATAAGGCAGCGTCTTCCTGCCCTTGGGTGAAGAAGCATCCTTTGTGTAGTGTATCAGTTCAGCTACAATTGTGATTATCTCAGCGACATATTTTCAAGGCACAAAACGAAGAGTTCTTTCATTAGTGAAATCTGAAACAAACCATTTGGCCTCAACAGGCGTCTAAAAGATTAAGAAACTAATGTAGCTGAGGGAGTGATCTCTGTGGTATTTCAACCTTGTACCAGCCTGTGATTCTCACACATCAATTCTTGGGTCAAAGAGAAAAATAACTAAAACAAAGGGGCCTTATTGAATGACAGAGTTTTCCTGCATAATGTCACTATAAAACAATATCCAGTAAATGCTACCATGGTACTAAAATACCTAACACTGATATAACTCATGATTATATGATAAAATTCATGACGCACACAGGAGGACAGGCGTGAGAAACTACTGAAATTTATTCTACAGACTAGCATATTTAAAATGAAACTAACAGGAATTTCAGAAATCCAAGAGAAGCTTCATACTTTATTCAATTAAATTGATATTTCTTTCAGACCTCTGCAACTGTTGACTTTTCTTCGGCTGTTAGCTTCTGAGATTGGTAGGAAGAGCACATGTGTAATTTTGAAATGAGCTTATTAACTTATCAAAAGCCTTTTTATAATAAGTTAAAAAGTCTTCTCGGCATTCCATTGGAAAGTGTACCAGCCTCTGTCTGAGATAAATATAAGTGTCCATATTAAAGACGAAGCTACAGACCCTTTCATCCAACTATGAATATCTCCATGTAATCCTCTTGATGAGGAAAAATCACTTTTGTTATTATTACTTTTTAAAATTATAATTAAAGTCCCATGTTTATTGTTGAGCCAGTCTGATATTTGAGAACATAAAATTTCTGGAAAAAGGTGCGTCAGTCTTAGAAATTCTTGATTTGAACAGTTTCAAAAGTAAAATACTTTATGTACTTTTAATTCATCACCATTTTTAATGATCAGCTTAGGCTTTTTATTTACCTAAACGTTGTACTACATGAGATTTTAGAGTTTTATTGAATAAAATATGCAAGTCACAGTAATTGACGTGTGAACAAGAAGCACAAACGTCCACCGAGGCATCTCTCTCTCTCTCTGAGCAGTGATATACTGTTAAGGGAATAATATTCTATTTTTATATAAACATGTAAGAGTGGATAACTTTGTAAACAACCGGACATGAATAACTTGAGGTTATTACATAATAGCAGAGTTTTCTCTCTTCCTCTTGAAAATACTTTCCTTAAAGATTTTGCACATTTTAGGATCAATAAAGGCAGAAATGTAAAACAGAGGTCAGAGGTCAAATGTGAGATGATATTAGAATGCAGCTATGATGTGAAAGTCACCATACACCGGTATCCTTTCCTCAATGTAGCCAGTACGAACAAACAAGCAGAATCTTAAGCACAGTTTTAAAGATAAAAAATGTTTTGTGAAAGTTTGACCTTATTTAACCTGGAAGAAGAAGTCAGAGGTCCAAAGTACCACAATATTTACAATCCACATGTACGATTCCCTATTTTTATCCACTTCCTTGTTATTGTTGTCAATATGAACAATGGGAAAGAGAAGTTTAAAATAGCACTATGCAGCATTATTATCATTTTGACCTTCAGATCGATCCACTGACCTTGAAGGAGACGTCAAATGTGGCATATTTCACATGTTTTATGTTACTTTGTAGATTTTGATGATACATATCACACTTTTAGGAAAAATTGGGGGTTTTTTGGCCATTTTCCACCAATAACTCCTGGAGATGACCTTGAAGACGCTGGTGGATGGAAGCTGAATTTCAATGGACCGTTAACATGACGCCATCTGCAGGATCTGAATTTATTCAAAAGTCTTTGTGTTTTCAGATGGGAAGACACACAAACACTGCCGGAAGCAGGACCTCCTCAGCAGAGGTAAGGAAGACTTTGCAGCAGTGAAGGACCCTCGGGTGTACTATTGCAGTGTAGTATTTTTACTTTGGACAGTGTTAAGAAACCACATCTTTCGCTCTGCGAACACCAGAGGGCGCTGTATCCCCTGTTTCAACCTTACCTGTGAATACACCTGCGGCAGATTTTTATAAGCTACAAAAATATAAAACAGTGGTTTAAAGTGCGCCATATGACTAAAGCAAAGAGTTTATGGACATGTGAAGGGGTGACTGTGAAGATAAATTATTTACAGGAATAACTGTTCTTCTCGTTTCTGAGAACCTTCACAGACTTCTTCTCGTTTCCGCTCAGCTCTGAGAGACAAAGTCCACAGAGAGAGAGACGCGCTTAGACAGACACAGAGACACACACACAGACAGACCCACAGACAGACAGCTGACAGTCGCACCCTCCCCTCCCTGGACAGCAGCGGTGTGAGGTGGTGAGGTTGCCCGGCTGTGTACTCGGGCCATGCGGGGTCAGCGGGATGGAGGAAAAGCCCAGAGAGTCTCCGTTCAAGAACTTCGTGGCTGGGGGTGTCGGAGGAGCGTGTCTGCTGCTGGCCGGACACCCACTGGACACCATCAAGGTGAGAGCTGCAGCCCGAGCCGAGCTTCAACACAGCTGATTTAGACCTTTAGACAGAAACATTCAGTCCACGTCCACGTGTGCCCGCGTGTGTGCCCGTGTGTGTGTGTGTGTGTGTGTCGGGGGGTAATGTTTCTCAAGAAGTCACGGGAAATGTCAGATCGTGGTGCTAAAGAGATTACCGACAAATCGGCTTAAACTGTTGCCGAGGCGGCCACCTGAACACGGAGTAATGAGGCTGCTTAGAGCCAGCGGGAGACTGTCGAGGAAATGTCACAGCGTGGGTACAAAGTGTGCAGCTCAAACTCCCGAAGTTAAAATCAGATTTCTGACGAAAACAAAGTAAAGGGATGAAGCATCACATGTATTGAACACATCACAATAGAAACGTCTCATTACTCTCACTGTCGCATTTTCACCTTTTCTAAAACGTATAACTTAGTTTTTTAAAGTAATAACTGCTTATGATTTTTATAACTTTATTATTCACATAATTGTGCATACTCTGTCAGCGCGCCCCAGGGCAGCTGTGGCTACAATGTAGCTGCCATTGCCAGTGTGTGAATGGGTGAATGACTGAATGTAGTGTAAAGTGCTTTGGGGTCCTTAGGGACTGAGTAAAGCGCTATACAAATGCAGGCCATTTACCATATAGAAACTTTGAATGTGCAGAAATCTAATGTAAATGCTAAATACCAACAACCTATCGTTACAACATGGGCATTATTTTTAATCCAGATCTTTTTGTAGTCTATCTAAACCACGTCTGTGTGTTTGTGTGCGACACACTGAGTCTTTGTGAAGAAACAGTTTGATCACAGCATCGCAGTAACCGTCACATGAGCGCAGCACCGCCCTGTTTATCAGTGACAGAGCAGCAGATGTTAGTGGGTGTCTCCTCCTGTCTGACAGCACTCAGCAATCCTCCTGCATGGTCACTGTGTGTGTTTGTGCGTGTGTGTAATTCTTCTTATTTAAACTGTGTGTTTCAGGTGAGACTACAAACACAGCCCAAAGCCGCTCAGTATGTGCTTTACACAGGAACCTATGACTGCTTACGCAAGACCGTATCCAAAGAGGTGAGCGCTTTCTGCAGGACAGTCACACAGGCCACAGCCACGCAGCTCTGTTTTCAACATGTGACACATCAACTGAAGTATAGGCACTTTAATTAAAAACTAGAAACTCATTTAAAATCATTTGTGTGTGTGTGTGTGTGTGTGTGTGTGTGTGTGTGTGTGTGTCAGGGTATCCTTGGTCTCTATAAAGGCATGGGGGCGCCCCTGGCAGGTGTGGCTCCTATGATGGCCATCAGTTTCTTTGGGTTTGGTCTTGGAAAACAGCTCCAACAGACGGCTTCTGGAAAACCGCTCATGTTAGTTCCAACACACACACACACAAACACACACACCTTCAGAGAGCTGTGCATAAATGAATGCTGCAAACATCGAACTGAAGAAACACTGTGAAGATGAGTGGAATAAAACTCCACAGTGACGTGACAGACTCATGAAGTCACACAGGAAACAGTTGCTTCAGCTCATTGCTGTTAAAGCTGCTGAATCATGGGGTGCTCTTACAGCTTCTGCTTTTTGGCTTCATTTTTGTTTAAGAGTGAGTTGGTGTGAAGGCTCATGTGTTGTTGTTCATCTGAGGCTGAATTGATCCAATGTTAAGACCTGCTTAACACCTTAGAAGTGAAAGAGAGCGCACTTTCTCTTTAGCCCCGTCTGTGTTTGTAGGCTGGAGCAGACCTGTTACACATCCAGCTGTTTTTAAAATAGGCTCAACATCAGTAATGTGTAACTATCACAGCTAAAAGGCTAGATCCAATCATTAAACGTCACCTTAACCTTCAAACACTCCTCCAAAGCTTACACACTGTCGCTTGTGTGTTTCTCTATATATAACTCTCGCCCTGCCTCCCTTCCTTCTGTTGTCATTCGTTCATTTGAAGCAGCACGCCCCCTTCACACCCCCGTCCTGTTACCCTGACGTACATATGAAATGTTAAGCATGAGTTGGCGATCACTGGTAGCTTCTGTCTCACCTCTGAAGACTTTATAGCAACACAGTCAGCGTGTCTGTAGTTAAGTGAGCAGAACTACAGTATCCTGTGTTCAGAGAGGACCTGATATCCTTTGTTTCCTGGCACTGATGTTCCACTGGTGGCCATAGTTTTAATACTGAGCTCAGTGTGTCTACAGTACTTTTAATTAATTTTTACATTTTATTATTTAATTAGCAGCACGGTGGCACGGTGGTTAGCACTGTTGCCGCACAGCAAGAAGGTCCTGAGTTCAATTCCAACATCAGGCCGGGGTCTTTGTTTGCATGTTCTCCCCGTGTTTGCGTGGGTTCTCTCCGGGTACTCCGGCTTCCTCCCACCGTCCAAAGACATGCAGCTTGTGGGGATAGGTTAATTGGATAATCCAAATTGTCACTAGGTGTGAATGTGCGAATGGTTGTCTGTCCCTGTGTGTTAGCCCTGCGACAGACTGGCGACCTGTCCAGGGTGTACCCCGCCTCTCGCCCTATGACAGCTGGGATAGGCTCCAGCGCCCCCCGCGACCCTGAAAAGGACAAGCGGAAGCGAATGGATGGATGGATGGATGGATGGATTATTTAATTAACCAGGAAAGACCCACTGAGATTTAAAATCTCAGCACTAAAATACGTTGCACATAAAATTTGAGAAATTACGAAACATTATTGATCCAATAACGAGATGACTTCAGTTCAGGCTTCAAACTGGTCAGTTTCTTTTCTACTCTTGGATCTGTATGATGTCATAAGTAGCAGTCTCATTTTTGGTCTAGAAGCCCCACCCACCTTTCAATCCAACCAATCAGAAAGCTATTTCAAGAAGAGAAGCCCTAATCCACCCATCATAGCGATCTGATCTCTGAATCTTCATTTATTGTTGTAAGAATGTTTTAAAGCTGCTCTTAAAGATGCTCATGTGTGGAAGTGTGTCCAAATACTCTCAGGTTTCCCCATCAACACCCTACTGATGTGCAGCTGACTCACAGGCGCAGCAACAAGAAACTGCTCTTTGCAGACTAAGTGGTGCAAATATTGCATCTGCAGCTACAGAGGCAGACGTTTCCCTCAGCTGCTGGTGGAGATTCAAAGCGAGCGAATATTCAAAAAATCCTGAATTGAGTTTGAAAGAATTCTGCAGCTGTGCAGAGATAGTTGTAGAAGCAGATGTTCCAGAGGGAAACAGCTGTTTCAAATACATATAAGATGCTGTTGGTCCTGCTGACCAGGGAAACGAAAAATAATATTAATCTGGGTCATGGTTCATGATAACTGCCTGGAAGAGTACCCAGCTGTTACTGAGGTGGCTGCCTGGGAGTGAGTCTGACTTCTACACAGCTGAACTTCCATCACCTGCTCTGTTCAGGTACCATCAGATATTCCTGTCCGGCTGTCTGGCAGGAGTCTTCACTACAGTGATAGTAGCTCCAGGAGAGAGGATCAAATGCTTGCTACAGGTAAGTGTGTGTGTGTGTGTGTGTGTGTGTGTGTGTGTGTGTGTGTGTGTGTGTGTGCGCGTGTACGCGTGCAGTCAGGTTCCTGTGAAATAATTAGAATCCAAAGTAAACACTTGTTTTATGGTTGATTATAATTTACGGTGCTTTTTGAGAGCAAATGCTCTTCATTCACAGACACGTGCAGAAGTCGCTCTGCTCACATATCCAGCTTTAAACATCAGTTGCGTAACTTTTATTCGTGTGGTTATACCATAACCTGACTAGTTATAAACTAATATCCATGGGAGGCTTTAATCCAACACATATTTAAAGGCATGACTGACACATATATTTATGTATTTAAGTAAATGTTGTGAAATGTGTGTTTTCCAGGTGCAGTCGAGCGGTGGAAGGTCCAAGTACGCAGGTCCGCTGGACTGTGCGGTCAGGCTCTATAAGGAGCAGGGGATCCGCAGCGTCTACAAAGGAACTGTGCTCACTCTGATCAGAGGTACGCTGCACTGTGGTTTGTGTATCTGTATGTTTGTGCGTGACAGTGTTGTGTGACCTCGAGCAGAGGAGCTGAGGTGACCCGAGGTTTAGCGGTGTGACTGTTTCTCTCTCCATCTCGGTCTCAGACGTACCTTCTAGCGGTCTGTACTTCCTCACGTATGAATATCTCAAGGATGTCCTGACCCCTGAGGGTCAAAGGTCAGTATCCATTTGAACAGTTCTAACTCCTATAAAGACCAAAGATTTGTCAGATGCTGTAAATCTGTGCTTTCACTTCTCTCTGACTGTGTGCCAGTGTGTCTCAGCTCAGCACTCCCAGAATCCTCCTGGCTGGTGGTGTAGCCGGAATATTAAACTGGGTGATTGCTCTTCCCCCAGACGTGCTCAAGTCCAACTTCCAGACAGGTCAGAGCTGAGTCCAAGTGAAGCTAGTATTTTCATTTCGTTAGTAGATTTTTAGACCACATAAAACAAGGACACCATGACATCAGTCAGTGGTTTGTGACGTTTCCAGCTTAGCTTTATTATCTGGATAAGATTAACACTGGATGGGTAAACTGTGTGTTTGTGTGTAGCTGCAGATGGGAAGTACAGAGGTCTGGCTGATGTCCTGCGAGCACTGCTTCGAGAAGAAGGACCTAAAGCTCTCTACAAGGGCTTCAATGCAGTTTTCCTGCGAGCCTTCCCAGCCAACGCTGTAACACTCATTCAAATATTAATACATCTCACCCCTGATATCAGCACAGTGCACACGTGTTCATCATGGCTTTCTTCTCCTCTCTCCCTCTCAGGCTTGTTTTCTGGGATTTGAGGTGGCATTAAAGGGCCTGAACCTGCTCGCACCGAGCTGGTGAAAGACGACGAAGCAGTAACTGGAGATTTTCTCCCTCAAACAGTGTTGGTGAAATAAATCTAACGTGTACTTTTAAACTTTTAAAAATATATTTTCCAAAAACGTGGCGTCTGTCATTGTTCCTGAGATTGGGAGCAGTGGAAACATGTACAATTTGAGAGACAGCTTCTTCAGTTCTAGAGTCAAATGGTGGAGAGTCCCAGATTTAAACCCTGTGGGAGTTTCCCGCCACAGAGGGACAAAGGACCCCCTGATGATCCTCTAATCACATGAGCCAAGGTGTGAAAGCGGGTGTGGGTCACAATCAGCCAGAGTTTCGGATGAGCTCATTGTGAAACCTGGCCCCACCCTATCATGTGATTTCCTGAGGTCAGATGGCCCAGGATGTGAGTGGGCGTTAAGGCGTCTCAAAACTGAAAGTTTCAGCAAATCTTCAGGTCCTGTTGTTTACAAGTTCCAGACCTTTTCTTCTTCTTCTTCTTCACAGCAGATCATCTGCCTTCATCTTCTCTGCCTTTGCATCCTCTTCTGTCACACCGACTCTCTGCCTGTCCTCCTTCACTACATTCATGAATTGTCCTTCTCTCTCACTGCCTCCAAACATGCCTCCCCCCTCTCCTCTTCCTTTGTCAGTAGTAGCAGAGTTTCCCAGCTGCTCGTATGCACCAGTGCAGTCATAATAATTGTACGTGTGTCCAGTATCCTGGTATGTACCCTGGAATGTGAAGTACATGCTATTTATTAGAGAGAATAATACAGTGTGAATGCTACACAGGCACAACTAAGCTCCCAAACAGACATTGCTGGATGGTGATGAGATACCAGCATCAGTATTTCTTCAATCCAAGTATTTAAATAGATGACGTCACTTTGCTAGACATGGAATTGCTTTAAATGGGCCACTGGCCCACTGCAGGGGCAAAGGGCTCCATCTGCATTTGTATATGAAGCCTTTGAAGAGATCATGTTGCCTCTGCGAGACCTGAACAGGAGTTGAGACCAAACAAATACACAGCAGAAATTATGCAAATACTGTTGCCATGACGGAGCACAAGAGGTTTTTTTCTTTATGGTCATTTTAAATAACAAGCAAAACAGACGATAATGATGAGACCAAAAATGTTTGTATGGAATCTAAAGATTGCATTGAACAAAATAAATTCAAATATAAACTGTTTTTACTAATTTTATTTTCTAATTCACTGAAAAAATACAGACATATTCATGAACATGCACTGTGGAAAGCTGTATTTTTAATTACTATTGTGCGTACGTTTCACATGTGAAAATCTGTGAAAACTTTATTTTACCAACAATTTTTAAAGATCAAAACATCACAAGAATATATAGGCCCTGCGGACATGAATACCACGGTCAGCCGAGCATTTAATCTTGACCTTCATTGTCAATAGACAAAAGTTTTAGTTTAGTTAATATAGACTAGATTTCCTTATCATCGATGCTGACAGCATAACACAGAGGAGTGGGGGTGCTGAGTGCTGCTATTAACGCAGTACTTATTTATTTCATTTTCGGGGCTTTTGCAGTTTAGTATTATTGTAATAACTGGCTACTTCCAGAAGTTGTATCCTGATTGAATACTAAATGAGCCATCTACATATGTTGTGTTTAATTATTATTTTCTTACAGAGAAGGTCCGATTAAAGAAAAAAACCGTCACCTTTGGCCTACTTCCCAGACTCCGTTACCCATAAAACCTCGTTTCTCATTGCTGAAGAGGTTGATGGACTACATTAAACCCGTTTAAAGGAAATAACAGCGTCTTGAAGTCGTCTTATTTTATGAAGCGTTAACGTGTTTGAAAGAAACATAAATATAAATTGCGCGCATCTGTAATAAACAGGGAAAACGTAAAGTTTAACCGAAAACTACATTACCCATAGTTCAGCGCGTGATAACAGCTTCCGGGGTTGGTGACCATCAGCCTGTTAGCAGGAGACAGGAGAAAGGTGAGGAAATGTAAGATGTGGTGATGTTTGCAGCTGTCGGAGTTTTCATGTCTTTAAATGTTTTTATGCAGTTTTAGAAAAATTAACGACGAAATTTTTTTCTGCATTTCTGAGGAAATAAAACCCGTTTTTAGCTAATCTGACATAATGTGAGTGCAGCTGCCGAGCACCGTTAGCTGAGACAACACTCCTTTAACATTTAACTCGGATGAGTTAAATTTTGAACTATGAACTTTTTCGTTGTTTTCTTTCATTATCACGTCTCTCAGAAGTCAGTGTGCCGTAAACTTTGGCTAGGAGCTAACAGGCTAACGTTAGCCGGCTGCTCTTCCTGCTCACTTCATCCTAAAGCTGCGTGAGCTAATGAGACAGCTGTGAGACATAAATATAACCACGTGGAATTTATTCAAACTTAGTTTGGTCTCTTATAGACAATACAAAGACTCCAAAGACACAACTTTATAAATTTGGTTCGTTTTAAGTTTCTTTTGATTTTTTTGTTTGTTCTTTACTTACTTTACTGTTTCGCGTGGCTACGGTGTCCTAAAGGTCCAAAACATCATTTCAACAGGTTTTTGTTTTATTTTTGCATAGAATAAAACTCTAAGATGTACTCGAGGACACACGTTGTTCGGATAAACTGTAGTTGGCAGTGGCTGAGATACAAAAACGACAGTTTTCAGATAACTTTCCTGTTTCGTAGTTGGGTTTAAACCTCAGAGGTCTGAGTCACCATGCAGGATTTGACCGTATCAAAGTAAGTTCAGGGTTAACCCTGAGGTGTGCAGACAGGAGCATGTTGAGTCCTCTTTGAACATTTTCAGTGCAAATAAAAATCCTTACAGAAACTATACAGGGACTCACATGGAGTTATTATTATTATTATTATTATTATTATTATTATTATCGTTACATACGGTTATATGTGGGAAGCTGTTTTTCTTTTTAATCATATAACACATGGAGGAGTTTGCTTTTCAAACGCAGCAGACAAAATGTTTTGTTGACAGGAAACAAAAACCAAACAAATAAAGTTGTTGCTTTTAATGAAGATTAGCTCTTACAGTATGACAGCAGGAGTTTGGTTTGAGCGCCACCTGCTGTCTCTGTCATTCAGCCTCCCCCTGCGTGGCTTTGTGTTCAGGTGAGTGTGTGTGTGGATGTAGTGTCAGCAGAGCGCCGTGATGCCCCTGGAGGTGAGATGGCCATTCCCTCAATGCCCCGCTCTGCCGTGGAGGGTCTCCAGCTCACTGATCATGGGCATGGTGGGCTCCTACTCCTACTTCTGGACCAGTAAGTTATAAGCTGAATGATAACTTGTACACTCTCGCTTATTAGCAGCAAACTGCACTTCTTTAAAAAGAAAATCAAGTCCCTTGGTTGCCTCCAACGGTCTCTGGGTGTTTATGCTCAGTGAGAGCATGAGTGACTGAACTGTACTGTTAAATAAAATACACAGTACAGCACAGAGTCCACACGAGGACGAAGATAACAGTGATGTGGCTTCACAGAGGAGTTAGAGGGAAAGCGAGCTGCTGATATCAACGAGAAGAAAGCAAATTTTACGTTCATCTTAATTTTCTGGATGTCACTCAGAGAACCTTCGACTGATCCTGCCTCCTGCTCTTCTTCCTAAGAGTACATGAACTGTCTGACGGTCCACAACCACGAGGTTCTGTTGAACCTGGTTGACCAGAGGCCTTCGGACACGCCCCTCATCACTCTATCCAACCACCAGTCCTGTATGGATGATCCGCACATCTGGGGTAAGAGCAGACACTCGATCTGAAATCTCACTGCTGGTTAACACTTGGATGGTAACGGCGTGTGTTTGCGGCAGGCGTCCTGAGGCTCAGGCAGCTGTGGAACTTCAAAAAGATGCGATGGTGAGCTTCATCTCGTTTCTTCTGAGCTTCAGCCTGTTAATGTTTTAGAAGCAGGGACGTGTAATTTTCACTTACCTGTGATTGGACAGGACACCTACAGCATCTGACATCTGCTTCACTAAAGAGCTGCACTCCAGGTTCTTCAGCCGAGGGAAGTGTGTTCCCGTCTGCAGAGGTAAGCCCATCTGAGCGCATCACACCACATGAGCCAAGTATCCGAGCAGAAGTCTGAACGTCGGGCTTTTACTGTTTCAGTTTGTTGTCCTGTGAATGACAGAAAACCTTCAGCAGACGTTTTCTTTTTCTTTCTTTCCATTATTTAACAAGGACAAGACACGAACACAAGTATATCAAACATACTGTAAACCTGGCTGATTATAGCAAAACTGCAAATTTCCACAGTCATGCAGCCAGTCGCATTAAACTTACTAATAAACGAATAACATAAATATAAGAGAAAACAAAAAGCCTTGACATAATAGACAGAAATGAGTGAGGAATGCTCACAGACCTTAATGGGACAAGTCCATGTAGACTCTTACATGCAAACAGGCACACTGACATTGTTACACGATATTATTTAAGTGATCAAAACGTGTGTAAAACCGTTTTGTGTCTGTAGGTGATGGCGTTTACCAGAAAGGAATGGACTTTATTCTGGAGAAGCTGAACAAAGGAGAGTGGGTGCACGTCTTTCCAGAAGGTCTGTGAACCTCCTCCTCACATGTCGTTATTTTTTTTCTTACTGTGAAAATGAACTCTTCTTCTCTGATTTTATTTCAGGCAAAATCAACATGACGGAGGAATTCATACGTTTAAAGTGGGGTGAGCGCAGTTTGTGTCTCTCTGTTGGAGCAGATGTCGTGCTGTGATCATCAGTGTGAACATTTGTGCTTCTGTGGTTTTAGGTGTTGGTCGGCTGATAGCGGAGTGCTCGCTTAATCCGATAATCCTGCCGCTCTGGCACGTGGGTGAGTGACGCTCCTGTTATGGCTTCAGAATATCTCAGACTACAGATTAAGATGTCACCACAAGACATTAGCAAGGTAGCAGCAGTCTGATGGCTTAAGGTCGGCGAACAGCGCCACGCAGTGATGCAGGTACAGAGGAAACGCATCACTTCTTCTCTGCTTCATGTCAGGTTTGAGCGACGTGCTGCCCAACGTGGAGCCCTACATTCCTCGCACGGGCAAGGTGAGACGCCTTCAGTCTGACTCCAGGATGTGTTCGGATCTTTGAGGGTTTTTTGTTTTTCAACATATTTCGTTGTCTTCCAGAGAATCACCGTCCTCGTGGGGAAACCGTTCAGTGTCAAAGATCTCGTTGAAACCCTCCGAGCTGAAAACAAGAGCCAGGTGAGCACGGCTTCATCTAAGGTGCTGTCATGAAGTTCGCTGACACCAGCAAGTAAAAAAACAACAAAAAACTTCTTCTGTCAGATAAAACAGGAGGTTTCAGGACGTCACCATGAACACCATGATTGAATCCTAACTAACTCTCACAGATTTCACTTTCTCAAATGTAGAAAGTAATTATAACAGATACTGAATGTACGTTTCAAATTTTCCCCTCAGTTGGAAATGAGGAAGACCCTGACGGATTTCGTCCAGGTGGAGTTTCGGAGCCTGAAAGCCCAGGCCGAGGCCCTGCACAAGCAGGTAGAGACCAGATCCTGAGTCCTAGCCGTCCTGCGTTTGCCTGCAGACACTGGTCCTTCACACATCAGCCCTGAGGATAACACCCCATGTACAGAGAAGCTCCCACACCTCCACACGGAGACATCACTGAGCCTCAGAGTGTTTCGCTGACAGTCGTAAACGAGCATTTCTGTAACTTTGGATGCAACAAACTCATTTTGTAATTCAGTTATTGCTTCAAAATCAGGTTGGTCCACTGCACACCTAAACAGGACGAGTAGCACTGCAGATGTATGAATGATTGATTACATATGAATACATGGTTTCTCTGGGACCCTTTAGAACCAGAAGCCCTCAGGAGAATTTCTTTTACCTCCTTGGTATCAGAAGGCATTTTGATTTTGATGATTCAGCTTTTCATGTCATCCAACTTTGAAGTCCAGAGCAGCAGCAGAAGCTGGTGTTGAGTCTGAGGAGGAGCGAGGAGGTCGGGTGATGGATGGGCGAGTGAACCTCATGACCTTTGTGTGTGTGTGTGTGTGTGTGTGTGGGGGGGGGAGGGTGCGGTGAACAATAGCCTTGAACTTTGTTTTTTTTCTTACTGGTGAAACACACAATAGATCTCAAAAAGAGCAGCAAACCAAGACTAGTTAACCAAGTCCCAGTTACTAAGGTGAGCACCTGGTGACTGCCTGGCAACCACCAGTCACTATGTATGAATAAGTATTTCTGCCAGGCTCTAAGTAACAAGGAGGTTTCACCTAGCAACAGACAGCAGCTGCTCACCGACGGGTCATGGAGTGCACGTTTTATCTGGTAACTTGTCAGTGTGGGAGAAATGATCCTGCTCTGATCGGGCTCTGCACCAGCTGAATGCTTTTCTCAGTTTTGCTGAATTGTTCAATTTTGATGATCTGTTTAATAACCAGTTCTTTTTTTCTTTAAGATGTAAAGCTGCTGTTGTTTAAACTACTAAATATTAGTACTCATCATGCTCCTCTGTGCATGAGGAAGTCAAAGTGCTGCATGCCAGATGTTTGCAGCTGTTATCAGAAAGATGCTCAGGCAGTAAATGATTGAGGTAATCGCACTGTTATGTTTGATCATTGGATTGCTCCTTGCTGTTTTTCAGTCATCTCTGAGTTGTGTTGATAATTTTCTTTTTCAATCAAAGTTTTCCTGTTAATCCTAAAACCCCTGAATGCTGCCCCATCACCGATGTACATAACTTATTTTATCACAGAGGACAAAAAGGATTTTATAAGGGACAAAATCTGTGCTAATTTTATAAGTGTATCGCCTTAATGTGATTGCCACTCTTTCCTATACTTGATGTGAAGTCCAATAAAGAATCTGACTTTTCTAAGTTTGAATTTGTTCCATTTGTGGTTCATCTTTAAACTCTGCACCAGTCTAACAGATCCACGAACAGTTTGGTGGCATAATGAGTGCTTAGCAAACCTTACACTGTAGACAAAGTGTACATTAAGCCACTAAAGATGACCAGTTTATGCTAAATCGTGAATGTTTCCATATTTTTGTAGAACTTCATTTTTAAGAAGATTAATATTCTCACTTTGGATGATTAATTGGACATGTCGAAGGGAATTGCGGTTTCCAATATATCTGTTACAGTAAATAATACTTGTATTTGTATTTAAAAAAGAAAACATTTAATAACATTAAATGACATTGAAATAATAGTATCACGTGAACAATAAATCATGGTTATTTGCCATTACTACATTGTGTCTAATATTAGCAAAATAAAACAACACTTACAAATAATAGAATATTAAAACATTGATACATTTGAAGTAAAAATAAAAATTCCTTTTTCACATCCGCCGTTGCGCCGTCTTGTCACGTGATCTGGTCAAGTGATCTCGTGAAACGTCACGAGCGTGCTGTCAGAGGCTGTAAAGATGGCGGCGGGGGCACTGCAGCGGCGGCGCATCACTGCGGCTGTGGCCGTTTTTCTCGCTTTATTGAACGTGTTGAAGCTGGCGAGCTGCGACGAGCAGGTGCCGCTCCTGCTGTGGACCAGCGGAAGGTGCGTAGCCGTGAAGTTTTACTGATTTTGGTCCCGTTTCCGCGGCTCCTTCTGCGACCTCAGCGGCTAACGGTTAGCCGTGAGACAAACAGCGGACAAAAACTATGTTCTCTGCTTCGTCACCACAGTACACGGCCCGGAAAACGTTTAATTTGAGCGGACTGGCTGAAACACGAGGTTAAGTCAGAGAACGTGACATGAGAATATCCTGCAGGCCCAATGAGTGACGGGTGCAGTCCACCTGACAGCTAGCAAACACTCCTGCATCTGTCTGTGCTGCCTGACACACAGAAGACAGAGCAGCATGTGTTATCAAAGGCTTTCATACTGTAAAAACGAATAAATTATGTATTTGACGGCCTTTGATGAGGGTCTTCGGATGTGAGAAGTTCACATTGTGAAGTGCTTGGGTTTTTCTCCTGTTTTAATAATATTCAATCATCTGTATCTGCAAGAAAATCAGGAATGTGCTGTTTGACGTGATGCAGGTTTATCTGCAGATAATTTGGTCCTCTCTCATTAAAGGCCGTATAGGTTCTTGCAGATGGTTGAAACGACAATAATAAAACCGCTTCACTGTGAATCCATCAAATTCTGTCTGGTAGAGGACTCTTCTTGTTATGTAGCAGCTTCATGACTCCTCCACCTGTGCTTGGTGTCTCCTGCAGCATCTCCCTGCCAGCTCAGGCTCCTCCAACAGCCGGGCACATCGTTGGGCAGCAGCAGCTGGCCTCCTACCTGGAGAAAGCTCTGGACGTCGGACCACATAACATAGTCCTCTTCCTTCAGGACAAGGTAAACCCTCACGCTGTTGTTGAGTGTCCTTGATTTTTTTTTTTTTAATTTCTTCTGAGGCACTAAAGCTAAACACAAGCACAAATGCTCCTCGTCTCGTTTGCTCTTATATGGCCCCGCCCCGTTCATGTGCATGATCATGTAGCCTTTTCACATTTATCAGAACTCTTCAAGTTTTGGTATTTCTTTATTTAATTTGGTCAAGACTTTTAAAACTAATGGCAGACGGCCTCACAGGTCAGCAGTGTTTGAAGGTTAAAACCGTCTCTCACAGTTTCTCTTTGCTCTCTGTGGTCTAAAACATTTATGACTCATTGTTTTTCCTCTCGGTCTTCAGATGAGCATCGAGGACTTCACCATGTATGGAGGAGCCTTTGGAAACAAGCAGGATAATGTGTTTCCAAACCTGGAGGTATTATCACGATGAAACAAACCAAACAGAACGTTTCCGGTTTACTCTCAGGTGTGTGTCGGTCACTCATGGTTTTTCTTCTGTCACAGGGAGCTCTGATGTCATCATCCTCCTCTCTGGTTTTACCTGCTGTTTCCTGGCCTGCATCCAATGCAGTGATTGGCCAGCTGCAGGACCAATTGGACACCTCCCCTCTGTACATGGACCCTGAGACGCTGAGCCAGCTGAGACTGAATGCCTCGTCGCCTGCTCTGCTCGTGTTCAGACTGCCCTACGGCATCGGGTCTGTTGACTGTTCAATAATTAACCGTTAATGGGATTTCCTGCTGTAAACATTTTATACTGCCAGTTACTTTGTGACAAATGATATGATCAGTCATCCTCTGTCTTGGACTGCAGCTGGTAGTTTTGCTCATTTTGAGCTCAGTGAACTGAGTTCACATAGAACAGCTGTGGTCATGTCCTCCACAGGCTTTGATCCTGTTATAATGGTTTCTAAACGGGCCTTGATGTCGCTGTTTGTACGTTTTCTAAAAATTGAAATTCAATTTCTCAAACGTCGCACGGTAAAGTTAAAGAGGTAATTTTCTAGAAGGGAAATAACCCACACACTTCATCTGGATGAGCTTTAAAAACACTGAAGCCTCTCCTCCAAAGACATTAAGACTCATCCATCCTTCCTGGCCTCGTTTGTCGTTTCAGAGCTGATCTCTTGTCAGCGAAAGAGATTCTCAGTGGAAACGGTGAGTCTGTTTAATCTGACCCAGTGACTGTGGAGCTCAGACTCTGAAGCATGCGATTCTCACAATCATCTGTGAGCTTTTTATTTGCCATCTTTTCCTGTGACTGTTTTCTCTGTGACGCGTGTTTTTCAGATGAAGTGATTGGTCAGGTGCTGAACATCATGAAGTCGCAGTCTGTTCCGTATACGGCTATCTACACCGCCCTGCGGCCCTCCAGGGTGAGTCCGAGTCTCATTCAGAAACATTTATACATGTTTGCAGCCATTTGTCATACCTGCCCCCCTCCCTCCATCTTTCTTTTTCTACACAGGAGGCAGCGTCTCTCTCTGTGGAGGCCGGTCTGGGTGGGGGGCGCTCGCTGCTGCAGGTCAGAGGGGGACACAAGGAGAGGGGTAGAGAACGGGAGAAGCAGCGGAGGACCCAGGAGAGGGCTGAAACGTACCCACCCGTCGAGTTCAAGGTGGAGTCACAGATACCTGAGCAGGACTTTGACTCTGCTTCCTTAAATCATTTCATATTTGTAATCGTGATTATTTATTCATTTGAACTCTTTTTCCTAAAGGCTGTTTTCTGTTTCACTGTAAATCCCACCAACAACAAACTGTTGCAGAGCAAAATCAGAACTTTCAAGTCATGAATGAAGTTAACGCGCTGACATTGACACGATGTTGGATTTGCAATAAAAATCCAGAATATTCTCAAACTAATTTGAAACTTGGGTCGGCAGCTCACAGGGTGGCGCTGACGTCAAAGATGTTGTGGCAGAAAATCCAGATGCCATTGTAAGGAGAACCTTTCTGTTCACTGGTTATTCTGCAGGAGGGGGAGAACAGCTGCATCCTGCTGTGGGCTAAAAGCCTGTCGGTGAGCATCCTGCGCAGCGGTCGCTGGGAGGAGCACGACCTCACCCCGTCCACCTTTGGAGAAGGCGTCACCCCCAACCTCGACGGCTCAAGCTGCGACAAAACCAAAGCCAGGTGCTTTTTACCTGTGACATAATACAATATGTAAAAACAATCATTCATGCTGTGATGTGAATATCACTTAGCTCTGACGCCGCTCAAACTGGAGTCTGAAATTCAAATGTTTTAAAATGTTTTGTTTTTCATGAAATGCTGCTGCGGGTGTAAATTTAACGTGAGTTTTTTTTCTTTCAGTTTGGTTCTGAATTATAAGAACGTGCTGAACCACCGCAGCTTCAAACTGATGTAAGTGACCAGGATTTTGGTCCCCAAAAGTGTAGTAAACTTCCTGTTTCTGGTCCCCATAAAGATATGAATACACGCACACGCACACACGCACGCACACACACACACACACACACACACACACACCCACCCATATGCATTAATATATTATATCTATACTTTTACATTTATCAGTCCTGCTGCACTCTTGAAAACTTCCTGTTTTGCTGTTAAAGATATTTGATGCTCTGCTCGTTGGTGTTTTTCAGCTTTGCTCTGAGTCAGCGGAATTACAAGGTGTCGGCACGGCGCTGGTTCACGCTGGACGCCGTGGAGCTGGAGTACGACGGTACCAAAGCCACGTTTAACGGCAGCAGGAACATTTACGCTCCCGCCGAGTACTCTTACCGCTGCGAGTCCGTCACCAACTTCCAGTGGCCGCTGCTCATGCCGCGCACATCCAAAGACCCAGCCAATCAGTGGAGGGTCTCCTTTGAAGACTTCCAGGTAAGATTGTTTGGTCTTTGGTGATATAATAAAAATCCAACATAAGATGTCAGGTGTAAAATGGTTCCTCTGTTGGATGTCTGCATGTGCTGACAGCAATGAGCAGAGCGACTTTCAGACCATATTAATTATAATTGCAGAAGAATACTGGTTTGAACTGGATTATACTGGTTTTATAACAGCTGGAAGCTAAAATTACAAATGAAATAAAAATATTAGCACACACTTTATTTGTAATGGTGGCCGGCCTTCCTGCCGTCTGATGATGATGATAATAATAATAATAATAATACATTTTATTAATGAGCGCCTTTCAAGTCACCCAAGGACACTTTACAATAGGATAAAACACATAATACACACTCTGAGCTACAGAGGCTAATTTTTCACATCCCCGCTCGTCTTCATTGGTCCAAAGGCCGTAAAGCATGGCTCAGCCCCCCTCAGCTCATCAGTTGGGCTGAATTAGTGAAATGGATTCATTTTTGTAGGTGAAACTTCTCCCCGTGTTTCAGTTTATTCTGGACACGTGTCCTAGTATACTAGGATTCCTGTCTACGTCACGGCCCGGCTAAACCCGGCCCCTTGTAAATATTTATGATGCTTCCTCACACAACCCCAAAGAAGCGCATCTATTCATTCAATAAATAAATAGATTTAAAAAAAATATTTACTTATAAACATATGAGTATGTCAGTGAGATTTCTGGCCTGTTATGTGAGTCTGAAATGAAGCAAACGCCACATTTTGAACCCCTTCTCCTTCTCGCCGTCAGATTCAGGGCTTTAATGTGAGCGGTGGTGAATTCTCGTACGCCAGCGACTGCGCCGGCTTCTTCTCCCCAGGGATCTGGATGGGTCTGATCACCAGTCTGCTCATGGTCCTGGTGCTCACCTACGGCCTGCACATGATCATGCAGCTGCGCACGATGGACCGCTTTGATGATCCCAAAGGCCCGGCCATCTCTGTGCCACAGACAGAGTAACACACCTGCACCACACCTGTCCACCCTCCACTCTGTCCTCTCACTGCAATGCTTCCACTCCTCCCCCCTTCCATCTGTGTTTGGGCATTATTCAGTGCGATCATAATAAGGTTTTATTCACTGGTACATAAATGTGTCCGTTTATATTTGAAATATGGGCTGAAGCTGGCCTCAGTTTGTCCTCATGTGTCAGCCTCTGTAGGCTGGATGCTTTTCCAGAGTCCTGCCTCCAAATTAACTCCTTAATGATCTTTGAGAAACACATACGGACTCATGTAGAACATGAACAAATCTTTGGGTGATCCTCCAAACTTTATCCTGGACTGTGTTCACTGTAAATCAGCTACAGTCTGTAATATGAAGGGATGATGTGACAGCAGGGTCTCAAACCTGAGACCTTCCATGACAGTGTGACCGTGACCTCAGCTAACATCAGCAGGAACTTCTCAGCCACACGTCTGTTTGGTGATGATCACAGGGCTGTACACTGGCTGTACTGCTCGAGGGTCCAAAGTTGTGTTGAGAATTATTTACATTTATTTATTTACTTACTTATTGAGCATTAATATGATCCTAAAATGGAAAACCTAAACCTTCCTGTACTTCATGTAATATGAGCTCGTATAATTGTTTTTTATTGTTTGCTGTTTCTCAGCTGAGTCTGAGGCTGCAGGGATAAAAACCTGCTAACGTCTGCATACATCAGCAGCACAGCTCTCACTCTCTGTGCTCCCTCTGATGCACTCGTGGTCCTGTGCATGTAGTCTCGGCCCGGACTGAAACTGTTTAATTTCAACAGTTTGTGCAGCTTTTGTTCTGTGAGGACTCTGGAAAAATCCTTCAAAAACACCTGAGGCGTAAACTGAGCCCAGTCCTCAGGCTGGATTCATTTAACACAGGAAAGGGATGACTGTACATACAGGAACAAATGTACGTTATAGAAAAAGTTATTTGTTGGTGAAACTGATGTAATTAGTGTGTTTGTGTTTACATTATTTGACCAGTGAGGTGTAGATGTTGAATGAAGGGAGCCCGCTCTGTTTATGGATGCTAAAGGAATCATTTCCACTCTATTTATTAACTCCAACATTCTCCATCAATTTGAGGAAAAAGCTGATAATGAAGCATTAAAGTTTCCAGTCCGAGTAGTTTTACTTGATTTTTGTGTTTATTACTGAAGTGCACTGAAACCTGTTCAATGTGGAATTCTGTCTGTTTTTTCCATGATGAGCATCGTCTATGTTTGGTCCTGTGCTGCTGTGACCTCCAATAAAACATCAGTGAAGATGGCGAAGCTCGAGTGTTTAATTTCAGTCTGTCTCAGAAGCGCTCGCAGGCCGTCTGAAGAGAACAGGGCTCACAGTTTAAAGACGCCTGTGCTGAGATGAGGGAGCATTAGTGCAGATCAGAAGAAGACTGCAAAACACAAATAGTTACGCTGAGCAAAGAAAGTCTTACTTTGCGAGTTCCCTTCACACAACTAAATAAACAGCTAAGCGTATAAAACAAAGTGAACGTTCACAAGGCTACGGCGTAATCTAAATTCAAAGTGTAGTTATGCTGTCACCGTGTTTAGATATTCAGAATGTGCACATGTTACAGTGGTTTTGTATGGAGTTGTTTGATTTTGTGTATAAATGTTCAGAGTGGCACGTTTACAGGTCACGTTATTGAGGACCTCAGTAAGGCCACACACCATGCAGTGACTGACATTAAGGACTTTACTCAGTATGTTGAGCTTAAAGTTTTGTTTTTTCCTAACCAGATCACCATGGTAACACGTTAACTTTGGGGCGGGGTCTTTATTAGTTTGGGCTGAAATCATCTGCCGGAGTCGTGTTTGTCTGACTGCCTTCTGCAGTGACACTAACACATTCACATGTTCAGCACACAGCATCCTGTCCATGAATTATGGGATGGACACCTATAATGTTAAACACAACGCTGAGGCAGGGCTGGTCGATTAATTTTATTTTGTAATAAGAAGGAAAAATTATGAGACGTTTAATCAGTTTGACGTTCAATCATCTGTCGACAGCCTGACTGTCCTGCAGGCCACGTGTTGCATTGGATTTATCTACCTAATGACTACTGATTGGATAATCGTTCCATTTGAAGCACAAACATGGTGTTTTATTGATTTCATGGATTTTCTTCTTCAACCACATCTGCAAAGAAAACAAATTATTTTCACAAAGAGTTTCATATCAAGTCCTATGGGCTCAAATTGTCCTCATAAATATTTTGTACTTGTAAATCAGTTTTGTATGTGCGTTTAAAAAAAAAATAAAAAATAAAATAAATAAATAAATATATATATTATTTATTTATTTATTTGCGTGTGGACTTAGCCAAAAAAATATGTGTGAAACTCTTGACCCTATTTTTCTTCCTTCATCTGATTGGCCAATGTCATGTCAATCACAAATTTAACAATCCAATCAGAGGTTCTCTGATTGGACCTAAAACCTGATTTGCAAGTACAAAATATTTATGTCCACAATTTGAGCGCATAAAGTCCCATCTACTGAAAAATAGGCGAGCTTTGATGCGTAGCTTTGTAAGCGTGAGTACACATGATTTTAGGTTTTCTGGTGTCTGCAGAGATTTGAGCTGTTCAGGAGTCGTTCAAAGGGTCTTTGAGGCACTTACTCTCGCAGGTGTAGACCACCTCCAGGTACTTGTAGGTGCCTGGACACGGGTCTCCAAACACTGAGTTGCTCGCTTCGATAATGCAGCTCCTTTTCCCGTTACAGCTGTGAAAGCAGACGATGAGTGAGTCGGCCGAGGCTGGAAATACATCTGAGTGAAGATGTAAGGCTGAGCAAAGATCGAGCCTCTGTACCTGTCAGCTACTTTAGACGTGGGATTGATGCATCGGGCATTCTGGATCTCACATTCTGGACGCTGGTAAGAGCACGTGGTCGTATCGCGGCGTCCGTAATTAGCCCAGTGGACGGCGATAATGTGTCCGTCATCTGAGGAAGTGTTCATGGAGTTAAACTATAACTGTGTTTGGGTTTCTATTGAACCAATCCACCAACGATACAAAAGTATGACATGTGTTCTCACCACAATGAAGGTTTGCCTGAGACCCTTCACATGCTACGGTGTGCACTGATGAGGAAGCAAATTAGAAACTAAAAATTAATCTACAGATTTCATCACTGTGATTCAAAAATCCACTCAAAACATGTTCGTAGGGACCAAAGCTCTGCAGCAAAGTGTCCCGAGGGCATGTTGGAGCTCTGTTACGACTCTGAGGTACTTACGCTCACAGTCGTAGGCCACCTCCAGGTACTTGTAGGTGCCTGGACACGGGTCTCCAAAAACTGAGTTGCTCGCTTCAATAATGCAGCTGCTTTTCCCGTTACAGCTGTGAAAGCAGGTGAGTGAGTCAACAGAGGCTTTACATACTTTGTCAGGAAACATCTAAACCAGTGTGCACAGTTTGGGAAACCAGGGTTAACCTGTAACCTGGGAAGAGAAACATTTAGCACATCATCTGTGTGGTGCAGTGGGACGAGGTGACTGCTGATAGAAGCAGCAGGATGAACTGTGAAGTGTTCAGTCACATCTGCGTCGGGCTGAGGGAAGAACGAGCCTCGGTACCTGTCAGCGACTTTAGTGGTGGGATTGGGGCAATGGGCGTTTTGGATCTCGTGGGTTGGACGATGCTGAGAGCATGTGGTCGTATCGCGGCGCCCGTAGTCAGCCCAGTAGACGACTATAGCCTCTCCTTCATCTGAGGAAGAGTTCACCGTGTTAAATCAGCACCATGTTTGTACATCAATGAAACAAATCCACCTGAATCGCAGAGGAACTGCCCCACTCACCACACCGAAGGTTTGCGTTGGATCCTTCACACGCTGTGCTGTGGACTGAAAGAGAAACACCGCGTCACAAACTGTAACAACTCACGGGCAGAGTTTGGAAGTATCCAGATACAGACCTGCTGGGAAGCAGGCGAAGGTGGTGTCCAGGTATTTGCAGGCGCCGGGAACAGGAGTACCAAAGATCTGGATGTCTATGTCACACGTTTTCTTTCCGTCACAGCTGTGGGGAGAGATGGAGCTCACTGACGTGATCGTGTTATTGTTGCAAATGTTTGTTACCGACAGTGGTCACCTCTTCTTGATGGCCTTCAGTTTGTGGTGCTGAGAGCAGTGTTCTTCATCTCCACATGTGTGCTCGACTGACTCCACAACGATCACGCCGCTCTCTGTTTCACGCAGTATGACACAAAAGCAGAGATTAGAGAGGTTCAGAGCAGAGATGGATGGATTTTACAATCGCAGGTGTCGCCCCCAGCTGGACATGAAAAGAATTTAGTCTTAGGGTTCTTTAGTGTTGGCTTTTAAATCTATAGCCATCCTTTACATACAGTCTGTGTCTGCCTTACCACAGCACAGGTGCTGGACCAGGTGGCCGTCGCAGGTGATCACTCTGGTGCTGGATATGGCAGTCGCAGTGGACGGGACAAAACGTTTGGCTCGGGTTACACCTGGAGGGAAAAATAAAGAGTTAAAAAAGCAGAGTGGGTATGAGCTCACAGCTGATGGTGTGTGTGTGGGGGGTCAGCCGACGGCTTCTGTCTGCTGTTTTGACTCTACGATGAGACTCAAGGACAGCCTGGCTGTTTGCTGGGAGCAGAGACTAAACGTCTGACCTTATCTGAGGCTCTCTCTCCTTCACTGATTCATTTATCTTTATTTTGTGCTCTTCGTCTCCTCCTGCTGAACAGTTAGCGCCGCCATGGAGTCAGCTGACTGACGCAGAGTCACAGCACAAACCGACGGTCTGACGGCTTTTCTGTCTCTGAAAGCTGCAACAGTCACGTGACGAGGTGAGAGTGACGGCGTTGAATCGAGGCAGACACGAGTGTGATTTAGAGTGGGGGGTAGTGGGCAGGTGTTCCCGCCGTGTTTGTGGTAAATGAAACTTTTCCACAGATAATTTAATGTTGATTGGATCTGTGTTAAAATTCAAATAGGAGCTTAAATCTTCTAAGAGTTTCTGTAAGTGTCTGACCTTTGACCTTTGATGCTGTCTAAGAGCGTGCACCTGCTCATGTGGACTGAAAAACACATTAATCTCACAGTTTATTCAAATCTGCCAGATTTATATCCCCACTACTTT
Organism: Aulonocara sp. 'chitande type north' Nkhata Bay; assembly: GCF_057382095.1. NCBI lineage: Eukaryota > Metazoa > Chordata > Actinopteri > Cichliformes > Cichlidae > Aulonocara > Aulonocara sp. 'chitande type north' Nkhata Bay. The sequence goes on along the minus strand of NC_141363.1, from coordinate 19,989,657 downwards.
CCAAATCCCACGATGAGCCAGGCCTGCAGCTCAGGGGTAGAGAAGTAAAGGTGAGGATCATTTTTAAAAATGTCCATTAATGAGAATAAACCAGGTAACAGAGAAGCACAAAAACAGACTTTTACCTGAACTCGCGAGTAAACATGTTGCTGCCAGCACTGAAAAACAAGAAGGAAACCTGAGTGTTAGACTGAGTTTGGTTCGTCTCCAAACTCACACATGAAATGATATCGAATGAAAAAAGGAGAAAACTGCAGTAAAAGGTCAGCGACCCCGATCATATTTCTATTCGCTGTCAGTGCAGCTCAGCATCTGCATACAAATGATTTTATCAACAACATGAGATGATGTCAGAGCTCCTTCCAATAAACATTTAGATTAAAGATGTTTGTCTCTTGTAAGAATGTTGGAAACATTTGAAGCTTTTTAATAAAGTTATTTCTATTCAATGACTTTGAATTATTTAACAGCAGAATTGTATTTCCATCCTGTCAGCTTAAAAGCCATCCTGCATAAACCATTTCTTACCCTTTGATTATTTTCAGGCAGCACATGAACCCTGATCGTCTGATCAATAAACACGTGTATCTACAGAGCTGTTTGATTATTTGCTCTATGAAAGTAGAATCTGCAGCAAAGCGAGCACACGTGCATTTCTGCATGAAGGATTATCAGTGTGTGCTACTCACACAGCGTGTTGCTGAGTCCGGAGCAGAGCATCGTGTTCGGAGGTCTGGTTGTCGGTGGCGAGCTGAGCCGATGGCGGGTCGGACGGAGACCTTGGTGTATTTACGCCGTTTAGCTGAGAACTTTTACCGACGTGCAAAACAAGCAGCCAATGGAAAAATGAGAATCCGATGCTTATCAGGTGCAGCAGAGCCAAGGAGAAAACTAAACTGCTATCAATAAGAAACGATTATAGAAGCCAATCGCAGCTCGCCCAGTGTCAGCCAGGATTGGCTCAAGGCCCCCCCACGACCCTGAACTGGATCGTGGCTCGAGAAGATGGAGCCACAACACAAAACAGCCTTTTCTTTCTCAGACTGAGATGTTGAATCGGTTAAAGAAGGAAATCCTTTTAAAAGCTGCATAAATGCACCTCGGACTGTGGGACACCCCCCAGCATTCAGATCATCACAGGTGGTTAAAAGGCCTTCGGTCAACAAGCTGTGATCATCACTTTAACCATGACTGTTGTACAGTTTCATTAACCATCAGCGTTTATTCAGAATTATCACGATGTGACAGAAAAGAGACGTCGTGACCGCTGGCAGCTCGTCCTTCACGCGGAGCTTTGGTCATCGTCTCTGAAACACTCGGTTCAGCCGCAGTGTTTCACAGTCTTAACATACTGACACAAACACGAGCGCACGTTCACACGTTCACGTGCAGAAGTGAAGGACACGATAATCAAGCATAAACTAAAACAAGGTGGTTTTCACAGAATCACCCCGACGGGCCGAGTGAGGCCGTTCCACAGTCCAGGAGCTAAAAGTCCAACCGTGGTCGCCTCTGGATTTAAAATAAGAGTGTGGAGCAGGTGAAAGGCCCACGTCCAATCAGCAACAAGCGCTTAAATAAAGGCTCCGGCAGCGTTTGGATGGAGAACAGCAGCTGAGGTTATCTGTGAAACAGCTGCATGAACACTGTGACAGACGGATATCACATCCTGCTGTGAAAACACGTATCTGTGTGTTTGTGTGAAAGCTAGCAGCAAACCTCTGAATCATCATCAGGCTCCTCGGCTCTCTGCAGAGACAAGGAGCCGGAAACAGTGTTACAGAGTGACACGTTTGCAATTTCATTACATAAAAACAAAATGAATTCATCAGACAGCTGGAATAATGTGTCAGCAGCTCTGTTAAAAAGCGCAGAACTGAAAGAGATTCATAAGTTTCTCAAAGGAAGTCAATAAAACGAGGAAAGAGCCGAGCTGCTGTGTAACGGTGGAAGAAGTGCTGAGGAGGACGATCTACATCAGGGGCGTCAAACATAAGGTCTCGGGGCCAAAATTAGACGGGCGACTACTCCACCCACTGGATGGCTTTGGGAAATGTGATGGATGGGATACATTTTGCACTTTTGTGTTTCCATAAGTTTATAAGTTTCCCCCGCAGCCCTTCATGCTGCACCAGAGTAATAAAATCACAATTACTGAGAGTTTTTCCTCTGTAAACTATAGAAATGTCTGTTTCTTACAGCGGCTCAAACAACATTTTCTGTGAACAGAAACTTTGTTTAATAATTACAGGACAGTCTGGACAGACAGCTCCCAGAACTTCCTCTGTAATCACACATTTATTTCTTACAGTCGTGCTGACAGACGTCTTTACTGCAGCAGCATTTCTTCATCATGTAGAAAAACTGAGACGCTGCTGAAACGTCTTTTTCTTATGTTAAGATATCTCAGGATTAAATGTAGAGTTAAACTTGTTTAACTGACACAAAGACGACTTTCACTGGTCGATCAAAGCTGTATGTGGCCCACCATGTAAGATGACTTTGACATCTCTGATCCAGAAGGAAGTAATGAAATACAAATACTTTGTCAGTGTACTTTTACTCCCCACATTTGTACACACATTTCTGCACTTTCTACTGCTTACATGTTCAAAACAGACTCGTTACTTTTGCTTTGACACGTCTGAGGGGAGTTATGTTCTCACAGTTCCCACAAGTGCAAACAGCAGTTAAAGTGCTGAAGTGGAACCTGCTGCGCTTTTTGAACTGGGGACGAACAGACACGAGAACATAGCATGACACAGCACAGAGGAGGCACAGAGACAGGAACTATGAATAACAATGATATCAAAGGCTATTAATAATTCAGACACACAAAAAACTGGCTCACTGCAAACGTTGCATCAATTCACTGCGATATTTGCTTTTCTTTAGATTTAAAGTTAAGTTGTCAGCATCAGAAGTACTGATGGTGTATTTATGTCACACAGGTTTTTCCATCACAGCTGCAGGGAGACAGAAAGCATTTTGAGGTTTATTAAAATGATCAGATGATGATTTGAAGCATGAATGACTCACTTTCAGGTCAACATTTCAGTTCCTTTAAATTTTATTGAATTTATTTTCCTGTTTATTGTGATATGAAATCATATTTATCAACAGAATCCAGCAGTGATGTCATCGAGGCTTGACATCCTGCTGGAAGTGACATCAGCAGTGAGGCTGTGACATCATCATGTCAGACGTGTCAGGACACGAAGGAGCAGTTATGGACCTCTGACACAAACAAACCCTCTCTGTGTGTTACATCCTTTGTCGTTGACATAATCTCCTCCTGTAAAGAATCAAAACAAAGAAATAAAATCAGAGGTCTGTGCTGTAAATGTTTTCTTCTTCTCTAATGTAAAAAGAACAAACACAGTTCTTATAAAGACCTAAGATCACATGACTTCAGTCAATATAAAAACCAAACACATTTCATCAACAGGCCCACTTTCAGTTTGTACCTCCATTGTTTATCTCCATACAATCTTGATCTCCAGAGTTGTCAGGTTGTCCATTACCCCAGTTTTTGAAGTCAAACTGGGAACCATCACTCCACTTCCACACAGTTTCCTGGAAGAATAAAGTTCAGTTTGTTCTGATGTACTTTGATGCATCTATGCTGAGAGTGCAGACATGAGACCTCTTACACCACTCGAACACAACGAAGGTTCATTTTGTTTGTGCAGGTAAAAAATGAAAAGAAAAGTCAAGTCAACAGCAACATCTGTCTCCAGGAACAAAGTCCTGATTAATCAGTCTGTCACATGTTGACCTTTGAATCAAACTGATGAATATGAAGAGAAACATATGAAATATCAGAAACAGCTGCAGCTCATCCTCTTTATCTGTGAAACACTTACAGTCTCTCTGTCGTTGCCTCCAACCCAAGCTGTCGGATACAACCCTGCTGCTGTGCGAGTGAGCTCTCTGATGAAGGTGTACTCAGCTGTGCTGTGGTATGAGGCCAGATTTCCACCGAGTGTCTGACAGGAACACTGAGGAGGAAGATGAGGTGCACAGAAGATGAAAAGTGTGAGAATGCATTTAAAATCAGTCAAAGACAGAAAGTCTTTATGTCATCAGTGATGCAGCGACAGCTGCTGTTATTTCCTGATGTACCTCAGCATCAGTCCAGGTCTTCATGCTGCTGTTAAAGATGAAACAGCGACCTCCAAACCGAGTCCAATCAGCAGGGCAGGAAGGAGCTGCAGCATGAACGCAAAGTTAAAAGGTCAATAATCAAATTAAAAATTCCTCAAAAGAAAAAATAACTTCTGAAACTTCACCATGAACTTCAGCTTAGAAAAGATTTAATAAGAAACACACATTTATTTATGTGTTAATTTTGTAACTGACTCACTGCAGCAGTGAATCTTTAGTGTGACACTGAGTGTAATTAATGTTTAATAATAATTTACTTTAGTTAATGTTCTAATTTTACAGCAGATGCCTCCACAGCGGGACAGAGAGATTCACATGTTTGTGTGATTTTGCATGTTTCACTTTTAACTTCTACTGATCACATCTGGGTCTTTAAAGCTGCAGAGCGTGAATGTTGACCCCCCATGATCCTCCGGTGGGTCCTGTTTAAGGTCGAGGTTTAAGTCTAACAGTGAGTGTGCTTTTACCATCAGGGCCTTTGACTGTGGAATGACCTGCCTGAGGAGAACAGGCTCCAACAATCACAAACCTCCTTTAAATTACTTAAAGCACATTTTAGAGAAAACAGGCTCCTAGCACAACCTGGGTCTCGAATGAAGTCGAGAGGAGACCGGGCACTTGCAACCGTGGCACCCAGACTCTGGAATAACCTCCCTGTTCATGTTCGTACTGCCGAGTCTATCACGTCTTAAAACTTATCTTTTTACATTGGCTTTTGGTTCTAACCAGTTGGCTGTTCTAGCTTGTTGTGTTGTTACCTATTGTTTGTTGTCCTGTTTTATTGTGTCTTTTAATTGTCTCCTGCTTTTACTGACTGTGAAACACTATTGTTGTTTGAATATGTGCTGTATAAATAAAATTTGATTTGATTTGAATAGTGCTTCAGCAACTACAGACACATTTAGAGATAAACAGTATCAGTGATGAATTCCAGTCTGGATTTAAACCGCGTCACAGCACCCAAACTGCCCTACTAGGAGTTTGCAACGACCTCCTTCTAATCGCTGACTCTGGGCGCTCTGCGGTCTTACTTCTATTAGATCTGACGTCACCTTTGACATGGTCGATCATGATATTCTTTTGGCAAGGTTAGAACATGTAGTTGGCCTTACAGGAAATGTTCTTTCATGGTTTAAATCATATCTTTCAGAGAAGTCCTTCTCTGTCACAGTGGGTAAACATTCCTCTTCTTCTGCCCCTGTTCGCTGTGGTGTGCCCCAGGGCTCGGTGCTGGGTCCTGTGTTGTTCTCTCTGTACATGCTGCCCCTGGGCTCCATTTTTGAAAAACATAATGTCTCTTTTCATTGCTGTGCTGATGATATTCAAATCTACCTCCACTTGACTGGGGATGTTTCATCTTCACTACATCCTCTGTGGGGATGTCAAAGACTGGTTACTATGTGACTCTCTTACCTTAAATGAAAAGAAGACGGAATTATTGTTTTTGATAGAAATATGCTTCTGGGACAACTGACTGGCACACTGGGGCCTGTTGCTAACCGCCTCACTGATGCTGTTAGGAATCTTGGAGTTTTCATGGATACTTCCTTCAAACTGGATCAACAGGTGTCCACTGTGTTAAAAAGTCGCTTCCATCAACTGCGCCAAATTTCTAAAGCTAAACATATTTTTACTGCAGGAAACGTACAAAGAAAGAGAAGCTGTGTTCTCACCACACTGAAGGTTTGCCTGAGATCCATGACATATTACACTTTGGCCTGAAACAGACACAGATCCCATAGAAACTGTAATCATTCATGTACAGATTGGGTTCATCAGTCATTTCTAATCACAGGTTTAACAGAGTCGTTACGTGGCAAGCAGTCGTAGGTGGTCTCCAGGTATTTGCAGACTCCAGGATCATAAGTAATGTTTGACTGTATGTCACACTCGGTTTTTCCATCACAGCTGCAGGGAGACAGAAACAGCTGGTTTTCAGCTCAAAGATATGAAACAAGTTACTTTCAGGTAATCATTTACTTCCTGTTAGTTTGAGTAAAGCTGTTCAACAGGTTTTAGTTTGTTTCTTCTTTTGAATCAAAGGCTCACTTCTACCATCCCACAGTGCTCACCTGTTCCTCACGTTGTTCAGAGCGTCACCGTGAGAGCAGATTACTTCACCTCCACATCTGTACTCAGCTGACCTCACAATGATCATTCCACCCACTGTTATACAGACACAGTATGAGAGAAAAGGAACAACTCAACACAACATGCAATAATCCAGGTTTCAGGCTTCAGTTTCAGACTCAGATGCTGCAGATCCATAAATAATGAGGATTGTACCTCTGTACACCACCACAGTGGATATTACATTAACTCTGATCAAGGAGGAAACTTTAAGTCAGTGTTTTTGTTTCTAATCTACATCAAATGTTTCTGAACTTTTATACACAGTCCAACATCCTCAGAGCTTTTTTAAAGAATAAATGCACTGTTGGTTTGTTGATCAGGAAAATACAATTTAAACTGAAAAGAAGCAGCTGTGTGAATTCTTGGACACTATTTTCCATCTTACCACAGCTCAGGCGATGAACACTGAGGCCGTTAGAGGTGACCACTCTCCCTGTGGATATGGGGGTCACAGGAGGAGGAACGGAAACTTGAGCTCTGATAAAGCCTGAAATAAAAAATAAATTGTACATTTCTGATAAATTAATGGGGAATGTGTTGATCATTTTCTTGCTGAAGGTGAAGCTACAGCTGGTCCCTCATCTTACTTTAGTTTTCCCTGATGGATGTGAAACACGGTTAGTGTCAGCGAAGCTTACAGTAACCTCTGTCTGCTGAAGCTGCTGGCTGATTTAGCTCCAGGGTGGACAACAAAGATCACAGTTTGTAAAGAGTGCAGAGACATAATATCTATCATGTTATTATCTATCTATATTCAACATTGCATCAATACATTTGTCAAAAAATGTCTCTCTGTGCAAAATGGGTTCAAAAACATAAACAGCTGTGGGATCCTGTTAGTCCGTGATTTGAACCGAGGGAACAAATCGTGGCAGGATCAGCCTGATGTTATTTGTATCCTGCTGTAACTTTACTGTATAAAGAGCAAACATCTCCAACATGTCAGGAGCAGTTAGTCATTACAACAAGTGTTTGAACTAAAGATCAAGAATGTGGGATCCTGTTTGTCTGTGATTTGAACAGCCCAGCGCTGCTCCCGACGCAGGGAAACCAGTTCTGCAGGGAGACCGACCTCAGCACCTGTGCAGGCGAAGCCAAAGGGCAGATTTGCTTCACCATATTTTCTCGTCTTTGGCTCAGAATGAAGTTGGTTTGGAAACATATTCAGCGACGCTTCATCTCCTGCTTTGCGTTTCTGTGGCCGCCCCGTGCTAGCAGTGTCCAAGCGTTTTGTATCCCCCCCCCCCCCCCCTTTTCATACCCCCCTGCAATGGCTCTGTGCCCCCCTAGGGGGCGGACCCCACACTTTGAGAAGGTCTGCTTTAAATCAAAATTGATTTAAAGGATTGCAATCCAAAGCCTCTATCCCTGATTTCCTCACATGTCAACAAGGAGCCCCACAACATCCAGAACCCCCCCCCCCACCCGCCCAGCAGCCACCAGACAGGTTTCATTTCATTTTCACTGGGAACAGAAATAAGATTTTAAAAAGGTGTGTGTGAAGGATAGAGTTTAGATTTTAGATCACACAAATACAATATTTAGTAGTTACAGACAGAAGAAGAAGAGGTGAGCTCTAATAATGAGAAAGTTCACAGAAAGGCTCTTTGTGACCAGAATATAAGAAGCAGTAAAACAGCATTTACCTGAAGTGATGAGTGAACAGGTTGCTGCCAGCACTGAAAGAGACAGAAAGAAAGCTCAGTGTCAGACTGTGTGTTTGATATCAAGTTGAATTCACCTCAAAACATGAAACAGAAATGAAAAGCAAACAGGAGAAAGCTGCTGCTTTCATTCACACCTGGATTCTTTGGAAACTCTTTCTAAACAGCAGATTTCAATGACACATTTATTCTCTTCATCTTTCCAACTTTTGTCAATAAACTTATTTGTGTTGACAGTTTGACTTCAACTCTTCAAAGTAAATGATCAGCCATGAATTGCTCTCAGGACTCTGTGAAGCCTAACTGTCCTGCTGAGGTGATGCAAACATGTATTTAGGATGTTAGATGAACTGATCCAATAAAGCAGAAAGAAAAGCATGTCACAGTACAGCACAGTGGAAAGCTAGAAAAGGATTAGACTGAACATGTGCAGCTGATTTCATGTATAAATAAAGGATGATCAGTGTGTTGTACTCACACAGTGTGCTGCTGAGTCCGGAGCAGAGCATCATGTTAGGAGATCTGGATTACAGTGAAGAGCTGATGGAGGATCAAACACAGAGCTGCTGGATTCACTCTGAATAAAACTTGTAATGTATATGCAAAGTGCAAAAAACCCAAAATGTGGATTATCTTCTATCTCAGATGTAAATGAATAAGGAAATAAAACTACTTTACATTAAAAGTTATGTAAGCCTGGATCAGCTGACCCAGTGACAGCTGGGAGAGGCTCACATCTCATATTTGTTGATTGGTTAAATCAGTTTAGCAACTGCTAAGAATTTTCTTTTTTCTTAAAACACGATACAAATTATTGCAACTTTTTTTGTAATGATTCAGATGTCGTGAAGAGCTGTTCCAAAGTTTAGGAGCTACAGTTTGAAAATGTGATCACGTCTGGATTTAAATGAAGAGCACAGAACAGTTCAAAGAGCCTGATCAGCTCAGAGAGAAAGTGACACTCCCCTGTTCATTAACAGCGTCCTAAAGAGGGAACAAAGAGGACGGAGACCAAGTGGACGACACAGACACACATGCAGCAACAGCTGTGGGTGTTCAACACACCAGTGTTTACAGTGGTTTAAATGGGGTGGCAGCAGGTGGATGTTTTAGCTGCTTGATGTTTGTAGTGATAAAACGATTATTAAAAAAGAAAAACAGGGTGCAGCATGAGTGCAGCAGGAACACATTTGTATAGAAAATTTTCACATTTGCATGGATTATCTCCGCACGTCTCTCTGGTCAAAGCACGCAAAGGAGAAAGATTTGAGAAAGTGGGTGAAAATGTGTTCTGAAGCCAGTTCACGAGGAAAACAGAGTTTCAAAAACACTCACAGTATTTAGACAGAAGTGTTACTTCAACTCTGACTGCGTGAAGAACTTTTCAGGTCCGGCTGTGCAGCAGGTAGAGTGAGGATCCAAATTACAGGGCGCAGATACAAAAGGATGAACTGAAAGAGGCAGCTTTATTGCTGTGGCAAAAACACTCAAAGACACAAAAACTCAGGAGAGAACTGGAGACTCAAAAATATGGAATACAGGGAAACACAGAGGCCAACAGAACAACAAGCAGAGGACGACAGAGGACTTAAATACACCTAGGCTAAGGCGAGGATGTGAAACAAGAGGGAACACAGCTGGGACTAATTGAGGCTAACGGGACGAGGGAAGCCAAACTGTGCACACTGACACAGGACAAGAGAGCGCCAAAACAAAATAGGAAAAATACTGAAAAACATAACATGTCACTGTACACAGCTACACCTTCATGCAAAAGGTTTCTGGAGTTTCCACTTTCATCCAAGAGGCGTCTTCTTTTTTAAAGCCTGTCCTGTCTGACAGCTTTTCCCATCACAATTGTGACCTGAATGTGATCTTGTGGCAAACACATTTGCTTTTTTAAGATGAGCTCTATGAAGCTCCTCTTGTTCACGTGTTGCCTTTATGTATTTCTTCATTCATTTCACTTCCATCACTACAGTACATGTGCAATATGGAAACATGGCCTCTGTCAGGGTCCTGGGTCGGTGATGCAGTGTTTGTGTTCTGAATTATTGATAGTCTTTGCTTTTGTAACATGCACTGCCTGGCTAAACAAAAAGTCTCCACCCAAAAAAAAGGTCACACACTCTGATATTTCATTGGACCGCCTTTATCTTTGATTACTCGCTCATTCGCTGTGGCATTGTTTCGAGAAGCTTCTGCAGTGTCACAAGATTTATCTCCATCCAGTGTTGCATTAACTTTTTACCAACAACCTGAGTCTGCTGCACAAAGCCTTCTCCAGCACAGCCAAAGATTCTCAATGGGGTTTAGGTTTGGACTCAGTGGTGGCTAATCCATGTGTGACAATGATGTCTCATGCTGGAAGAACAACTCTTTCACAATTTGAGCTCGATGAATCCTAGCATTATCGTCTTGGAATATGCTCATGCCATCAGGGAAGAAAAAATCCATTGATGGGATAACCTGGTCATTCAGTATAGTCAGGTAGTCAGCTGACCTCATTCTTGGAGCACATACTATTGCTGAACCTCGACCTGACCAACTGCAGCAGTCCTAGAGCACTGCCCCCACAGGCTTGTACAGTAGGCACCAAGCATGGTGGGTGCATCACTTCACCTGCCTCTCTTCTTACCCTGATGTGCCATCATTCTGGAAGAGAGTAAATCTGGACTCAGACCACATGACCTTCTTCCAGTGCTCCAGAATCCAATCTTTATGCTCCCTCGCAAATTACATTTTTTTCTGGCCACATTCCTACCTCTAAGATGCTCTGTCCCCACTGTCCACTAGCTGTTTTCTCTGCTTGATGCATGACAATGGTTTGACCCTTTTTACACACACTATCATCTTTTCCACGACCACGAGATGTGTCTTTCAACAAGGTTGTTTAAGAAATGAGAAGCAACTCATTGCATCATTTGGGCAACTTGTTGCCAACTGAAAGATAATCACCATTCAGTATTTGTCCAATAGGAGGCTCATACCTAATTGATTAGTTACATCCAGTTGGCGAAGCAGTGTAGTTAAAAAGGTTTGAAGTTAAATCCTGCTAAATGGGACAATGGCATCACCTACTATTGCAAATGTCACCCTGCATTGACTATGAAGGGCAAAGAATTGTGAGTAATCTTCAGAGTGATGAAGGATTCCCACAGAGGTAACGAATGTAAATGTTGTGGAAAGAAATCATGTTGCTAGTCCATAACATTAATAGAAATTGACTTGGTTATTTTTGGTTAAATATCATTTGCTGTGGGTTACTTCTGTCATCCTTATGTTGGGTTAGATGTTCGTTCCATGTGAGACTTCGTTACCAGGAAAGAGACTAGCGAACTATGCCGTCTTTTCACACAGGGCTCACACTGGTTGTTCACCAAAATTAACCATTCTACTTTGTTGGTCTTTGTCATGAATGCAGGTATGTGACTGTGCACTGCTGTTAGAGTTTGATACACAGCCCTCCTCTTTGCATTTTTATAATACGTTATTGTTCCATGTGTCCTCTCAGGTTCCCTGTTTTTGTGTTCCTTTGCGGTACTCTCTGTAGTTGCCTCCCAGTTTAGACTGTCGAGGTACGGCTGTGCAGCACGCAGGATGTTGGACCCAAACGCAAAACACTCGATGGAGCAGTAAACTTGGTGTTGGCACAAGACATTGAGGAAGATAACAGTGGAGGAATTATATCCTTAAAATTATTCATAGCACTTTCAGAAAGACATTTACTGTGATGTACCTTGAAGTTCTTAAAATATTCACTCAGAGGGCTTATGAGGCGATGAGAGGAGCAAGGGAGTGGCTGGAAATGGCTCAGGTTTCAGATGAGGTGAGGTTGTGACCTTTAAGTGGGGAAGCAGGGGGCGAGAAGGTCCACAGCTCTGTGAATCCATAGAGGAGGGAGCCATCAAAGGATGAGCAGGCAGGTGAATTGTTGAGGTGAGTATCCCAGTGGATAGGAAACCACTTCTTGAGACTAGAGGATGGAAGCACACTCGGAAACACAAGGAGAAATGCTCTTACTAGCACTCATAAACTATAAATCTAAGGAACACAAACTAGGCCTGGTTTCTGCTTTGAGAGATAGATCATCTGGCAGAGACTGGATGGTCCATATACAGTGAGTGGAAAGGGCTATGGGGCGATTGCCACCCAGCTTGGTGAAAAAAGAACAACTGTTGGAGCAATTTTCAGGAAATGGAAGAGGCTAATGATGACTGTCAATGTCCCTCGGACTGGGGCCAGGCGTGGGGTTTCAATGATGCCAAGAATGGTGAAGAATCAGCCCAGAACTACACGGGAGGAGCTGGTCAATGCCATGAAGAGAGCTGGGACCATCGTTTCCAAGGCTACTATCAGTAATACACTAAGACGTCATGGTTTAAAATCTTGCATCGCATGGAAGGTTCCCCTGCTTAAGTCAGCCCATGTCCAGGCCCATGTGAAGTTTGCCAGGGACCATCTGGATGGTCCAGAGGAGTCATGGGAGAAGGTCCTGTGGTTAGATGAGACAAAAGTAGAACATTTTGGTCTTAACTCCATTCGCCATGTTTGGAGGAAGAAGCATGATGAGTATCATCCCAATAATACCATACCTACAGTGAAGCATGGGGCTGGAAGCATCAAGCTCTGGGGGTGTTTTTCTGCACAGGGGACAGGACGACTGCACTGTATTAAGGAGAGGATGAATGGGGCCATGTATTGTGACATATTGGGTAAAAACCTCCTTCCCTCAGTCAGAGCATTAAAGATGGGTCGTGGCTGGGTCTTCCAACATGACAATGACCCAAAGCACACAGCCAGCAAAACCAAGGAGTGGCTCCGTAAGAAGCATATCAAGGTTCAGGAGTAGCCTAGCCAGTCTCCAGACCTAAATCAAATAGAAAATCTTTGGAGGGAGCTGAAACTCCATGTTGCTCAGCGACAGCCCCGAAATCTGACAGATCTAGAGAAGATCTTTATGGATGAGTGGGCCAAAATCCCTCCTGCAGTGTGTGCAAACCTGGTGAAGAACTACAGGAACCGTTTGACCTCGGTAATTGTTAACAAAGGCTTCTGTACTAAATATTATTATTTTTTGACTCAAGTGATCAAATACTTATTTGACACAGTAATTCACAAATAAATTGTTCAAAAATCATACAATGTGATTTCTGGATTTTTCTTTTTAGATTCTGTCTCTCACAGTGGAAATCTAACCTATGCTGAAAACTGGAGACCCCTCCATGATTTCTAAGTAAGAGAACGCGCAAAATCACAGGGTGATCAAATACTTATTGACCTCACTGTATACTGCTGCTGATGAGACAGAGCTGATCCAGCCAGGGAGTGGAAGGGCCCCAATCTCATTATCAGGCACTCAGATTTTACACATTTTTTTATTGAAAGGTCAAATTCAAAGGTCAAGCCTCTAGGAAGTAGATCTAAATACAAGCACAAGAGACTCCAGACCACCAAATTAAAACAGGAAGTAACAGATGACAAATACACTGCATGCATATTCGACTGAGTTTAAAATAAAGAAGACTGAGTGAACAGAATACAAACAAAAGGATCTCAGAAACTCAGAAGTAAAGGAATGTAATAAAAAACAAGGAAATTGTATCAGTAAGGAGATAACAAGACCTATGGACACTAAGAAAAACAGGAAGCTAAATGCAAACACCACAGAATACAGAATCATAAGACAATCAAGAAAATAAAACTAGAACGAACAATGAATGCACTTGAAACAATTCAGGGTTCAGTATCTTGTCCAAGGTTACTTTGGCATGCAGGCTGGAGCGGCCAGGGATTGGACAACCAAATGCTCCAATTACTAGATCTCCTGCGCCACAACCCCAGCAAGAATCACAAAAACAAAACAATTTTTTTTTTAAAAACTAGGTCGAATGTATGGTAATCGACAGGGTGCGGCAGGAGGCCAGCAAGGAACACATTTGTTTGGATTTGCATGGAAAATGTCCATGTGAGAGAGAGCACGAAAAGGAGACAGTATTTTGGAGAATGAGTTAAAATGTGTAATTGAGTTGGTTACTGGGGAAAGCATCATTATTGCTTCAAAAATCTTTAGTATTATTGAGAAAGCGGTTTGCATCAACTGTGACTGTGTGAAGAAATGTTGAACTAGTCCATGAAAAACACAACATACCATTGAACATACCAGCTACAGCAACATGCAAAAGTTAAACATGTGACTGAGAATGGTTACAATCCAAGTCTAATGGTGTGATAAAGTGTTTGTCCCTTTGCTGATTTCTTGTATGTTTGTCATACTTAAATGTTTCAGATCATCAAAGAAATTTAAATATCAGACAAAGATACAAGTAAACAGAAAATGCAGTTTCTAAATGAAAGTGTTGGGGTCACTTTTTCATACCACTGTAAGTAGGTTCAGAAAAAGTGACCTTTCTGCAGACAAACTCCTCAGCTCCAAGTGTAGAAACCATCCAAAATATTCCAGTACCAGCAACTAAAATAGGTTAATGAGCTTCTGTGCCAAGGCCGAGTGGCCGGTGATACTCGGAGTTACTCGCCAAGGGGGCAAGGACTCTTTGTGGTCACACGGCAAGTGGGAGATGTTGACTAGGACAAGGGAGGAACCACACAAACAAAGCATGGAGAAAGGCTGAAACCACTTCTCTGGTGAGCATGGTGAAAGAAAGAGATGAGTTGGGTCCGGAGGTGCCAAATTCCACAATTCCCACCTCCCTCCATTTTGATAACCATCTCACACAGGCCCAGAAAGCGGATGTTGCTGCATTGCAACAACGTTTTGCAGATGTGCACCAATTTAACACACTTCTGTTCGGCGTGTTCAGAGCCCCGGTCACTTTTCAGCGTGTCATGGACTGGGTGCTGCAGCCGCACGCTGCATATACTGCTGCCTACCTGGATGATGTTATCATCTACAGTGACACGTGGGTGGAGCATGTACAAGAGGCGGCAGTGGTCCTGGGGTCCCTGTAGATCAGGTGTTCAAGGCTCGCCCCAGAGGAGAGGGAGAGGCGTTTCCACGCTTGGGAATATCTCTATTGCGGCTGTGCTGGGCAATTTCGTAGCAGCCTTAAGATCCCGCCTGCTGGGAATCTCGGAAATACTGGTGGGTGGTTCATCTTTTCCTAAGCCCTGATTTTTGCTCTCTGTAAGATTCTATCACCAACAAACCTCACATCTCCTACGTGCTTTTGTGGACATTTCTCTGACACCTCTTTAGCTTCCCATACCCACCACCACTCTGAACAACAAGGTTTTTGCAATGATCATCCACAACACTGAACCTGTACGGTTAATCCCCTCTAATTTTCGCTCTTTTGGCTCTTAACAGAGGTGGTTGCATCTTTTTCCCTCTCTTATCTTTCCTGTTTGGCTCTTTGTCTTTGTCTAGTCTCGTCTGATACTCTCTCAGTCTTTTTCTGTAAAAACTAAGGAATTATGGATTTGATCAACTGCTCTCTTAATGAAATTGACACCTTCTTATCGATGAGAAGCCTGGGCTCGAGGAAGCCCAATCATCCTGCAGAGACGTTTGCTGCTGGACATGCAACAGCTGGCAAAGTGGAGTGTCGTGTGCCTGGCAACGTTCTCAACAGAGGACATTTGAAAGACATCCAACTATTCGGAACCATGATAGGTTCCATCAGGTTTTGCCTGATCAGAATTGGCTCAAACCTGGCTTATCGAAGAATAAAGAAGCTGCTCAAAATCCCACAAGGGCTGGCCGGCACTGCAATGGGCAAGGCCATGAGTACTCAGACTTTGCTTATTGAACATAACATGGATAAGATCTTGGAGAAGCTCACGACTCTGCAACAGGGAATCGATAGATCTGGGGACCAGTGATGGACATTAGATCAGCTGGAAAATTGGATGAGCTTTGTTCGCACTAAACCAAACCCAAACAACCATTATCTTCATGCGGCTGCCCGGGGCCAGCCAGGAGATGGCTGTGTTCAGCGCCGGAAAGATGGCTGCAGGATCGTATGGGGCTGTTGTGTACCTCAGCTAACTCCATACCCGATACCACCCCTGTTGCAAGTCACATGTTGTTTTCTATGGTGTAAGACATGAAGATCCATGTGCTTTTCTGTGCTGAGGTGTTTTTTTCTGTTCTCAAACTGCTCTCCTGTAGGAGCACAGTGTGGGATCCTCTCCCCTTGTGTATTACTTTCAGTGTTTTCTTACCTTCCTACCTGTTTCCGACCTGTCTTCCCAATGTGAGGTTTGTGCAATGTAAGTATGGTCAGAAGGGGGTCAAATTTTCACTGCAGGTAACATGTATATGTAACATTGCATGTGACAAATAAAGGTTTGATTGATTGATTGATTGATTGATTGATTGATTGATTGATTGATTGATTGATTGATTGATTGATTGATTGATTGATTGACAACCGACCACTGGGAAACTAAAACTTTCTCCACACCTACGTCCCCAGATACTGGGACAGTAGCAACAATAAGGCAGTGAACTGGAGTTTATTCTGCCATGCCCACTGTCTCAAGTTTACTTTTCCTTCAGGTCCCCGGAAGTGTCACCCCCTGCTCTACTGACCTTTTTCTCCAGGCCAAGAAATACCTAGCAACAATATAGCCCTATCTTTACCACCACATTCCCCCTATGACTGTACCATTGGTCTCCTTCCTGGCGCCATGCTCTCCACTCATACAAGCTTTGTATGAGTGGAGGGAGGGAGGCGATGGAGAAATGTATCAAGGAGTCATTGGCGGCAGGAACCATTTGCCACTCTACCTCCCCAGTAGGGACAGAATTTTTGACAGGCAATGGAAGTCTCGTACTGCTGACCTCCGACTATAAAAAATTCCAGGGGTATCCCACCTTTGAGACTGCAGCACAAAGGCCTTGCTGTCCAGGCCTTTGTTTGAGGGCTCCAACCAAAAAGACTGCAGGAACACATTCACCTATATGTACCAAAAAATTTAACAACAGCCCTAATTGAAGCAGTACGAGCTGAACATGTGCTTGACTCAGAGGAATATACCTTCAGCACAAGTCATTGAGTGCACCAGGCAGACTGTGAGGGGAGCAACAACAAAGAAATGACCCACCAAATCTCCAGTATGCCCCCTCGATGGCTACAATGGGGGACTTGAAGAGCTCCCTGGCAAGCTAGAGGTGAATGCTACCAGTGTGGTTAGCTGGGCCACATCGCATGCTACTGTCCAGCACCGAGTGCATAAACCCCAGCACCACAGTCAAAGTAAGGTTGGGTGGCATAAAGTAGGAACTGCCACCCACAACAAACCCTCCCAACCTCACTAAGCCACAATTGCAGGTTGGTTGGGTTGGCGTCTAGAAGCCGGATCCAGACTGTCCCTGGTTTGCACTAGTACCCTTCCCGGTATTGATGGCCCAAGTCCACAGGATTTGAAGCCCACAGATCTCCGTATCACAGCAGTCACTGGTGAACGGGCCAGAGTGGTAGGAAAAAGATCTCTCCAGATAACTGTTTCTACCTGCACTGTTGACCACAAGTTCTGTTTAGCCAACATACAAGACCCCTGCATCATTGGTCCAAACATGCTGACCAAATAGGAGGCCACAGTGGATGTACCCAGAGCTACTCTATATTTGGGCACTAAGGCTGTGGAACTTCACACCACGGAAGAAGTGTGGCAGCTTGTTCCCACCTCTAAAGCCAGTATTGGAGAGCCTGAAGTATAACCATGTTGTAAGCACAGGAGGGGTTTCCACTGACCCCTCAAAGGTGGTCGCATTGAGGAACTGGCCCATTCCTCGCAACGTTGCAGAGCTGCGGAGCTTCCTTGGCCAGGCATTGTATTACAGGCGGCTCATCAAGGACTCTGCTACCATTGCAAGCTCCCTGCACCAGCTCACACAGAAAGGCTGTGCATTCCATCTCACCGAGGACTGTGCCACACCCTTTAAAAGGCTTCAATCTGCACTGATTTAGGTCCCTGTGCTGGCCTATCCAGACCTGCAGTGCCCATTTATTGTGGACATGGATTCCAACAACACGGGTCTGGGAGGCAGTGAGAATGATGAGCAGGCCATCTCCTACTACAGCCATTCTCTCAGCAGAGCAGACAGTAACTACTGCATCACCCGTCGAGAGTTGCTAGGTCTCCGCCACTTCTGACCATATTTCTATGGGAAGAAATTACTTCTGCCCACTGACCACGCCTCTCTCACCTCGCTCTTGAATTTTAAGAAACCAGAGGGTCAGCTGGCTGGGTCACTGGAGATGCTGCAAGTCTGGTTGGCTCCATCTTAATGAGGTTTGTACCCGACCAGAGTGTTGCTACCACAGCTGAGCGTCTGGTCAATGAGATGTTCTGCCACTTTGTTATACCCAAGGAACTACACAGCAATTAAGATTGAAATTTTGAGGATGCAGTGAGTGATGGGCTGGTGGAGCACTTTACCCACACACTGGCCACCCAGCTTGCCATGCTTCCTGACCAGAAGCAGTTAACATTTTCGAGCTGAGAATTAGGATTTCCATCAGGGCACGTTGTGTTGTCACGGCGACCATAATTAGGCCAGGATTTGGCTAAAACCTGTCCTTTACCTGAGGAAGAGTTCATAGAGTCAAACTGTAACCTTGACCTCCCGCCAGCAGCAAAAGTGGGACAGGCACCTCCCCCTTGTAATAATGGCCTACTGCATGTCAGTCCAAGAGTCTACTAAGCGTACTCCTGCAGCCCTAATGTTTGGACATGAGCTTCGTACTCCAGTGGACTTGGCAACTGGGCCTCTCCTTGAGTGGGAGTTGTGCAGTGAACCCAGATTGGACTACCTTCACAATCTCCATGAACGGTCACGTGAGGTACAAGAGCTGACCAGACATGGCCCCCTTGAGGTAGGATCATGGGAGAACCCTTCACATGCTACGGTGTGCACTGATGAGGAAGCAAATTAGAAACTAAAAATTCATCTACAGATTTCATCACTGTGATTCAAAAATCCACTCAAAACATGTTCGTAGGGACCAAAGCTCTGCAGCAAAGTGTCCCGAGGGCATGTTGGAGCTCTGTTACGACTCTGAGGTACTTACGCTCACAGTCGTAGGCCACCTCCAGGTACTTGTAGGTGCCTGGACACGGGTCTCCAAAAACTGAGTTGCTCGCTTCAATAATGCAGCTGCTTTTCCCGTTACAGCTGTGAAAGCAGGTGAGTGAGTCAACAGAGGCTTTACATACTTTGTCAGGAAACATCTAAACCAGTGTGCACAGTTTGGGAAACCAGGGTTAACCTGTAACCTGGGAAGAGAAACATTTAGCACATCATCTGTGTGGTGCAGTGGGACGAGGTGACTGCTGATAGAAGCAGCAGGATGAACTGTGAAGTGTTCAGTCACATCTGCGTCGGGCTGAGGGAAGAACGAGCCTCGGTACCTGTCAGCGACTTTAGTGGTGGGATTGGGGCAATGGGCGTTTTGGATCTCGTGGGTTGGACGATGCTGAGAGCATGTGGTCGTATCGCGGCGCCCGTAGTCAGCCCAGTAGACGACTATAGCCTCTCCTTCATCTGAGGAAGAGTTCACCGTGTTAAATCAGCACCATGTTTGTACATCAATGAAACAAATCCACCTGAATCGCAGAGGAACTGCCCCACTCACCACACCGAAGGTTTGCGTTGGATCCTTCACACGCTGTGCTGTGGACTGAAAGAGAAACACCGCGTCACAAACTGTAACAACTCACGGGCAGAGTTTGGAAGTATCCAGATACAGACCTGCTGGGAAGCAGGCGAAGGTGGTGTCCAGGTATTTGCAGGCGCCGGGAACAGGAGTACCAAAGATCTGGATGTCTATGTCACACGTTTTCTTTCCGTCACAGCTGTGGGGAGAGATGGAGCTCACTGACGTGATCGTGTTATTGTTGCAAATGTTTGTTACCGACAGTGGTCACCTCTTCTTGATGGCCTTCAGTTTGTGGTGCTGAGAGCAGTGTTCTTCATCTCCACATGTGTGCTCGACTGACTCCACAACGATCACGCCGCTCTCTGTTTCACGCAGTATGACACAAAAGCAGAGATTAGAGAGGTTCAGAGCAGAGATGGATGGATTTTTACAATCGCAGGTGTCGCCCCCAGCTGGACATGAAAAGAATTTAGTCTTAGGGTTCTTTAGTGTTGGCTTTTAAATCTATAGCCATCCTTTACATACAGTCTGTGTCTGCCTTACCACAGCACAGGTGCTGGACCAGGTGGCCGTCGCAGGTGATCACTCTGGTGCTGGATATGGCAGTCGCAGTGGACGGGACAAAACGTTTGGCTCGGGTTACACCTGGAGGGAAAAATAAAGAGTTAAAAAAGCAGAGTGGGTATGAGCTCACAGCTGATGGTGTGTGTGTGGGGGGTCAGCCGACGGCTGACCCCCCACACACCCCCCACAGTGACCCCCCACTGTCTGCTGTTTTGACTCTACGATGAGACTCAAGGACAGCCTGGCTGTTTGCTGGGAGCAGAGACTAAACGTCTGACCTTATCTGAGGCTCTCTCTCCTTCACTGATTCATTTATCTTTATTTTGTGCTCTTCGTCTCCTCCTGCTGAACAGTTAGCGCCGCCATGGAGTCAGCTGACTGACGCAGAGTCACAGCACAAACCAACGGTCTGACGGCTTTTCTGTCTCTGAAAGCTGCAACAGTCACGTGACGAGGTGAGAGTGACGGCGTTGAATCGAGGCAGACACGAGTGTGATTTAGAGTGGGGGGTAGTGGGCAGGTGTTCCCGCCGTGTTTGTGGTAAATGAAACTTTTCCACAGATAATTTAATGTTGATTGGATCTGTGTTAAAATTCAAATAGGAGCTTAAATCTTCTAAGAGTTTCTGTAAGTGTCTGACCTTTGACCTTTGATGCTGTCTAAGAGCGTGCACCTGCTCATGTGGACTGAAAAACACATTAATCTCACAGTTTATTCAAATCTGCCAGATTTATATCCCCACTACTTTCCAAATCCCACGATGAGCCAGGCCTGCAGCTCAGGGGCAGAGAAGTAAAGGTGAGGATCATTTTTAAAAATGTCCATTAATGAGAATAAACCAGGTAACAGAGAAGCACAAAAACAGACTTTTACCTGAACTCGCGAGTAAACATGTTGCTGCCAGCACTGAAAAACAAGAAGGAAACCTGAGTGTTAGACTGAGTTTGGTTCGTCTCCAAACTCACACATGAAATGATATCGAATGAAAAAAGGAGAAAACTGCAGTAAAAGGTCAGCGACCCCGATCATATTTCTATTCGCTGTCAGTGCAGCTCAGCATCTGCATACAAATGATTTTATCAACAACATGAGATGATGTCAGAGCTCCTTCCAATAAACATTTAGATTAAAGATGTTTGTCTCTTGTAAGAATGTTGGAAACATTTGAAGCTTTTTAATAAAGTTATTTCTATTCAATGACTTTGAATTATTTAACAGCAGAATTGTATTTCCATCCTGTCAGCTTAAAAGCCATCCTGCATAAACCATTTCTTACCCTTTGATTATTTTCAGGCAGCACATGAACCCTGATCGTCTGATCAATAAACACGTGTATCTACAGAGCTGTTTGATTATTTGCTCTATGAAAGTAGAATCTGCAGCAAAGCGAGCACACGTGCATTTCTGCATGAAGGATTATCAGTGTGTGCTACTCACACAGCGTGTTGCTGAGTCCGGAGCAGAGCATCGTGTTCGGAGGTCTGGTTGTCGGTGGCGAGCTGAGCCGATGGCGGGTCGGACGGAGACCTTGGTGTATTTACGCCGTTTAGCTGAGAACTTTTACCGACGTGCAAAACAAGCAGCCAATGGAAAAATGAGAATCCGATGCTTATCAGGTGCAGCAGAGCCAAGGAGAAAACTAAACTGCTATCAATAAGAAACGATTATAGAAGCCAATCGCAGCTCGCCCAGTGTCAGCCAGGATTGGCTCAAGGCCCCCCCACGACCCTGAACTGGATCGTGGCTCGAGAAGATGGAGCCACAACACAAAACAGCCTTTTCTTTCTCAGACTGAGATGTTGAATCGGTTAAAGAAGGAAATCCTTTTAAAAGCTGCATAAATGCACCTCGGACTGTGGGACACCCCCCAGCATTCAGATCATCACAGGTGGTTAAAAGGCCTTCGGTCAACAAGCTGTGATCATCACTTTAACCATGACTGTTGTACAGTTTCATTAACCATCAGCGTTTATTCAGAATTATCACGATGTGACAGAAAAGAGACGTCGTGACCGCTGGCAGCTCGTCCTTCACGCGGAGCTTTGGTCATCGTCTCTGAAACACTCGGTTCAGCCGCAGTGTTTCACAGTCTTAACATACTGACACAAACACGAGCGCACGTTCACACGTTCACGTGCAGAAGTGAAGGACACGATAATCAAGCATAAACTAAAACAAGGTGGTTTTCACAGAATCACCCCGACGGGCCGAGTGAGGCCGTTCCACAGTCCAGGAGCTAAAAGTCCAACCGTGGTCGCCTCTGGATTTAAAATAAGAGTGTGGAGCAGGTGAAAGGCCCACGTCCAATCAGCAACAAGCGCTTAAATAAAGGCTCCGGCAGCGTTTGGATGGAGAACAGCAGCTGAGGTTATCTGTGAAACAGCTGCATGAACACTGTGACAGACGGATATCACATCCTGCTGTGAAAACACGTATCTGTGTGTTTGTGTGAAAGCTAGCAGCAAACCTCTGAATCATCATCAGGCTCCTCGGCTCTCTGCAGAGACAAGGAGCCGGAAACAGTGTTACAGAGTGACACGTTTGCAATTTCATTACATAAAAACAAAATGAATTCATCAGACAGCTGGAATAATGTGTCAGCAGCTCTGTTAAAAAGCGCAGAACTGAAAGAGATTCATAAGTTTCTCAAAGGAAGTCAATAAAACGAGGAAAGAGCCGAGCTGCTGTGTAACGGTGGAAGAAGTGCTGAGGAGGACGATCTACATCAGGGGCGTCAAACATAAGGTCTCGGGGCCAAAATTAGACGGGCGACTACTCCACCCACTGGATGGCTTTGGGAAATGTGATGGATGGGATACATTTTGCACTTTTGTGTTTCCATAAGTTTATAAGTTTCCCCCGCAGCCCTTCATGCTGCACCAGAGTAATAAAATCACAATTACTGAGAGTTTTTCCTCTGTAAACTATAGAAATGTCTGTTTCTTACAGCGGCTCAAACAACATTTTCTGTGAACAGAAACTTTGTTTAATAATTACAGGACAGTCTGGACAGACAGCTCCCAGAACTTCCTCTGTAATCACACATTTATTTCTTACAGTCGTGCTGACAGACGTCTTTACTGCAGCAGCATTTCTTCATCATGTAGAAAAACTGAGACGCTGCTGAAACGTCTTTTTCTTATGTTAAGATATCTCAGGATTAAATGTAGAGTTAAACTTGTTTAACTGACACAAAGACGACTTTCACTGGTCGATCAAAGCTGTATGTGGCCCACCATGTAAGATGACTTTGACATCTCTGATCCAGAAGGAAGTAATGAAATACAAATACTTTGTCAGTGTACTTTTACTCCCCACATTTGTACACACATTTCTGCACTTTCTACTGCTTACATGTTCAAAACAGACTCGTTACTTTTGCTTTGACACGTCTGAGGGGAGTTATGTTCTCACAGTTCCCACAAGTGCAAACAGCAGTTAAAGTGCTGAAGTGGAACCTGCTGCGCTTTTTGAACTGGGGACGAACAGACACGAGAACATAGCATGACACAGCACAGAGGAGGCACAGAGACAGGAACTATGAATAACAATGATATCAAAGGCTATTAATAATTCAGACACACAAAAAACTGGCTCACTGCAAACGTTGCATCAATTCACTGCGATATTTGCTTTTCTTTAGATTTAAAGTTAAGTTGTCAGCATCAGAAGTACTGATGGTGTATTTATGTCACACAGGTTTTTCCATCACAGCTGCAGGGAGACAGAAAGCATTTTGAGGTTTATTAAAATGATCAGATGATGATTTGAAGCATGAATGACTCACTTTCAGGTCAACATTTCAGTTCCTTTAAATTTTATTGAATTTATTTTCCTGTTTATTGTGATATGAAATCATATTTATCAACAGAATCCAGCAGTGATGTCATCGAGGCTTGACATCCTGCTGGAAGTGACATCAGCAGTGAGGCTGTGACATCATCATGTCAGACGTGTCAGGACACGAAGGAGCAGTTTGTGTCTCTGACACAAACAAACCCTCTCTGTGTGTTACATCCTTTGTCGTTGACATAATCTCCTCCTGTAAAGAATCAAAACAAAGAAATAAAATCAGAGGTCTGTGCTGTAAATGTTTTCTTCTTCTCTAATGTAAAAAGAACAAACACAGTTCTTATAAAGACCTAAGATCACATGACTTCAGTCAATATAAAAACCAAACACATTTCATCAACAGGCCCACTTTCAGTTTGTACCTCCATTGTTTATCTCCATACAATCTTGATCTCCAGAGTTGTCAGGTTGTCCATTACCCCAGTTTTTGAAGTCAAACTGGGAACCATCACTCCACTTCCACACAGTTTCCTGGAAGAATAAAGTTCAGTTTGTTCTGATGTACTTTGATGCATCTATGCTGAGAGTGCAGACATGAGACCTCTTACACCACTCGAACACAACGAAGGTTCATTTTGTTTGTGCAGGTAAAAAATGAAAAGAAAAGTCAAGTCAACAGCAACATCTGTCTCCAGGAACAAAGTCCTGATTAATCAGTCTGTCACATGTTGACCTTTGAATCAAACTGATGAATATGAAGAGAAACATATGAAATATCAGAAACAGCTGCAGCTCATCCTCTTTATCTGTGAAACACTTACAGTCTCTCTGTCGTTGCCTCCAACCCAAGCTGTCGGATACAACCCTGCTGCTGTGCGAGTGAGCTCTCTGATGAAGGTGTACTCAGCTGTGCTGTGGTATGAGGCCAGATTTCCACCGAGTGTCTGACAGGAACACTGAGGAGGAAGATGAGGTGCACAGAAGATGAAAAGTGTGAGAATGCATTTAAAATCAGTCAAAGACAGAAAGTCTTTATGTCATCAGTGATGCAGCGACAGCTGCTGTTATTTCCTGATGTACCTCAGCATCAGTCCAGGTCTTCATGCTGCTGTTAAAGATGAAACAGCGACCTCCAAACCGAGTCCAATCAGCAGGGCAGGAAGGAGCTGCAGCATGAACGCAAAGTTAAAAGGTCAATAATCAAATTAAAAATTCCTCAAAAGAAAAAATAACTTCTGAAACTTCACCATGAACTTCAGCTTAGAAAAGATTTAATAAGAAACACACATTTATTTATGTGTTAATTTTGTAACTGACTCACTGCAGCAGTGAATCTTTAGTGTGACACTGAGTGTAATTAATGTTTAATAATATTTTACTTTAGTTAATGTTCTAATTTTACAGCAGATGCCTCCACAGCGGGACAGAGAGATTCACATGTTTGTGTGATTTTGCATGTTTCACTTTTAACTTCTACTGATCACATCTGGGTCTTTAAAGCTGCAGAGCGTGAATGTTGACCCCCCATGATCCTCCGGTGGGTCCTGTTTAAGGTCGAGGTTTAAGTCTAACAGTGAGTGTGCTTTTACCATCAGGGCCTTTGACTGTGGAATGACCTGCCTGAGGAGAACAGGCTCCAACAATCACAAACCTCCTTTAAATTACTTAAAGCACATTTTAGAGAAAACAGGCTCCTAGCACAACCTGGGTCTCGAATGAAGTCGAGAGGAGACCGGGCACTTGCAACCGTGGCACCCAGACTCTGGAATAACCTCCCTGTTCATGTTCGTACTGCCGAGTCTATCACGTCTTAAAACTTATCTTTTTACATTGGCTTTTGGTTCTAACCAGTTGGCTGTTCTAGCTTGTTGTGTTGTTACCTATTGTTTGTTGTCCTGTTTTATTGTGTCTTTTAATTGTCTCCTGCTTTTACTGACTGTGAAACACTATTGTTGTTTGAATATGTGCTGTATAAATAAAATTTGATTTGATTTGAATAGTGCTTCAGCAACTACAGACACATTTAGAGATAAACAGTATCAGTGATGAATTCCAGTCTGGATTTAAACCGCGTCACAGCACCCAAACTGCCCTACTAGGAGTTTGCAACGACCTCCTTCTAATCGCTGACTCTGGGCGCTCTGCGGTCTTACTTCTATTAGATCTGACGTCACCTTTGACATGGTCGATCATGATATTCTTTTGGCAAGGTTAGAACATGTAGTTGGCCTTACAGGAAATGTTCTTTCATGGTTTAAATCATATCTTTCAGAGAAGTCCTTCTCTGTCACAGTGGGTAAACATTCCTCTTCTTCTGCCCCTGTTCGCTGTGGTGTGCCCCAGGGCTCGGTGCTGGGTCCTGTGTTGTTCTCTCTGTACATGCTGCCCCTGGGCTCCATTTTTGAAAAACATAATGTCTCTTTTCATTGCTGTGCTGATGATATTCAAATCTACCTCCACTTGACTGGGGATGTTTCATCTTCACTACATCCTCTGTGGGGATGTCAAAGACTGGTTACTATGTGACTCTCTTACCTTAAATGAAAAGAAGACGGAATTATTGTTTTTGATAGAAATATGCTTCTGGGACAACTGACTGGCACACTGGGGCCTGTTGCTAACCGCCTCACTGATGCTGTTAGGAATCTTGGAGTTTTCATGGATACTTCCTTCAAACTGGATCAACAGGTGTCCACTGTGTTAAAAAGTCGCTTCCATCAACTGCGCCAAATTTCTAAAGCTAAACATATTTTTACTGCAGGAAACGTACAAAGAAAGAGAAGCTGTGTTCTCACCACACTGAAGGTTTGCCTGAGATCCATGACATATTACACTTTGGCCTGAAACAGACACAGATCCCATAGAAACTGTAATCATTCATGTACAGATTGGGTTCATCAGTCATTTCTAATCACAGGTTTAACAGAGTCGTTACGTGGCAAGCAGTCGTAGGTGGTCTCCAGGTATTTGCAGACTCCAGGATCATAAGTAATGTTTGACTGTATGTCACACTCGGTTTTTCCATCACAGCTGCAGGGAGACAGAAACAGCTGGTTTTCAGCTCAAAGATATGAAACAAGTTACTTTCAGGTAATCATTTACTTCCTGTTAGTTTGAGTAAAGCTGTTCAACAGGTTTTAGTTTGTTTCTTCTTTTGAATCAAAGGCTCACTTCTACCATCCCACAGTGCTCACCTGTTCCTCACGTTGTTCAGAGCGTCACCGTGAGAGCAGATTACTTCACCTCCACATCTGTACTCAGCTGACCTCACAATGATCATTCCACCCACTGTTATACAGACACAGTATGAGAGAAAAGGAACAACTCAACACAACATGCAATAATCCAGGTTTCAGGCTTCAGTTTCAGACTCAGATGCTGCAGATCCATAAATAATGAGGATTGTACCTCTGTACACCACCACAGTGGATATTACATTAACTCTGATCAAGGAGGAAACTTTAAGTCAGTGTTTTTGTTTCTAATCTACATCAAATGTTTCTGAACTTTTATACACAGTCCAACATCCTCAGAGCTTTTTTTAAAGAATAAATGCACTGTTGGTTTGTTGATCAGGAAAATACAATTTAAACTGAAAATAAGCAGCTGTGTGAATTCTTGGACACTATTTTCCATCTTACCACAGCTCAGGCGATGAACACTGAGGCCGTTAGAGGTGACCACTCTCCCTGTGGATATGGGGGTCACAGGAGGAGGAACGGAAACTTGAGCTCTGATAAAGCCTGAAATAAAAAATAAATTGTACATTTCTGATAAATTAATGGGGAATGTGTTGATCATTTTCTTGCTGAAGGTGAAGCTACAGCTGGTCCCTCATCTTACTTTAGTTTTCCCTGATGGATGTGAAACACGGTTAGTGTCAGCGAAGCTTACAGTAACCTCTGTCTGCTGAAGCTGCTGGCTGATTTAGCTCCAGGGTGGACAACAAAGATCACAGTTTGTAAAGAGTGCAGAGACATAATATCTATCATGTTATTATCTATCTATATTCAACATTGCATCAATACATTTGTCAAAAAATGTCTCTCTGTGCAAAATGGGTTCAAAAACATAAACAGCTGTGGGATCCTGTTAGTCCGTGATTTGAACCGAGGGAACAAATCGTGGCAGGATCAGCCTGATGTTATTTGTATCCTGCTGTAACTTTACTGTATAAAGAGCAAACATCTCCAACATGTCAGGAGCAGTTAGTCATTACAACAAGTGTTTGAACTAAAGATCAAGAATGTGGGATCCTGTTTGTCTGTGATTTGAACAGCCCAGCGCTGCTCCCGACGCAGGGAAACCAGTTCTGCAGGGAGACCGACCTCAGCACCTGTGCAGGCGAAGCCAAAGGGCAGATTTGCTTCACCATATTTTCTCGTCTTTGGCTCAGAATGAAGTTGGTTTGGAAACATATTCAGCGACGCTTCATCTCCTGCTTTGCGTTTCTGTGGCCGCCCCGTGCTAGCAGTGTCCAAGCGTTTTGTATCCCCCCCCCCCCCCCCCTTTTCATACCCCCCTGCAATGGCTCTGTGCCCCCCTAGGGGGCGGACCCCACACTTTGAGAAGGTCTGCTTTAAATCAAAATTGATTTAAAGGATTGCAATCCAAAGCCTCTATCCCTGATTTCCTCACATGTCAACAAGGAGCCCCACAACATCCAGAACCCCCCCCCCCACCCGCCCAGCAGCCACCAGACAGGTTTCATTTCATTTTCACTGGGAACAGAAATAAGATTTTAAAAAGGTGTGTGTGAAGGATAGAGTTTAGATTTTAGATCACACAAATACAATATTTAGTAGTTACAGACAGAAGAAGAAGAGGTGAGCTCTAATAATGAGAAAGTTCACAGAAAGGCTCTTTGTGACCAGAATATAAGAAGCAGTAAAACAGCATTTACCTGAAGTGATGAGTGAACAGGTTGCTGCCAGCACTGAAAGAGACAGAAAGAAAGCTCAGTGTCAGACTGTGTGTTTGATATCAAGTTGAATTCACCTCAAAACATGAAACAGAAATGAAAAGCAAACAGGAGAAAGCTGCTGCTTTCATTCACACCTGGATTCTTTGGAAACTCTTTCTAAACAGCAGATTTCAATGACACATTTATTCTCTTCATCTTTCCAACTTTTGTCAATAAACTTATTTGTGTTGACAGTTTGACTTCAACTCTTCAAAGTAAATGATCAGCCATGAATTGCTCTCAGGACTCTGTGAAGCCTAACTGTCCTGCTGAGGTGATGCAAACATGTATTTAGGATGTTAGATGAACTGATCCAATAAAGCAGAAAGAAAAGCATGTCACAGTACAGCACAGTGGAAAGCTAGAAAAGGATTAGACTGAACATGTGCAGCTGATTTCATGTATAAATAAAGGATGATCAGTGTGTTGTACTCACACAGTGTGCTGCTGAGTCCGGAGCAGAGCATCATGTTAGGAGATCTGGATTACAGTGAAGAGCTGATGGAGGATCAAACACAGAGCTGCTGGATTTACTCTGTTTCAGTAACACCTGTGATGTACATGCAAAGCACAGCCAATGGAAAAGCAGAGTATCCTCCTTCTCACGTGCAGGATGTTGGATGTTTGGAATGGAAAAAGTATGAGAAAAAGAAAAAACCAGGATGTGAATAAACAACATGTAAAACAGGGTGCAGCAGGAACACAGCAGGAATATATTTGTATGGAAAATTTTCATATTTACATGGAACATCTCCACATGTCTCTCTGGTCAGAGACCACAAACGAGACAGTGTTTGTGATGCTGAGTCAACAGTATTATATTGTAAGTGTTTAAAGAGAGGTTTCCATTGACTGTGACTGTGTGAAGAACTGTTGAAAGTTCCTGAACAACACAACATGCCATTGTATGGCAGCTGCACCATTGTACACTATCTCTACTTTTAACTTTCCTTTTTGCTAAAGCATATAGTTGGGACCAAACACTCCAAACACAACAAGTAGGCCTGCAGAGCGAGAGCGAAGTGCTCTAATAGGGTGATATGGTACTACAAGGTCATTAAGATAAGATGGGGCCTGATTATTTAAGACCTTGTATGTGAGGAGCAGGATTTTACATTCAATTCTGGATTTAACAGGAAGCCAATTAAGGGAAGCCAATACAGGAGAAATACAGCATTTTGGATTAACTGAAGGCTTTTCAGTTAATCTGCTTCATGCATGGAGAGGGAGACATTGTCTAAGAGTTCTTCTGTCTCCTACTACCTGAACTGGGTCGAGGAACATCCTGGGACAGAGCTTATCCACCCGCTTCCTCTCAGCTGTAGATAAGCTGCTGTTCCAACAAACAACAACATAGAAGATGGCCGACAGCACCAGAGAGTCTAAAAAGGTCTTCAGGAGTTCCCCCTGCACTCCAAAAGATCTCAGTCTCCTCAGCAGGTAGAGTCTGTTCTGACTCCTGACTCAGTGTTGTCTTAAAGACATTCCTGCAATTTAATTGGCTACAAAGAGCTAGGTTGATCTGCATACCCAAGAAGTATGCGATGCCTTGTAACGATACCTTGAAGAAGCATTTAAAATATAAACAGAACTGGTCCCAGCGTGGAACCCTGAGGAACTCCATTATTAACCTGAGAATGTGAAGAAGACAAATTGGAGTCTGTTAGACAGACATCACTGAAGTCACTGCGGTGCAGAAACTTTAATACCTACTGCATGCTCTGATCTCTGTAGTAAAAGTTCATGGTCATCAGTATTGGTATCAGTATTTTTTTCACTCTAATAGTTAAGATTTTATTTGTGAAGAAATTCATGAATTCGTTAATAGCTGAGATTAAAGGAATGTTTGGAGCTCTGTTTGTCATCCTGGCTACAGACTCAAGTTTGTTCTTATTTTCTTAAAAATCAGTGATGAATAGTAAAATGGGGTAACGACGTTACGTGGGTAACGACAGCGAGACCTGGAGGGGCGTGATTGGGAGGAACGGCCTCCCTGATCTGAACCCGAGCGGTGCTTTGTTATTGGACTTCTGTGCTAATCACAGTTTGGCCATAACGAACACCCTGTTCGAACATAAGAGTGTCCATAAGTGCACGTGGCACCAGGACGCTCTAGGCCGTAGGTCGATGATCGATTTTGTAATCGTATCAGCAGACCTGCGACCATATGTTCTGGACACTCGGGTAAAGAGAGGGGCTGAGCTGTCAACTGATCACCACCTGGTGGTGAGTTGGATCAGGTGGCGGGGGAGGACGCTGGACAGACCTGGTGCACCTAAACGCGTAGTGAGGGTGTGCTGGGAACGTCTAGCAGAGGCCCCAGTCCGCAAGATCTTCAACGCACACCTCCGGCAGAGCTTCAACAGCATTCCGAGGGAGACTGGGGACATTGAGTCCGAATGGACCATGTTCAGCGTCTCCATTGCCGAAGCTGCTGCATTGAGCTGCGGCCGCAAGGTGGTTGGTGCCTGCCGTGGTGGTAATCCCCGAACCAAATGGTGGACACCAGAGGTGAAGGGAGCCACCAGGCTGAAGAAGGAGTCCTATCGGGCTTGGTTAGCCTGTGGGACTCCGGAGGCAGCCGACAGGTATTGACAGGCCAAGCGGAATGCGGCTCGGGCAGTGGCTGAAGCAAAAACTCGGGTGTGGGAGGAGTTCGGAGAGGCCATGGAAAAAGACTTTCGGACTGCCTCGAAGAGATTCTGGCAAACCGTCAGACGTCTCAGGAGGGGAAAGCGGTGCTCTACCTGCACTGTGTATAGTGCTGGCGGAGCGCTGCTGACGTCGACTGAGAAAATTGTCAGGCGGTGGAAGGAATACTTCGAGGACCTCCTTAATCCCACTGACACGTCTTCCGAGGAGGAAGCAGAGTCTGGGGATGAGGGGAATGACCCGCCAATTTCCGGGGGCGAGGTCACTGAGGCAGTTAAACAACTCCTTGGTGGCAGAGCCCCTGGTGTTGATGAGGTCCGCCCCGAGTTCCTGAAGGCTCTGGACGTTGTAGGGCTGTCCTGGTTGACACGCCTCTACAATGTTGCATGGAGATCAGGGGCAGTACCTGTGGACTGGCAGACCGGGGTGGTGGTCCCCATCTTTAAGAAGGGGGACCGGAGGGTGTGTTCCAACTACAGGGGGATCACACTCCTCAGCCTCCCTGGAAAAGTCTATGCCAGGGTGCTGGAAAGGAGAGTTCGTCCGTTAGTCGAACCTCGGATACAGGAGGAACAATGCGGTTTTCGTCCTGGTCGCGGAACACTGGACCAGCTCTTTATCCTCTCGAGGATACTTGAGGGTGCATGGGAGTTTGCCCAACCAGTCTACATGTGTATTGTGGACTTGGAGAAGGCATTCGACCGTGTCCCTCGGGGTGTCCTGTGGGAGGTGTTGCGGGAATATGGGGTGTCTGGCCCATTGCTACGGGCCATTCGATCCCTATACAACCGTTGCAAGAGCTTGGTTCGCATTGCCGGCAATAAGTCGGACTCGTTCCCGGTGGGTGATGGGCTCCGCCAGGGCTGCCCTTTGTCTCCGGTTCTGTTCATAATTTTTATGGACAGAATTTCTAGGCGCAGCCAAGTGGCGGAGGGCTTTCGCTTTGGTGGCCTCAGAATCTCATCTCGGATTTTTGCAGATGATGTGGTTCTGTTGGCTTCATCGGGTGAGGGCCTCCAGCTCGCACTGGAACGGTTCGCAGCCGAGTGTGAAGCAGCGGGAATGAGGATCAGCACCTCCAAATCTGAGGCCATGGTTCTCAGCCGGAAAAGGGTGGAGTGCCCACTCCGGGTCGGGGATGATGGGAGAAGGGAGCCGGAGATCGACAGACGGATTGGGGCTGCAGCTGCAGTAATGCGGACGCTGCACCGGTCCGTCGTGGTGAAGAGGGAGCTGAGTGTAAAAGCGAAGCTCTCAATTTACCGGTCGATCTACGTCCCTACCCTCACCTATGGCCACGAGCTGTGGGTAGTGACCGAAAGAACGAGATCGCGGATACAAGCGGCAGAAATGAGCTTCCTCCGAAGGGTGGCTGGCCTCTCCCTTAGAGACAGGGTGAGAAGTTCGGCCATCCGGGAGGGGCTCAGAGTAGAGCAGCTGCTGCTCCACATCGAAAGGAGCCAGCTGAGGTGGTTCGGGCATCTGACAAGGATGCCCCCTGGGCGCCTCCTGGGCGCCTCCTGGGTGAGGTGTTCCAGGCATGTCCCACCGGGAGGAGGCCCCGGGGCAGACCCAGGACACGCTGGAGAGATTATATCTCTCGGCTGGCCTGGGAACGCCTTGGTATTCCCCCGGATAAGCTGGAGGAGGTGGCTGGGGAGAGGGAGGTCTGGGCCTCTTTGCTTAGGCTGCTGCCCCCGCGACCCGGCCCCGGATAAAGCGGATGAAGATGGATGGATGGATGGATGGAATAGTAAAATGTTCTAGCTTTACTGAGAGCTTTTTTTAATAGAGTCACTTGGAGTGATTATTTTTCCAGGCTAAATGATGATCTTCTAAATTAGTAAGATGCCATTTCTGGACTTCCTGACCAACCGCCCCCAACATGTCCGGCTGGATAACCACTGCTCATCTACAATCACGATGAACACCGGTGTACCACAAGGCTGTGTGATGAGCCCTTTCCTCTACTCCCTCTTCACCCACGACTGCAGACCTGCTGATGGTTCCAACGCCATCATTAAGTTTGCAGATGACACCACGGTGAATGGCCTCATCAGTGACAATGATGAGGCCGCCTACAGGGAGGAGGTGGATCGTCTGGCTGAGTGGTGCGACAGAAACAACCTGCTGCTTAACACCGAGAAGACCAAGGAGCTCATCGTGGACTACAGGAGGAATGCTGACCCACATCCACCCATCCACATTAAGGGGACGGCTGTGGAGCGTGTGAGTAGCTTCAAGTTCCTGGGAGTCCACATCTCCGAGGATCTCACCTGGACGATCAACTGCTCCAAGCTGGTCAAGAAGGCTCACCAGCGCCTCTTCTTCTTGAGGACTCTGAGGAAGAACCACCTGTCCTCAGACATCCTGGTGAACTTCTATCGTTGCACCATCGAGAGCATCCTGACCAACTGTATAACAGTCTGGTACGGGAACTGCTCTGCCTTGGACCGGAAGGCGTTGCAGAGGGTCGTGAAAACTGCCCAGCGCATCGCCGGAGCACCACTTCCTGCCATAAAAGACATCTACAGGAAGTGGTATCTGAAAAGGGCTGGGAAAATCATCAAAGACCCCAGTCACCCATCACATGGACTCTTCACCCTCCTGCCCTCTGGGAAGCGCTACAGGAGCCTCCGGACTAAGACCACCAGGTACCGGAACAGCTTCTTCCCCACAGCTGTCAGACTCCTGAACTCTGCCTCCTGACATCTGACCCACGTTAACACATGGACTGGACATACACACACCCACAACCACCTACACACCTTTCTCACTCACTATGTGATAACCGACCTCTCTGCATTGAATCATATCTGTTATTAACCTCTGTCTCTCTTCCACAGCATGTCTTTATCCTGTCTTCCTTCTCTCACCCCAACCGGTCGCAGCAGATGGCCACGCCCCTCCCTGAGCCTGGCTCTGCCAGAGGTTTCTTCCTGTTAAAATGGAGTTTTTCCTTCCCACTGTCGCCAATGTGCTTGCTCATAGGGGGTCATATGATTCTTGGGATTTTCTCTTTTTACCATAGGATCTACTTTACAATATAAATTGCCTTGAGACGACTGCTGTTGTGATTTGGCGCTGTATAAATAAAATGTATTCAAACTCAACTGAATTGAAAGCTGAAGGCTCTGCTTCCCATTGTATGGAGTAATCACATGTAAACCAGCAGTC
Organism: Aulonocara sp. 'chitande type north' Nkhata Bay; assembly: GCF_057382095.1. Lineage (NCBI taxonomy): Eukaryota > Metazoa > Chordata > Actinopteri > Cichliformes > Cichlidae > Aulonocara > Aulonocara sp. 'chitande type north' Nkhata Bay. The sequence continues at coordinate 19,954,918 of NC_141363.1, read as the reverse complement.
TGAGAGCGAAGTGCTCTATTTGTCATACGGCACTGTAAGGTCATTAGGATAAGATGGGGCCTGATTATTCAGGACCCACAAAGTCACTTGGAGGGATTATTTTTCCTGGTTAAATGATGATCTTCTAAATGAGTGCATTTCCTGTGCAGCTTTTTCCAAGACTCCTTTTTTTGTCGTGCAATGTTTGAATAAATCCTGTGATCTACATGCAAACCCATTGCCAGTTGACGGTAATAGACAGGGTGCGGCAGGAGTACAGCTGGGAACACATTTGTATGGAAAATATTCTGATTTGTATGGAAAATATTCTGATTTGCATTGAAAATCTTTGTTCTAACTCACAAAGGAGAAAGTGTTTCAGTCCATGGGTCAAAAGCTGTAATGAAATCAGCTCGTTGGAAAAACATCTGTTAGAGAGTGGACTCAGGCGCAGAGCTTAGAAATAGAGACAGTGCGTTTATTTACAGTGCAGCAAGGTGACAACAGTTCAAATGTGTGTGACCAAGTGGTCGGCGGGGTTCTAAAAGAAATAATAAAATGACAACGCCACCTAGGGGAATTCCACCCCCAGGAAATATATGTTTAAGAAAAATAGATAAAAAGAGGCCGCACAGATTCAAGGATGCACACTGAGGCAGGTTGGCTCCAATATTAAAACAGTTTTATTTATAGTAAAAGAAATAAAGAATAAAATATTAGGAGAACAAAATGTTGACAGTGCCCTAGAAGTACAATAAAACAATGTTGGAACTTGGACTTACCAGCAGCCATGGACCCAAAAGAAAATCACACAAAAAGAAAATCACTGCAGCCCACCCGGTGCTGTACAAAAGAAAGTGTGAAAGCGACCCACCACCTGAGGTCCCAGGGCCACTGGCACGTCCTCCGTTCACTGAAATAAAACAGAAAAATACGTTAAAGGAAGAAAAGGACGCTGAGCGTCTGGCTCGCTACACATCATAAAAAAACTAAAATACACTTTAATAACTTTAATAAAAGAAATCGCACACACACACACACACACACACACACACACACACACACACACACACACACACACACACACAGATCTTCAGTCATGTATCCTGTGCTTCACAGTAACTGTAATTTTATTGGTTGTATTTGTGTATATAACCCCCCACCCCCCACCCCTGTCCTGTATTTATTGTTCTTATTTGTCGCATCTGTGATTACAGCAAAAACATACACTCAACAAAAAAATAAAGGCAACACCTTTGTTACTGCTCCCATTCCCCATGGGATGGACGTAGAGACCTAAAATTCATTCCAGATACACAATATAACCATCCCTCCCAAACAGTGGTCACAAATCAGTCCAAATGTGTGGTAGTGGGCACATCTGCTATATTGAGATAATCCATCCCACCTCACAGGTGTGCCACATCAGGATGCTGATCTGACATCATGAGTAGTGCACAGGTGTACCTCAGACTGCCCACAACAAAAGGCCACCCTGGAATGTGCAGTTTTTTGACCTGACTCCAGCTCGTCGCCGTAACAGACTTGTGTGGGCAAATGCTCACATTCGATGGCGTCTGGCACGTTGGAGAGGTGTGCGCTTCACGGATGAATCATGGTTCACATTGTTCAGGGCAGATGGCAGCTGAGAATGTCCCAGTTCTTGCATGGCCAGCATACTCACCGGACATGTCACCCATTGAGCATGTTCGGGATGTGCTTGACCGGCGTATACGACAGCGTGTACCAGTTCCCACGAATATCCAACAACCTAAATAAAAATATATATATTACATCTTTTAATCATGTAAATTCCCTGCTCCTGTCATAGACGTGCACATGATGTCCAAAAAAATTACCAAGTCCAAAGTTCAAATGTTAAACGTCATATTGACGTCCAGGTTGGGTCATGGTTGGACGTCCAAATTGTAGATTAAGTTCAGATGATGGACCGGCAGACCAAATATTGAGAAGATCTTAACATCTATCCAACGTTCAATGTTTAGTGAATGTGCTTTAGCAAAAAGGAAAGTTTGAAGCCTGATCTTGAAAGTAGAGATAGTGTCTGTGTCCTGAATCCAAACTGGAAGCTGGTTCCACAGAAGAGGGGCCTGAAAACTGAAGGCTCTGCCTCCCATTCTACTTTTAAATACTCCAGGAACAACAAGTAGGCCTGCAGAGCGAGAGCGAAGTGCTCTAATAGGGTGATATGGTACTACAAGGTCATTAAGATAAGATGGGGCCTGATTATTTAAGACCTTGTATGTGAGGAGCAGGATTTTACATTCAATTCTGGATTTAACAGGAAGCCAATTAAGGGAAGCCAATACAGGAGAAATACAGCATTTTGGATTAACTGAAGGCTTTTCAGTTAATCTGCTTCATGCATGGAGAGGGAGACATTGTCTAAGAGTTCTTCTGTCTCCTACTACCTGAACTGGGTCGAGGAACATCCTGGGACAGAGCTTATCCACCCGCTTCCTCTCAGCTGTAGATAAGCTGCTGTTCCAACAAACAACAACATAGAAGATGGCCGACAGCACCAGAGAGTCTAAAAAGGTCTTCAGGAGTTCCCCCTGCACTCCAAAAGATCTCAGTCTCCTCAGCAGGTAGAGTCTGTTCTGACTCCTGACTCAGTGTTGTCTTAAAGACATTCCTGCAATTTAATTGGCTACAAAGAGCTAGGTTGATCTGCATACCCAAGAAGTATGCGATGCCTTGTAACGATACCTTGAAGAAGCATTTAAAATATAAACAGAACTGGTCCCAGCGTGGAACCCTGAGGAACTCCATTATTAACCTGAGAATGTGAAGAAGGCAAATTGGAGTCTGTTAGACAGACATCACTGAAGTCACTGCGGTGCAGAAACTTTAATACCTACTGCATGCTCTGATCTCTGTAGTAAAAGTTCATGGTCATCAGTATTGGTATCAGTATTTTTTTCACTCTAATAGTTAAGATTTTATTTGTGAAGAAATTCATGAATTCGTTAATAGCTGAGATTAAAGGAATGTTTGGAGCTCTGTTTGTCATCCTGGCTACAGACTCAAGTTTGTTCTTATTTTCTTAAAAATCAGTGATGAATAGTAAAATGGGGTAACGACGTTACGTGGGTAACGACAGCGAGACCTGGAGGGGCGTGATTGGGAGGAACGGCCTCCCTGATCTGAACCCGAGCGGTGCTTTGTTATTGGACTTCTGTGCTAATCACAGTTTGGCCATAACGAACACCCTGTTCGAACATAAGAGTGTCCATAAGTGCACGTGGCACCAGGACGCTCTAGGCCGTAGGTCGATGATCGATTTTGTAATCGTATCAGCAGACCTGCGACCATATGTTCTGGACACTCGGGTAAAGAGAGGGGCTGAGCTGTCAACTGATCACCACCTGGTGGTGAGTTGGATCAGGTGGCGGGGGAGGACGCTGGACAGACCTGGTGCACCTAAACGCGTAGTGAGGGTGTGCTGGGAACGTCTAGCAGAGGCCCCAGTCCGCAAGATCTTCAACGCACACCTCCGGCAGAGCTTCAACAGCATTCCGAGGGAGACTGGGGACATTGAGTCCGAATGGACCATGTTCAGCGTCTCCATTGCCGAAGCTGCTGCATTGAGCTGCGGCCGCAAGGTGGTTGGTGCCTGCCGTGGTGGTAATCCCCGAACCAAATGGTGGACACCAGAGGTGAAGGGAGCCACCAGGCTGAAGAAGGAGTCCTATCGGGCTTGGTTAGCCTGTGGGACTCCGGAGGCAGCCGACAGGTATTGACAGGCCAAGCGGAATGCGGCTCGGGCAGTGGCTGAAGCAAAAACTCGGGTGTGGGAGGAGTTCGGAGAGGCCATGGAAAAAGACTTTCGGACTGCCTCGAAGAGATTCTGGCAAACCGTCAGACGTCTCAGGAGGGGAAAGCGGTGCTCTACCTGCACTGTGTATAGTGCTGGCGGAGCGCTGCTGACGTCGACTGAGAAAATTGTCAGGCGGTGGAAGGAATACTTCGAGGACCTCCTTAATCCCACTGACACGTCTTCCGAGGAGGAAGCAGAGTCTGGGGATGAGGGGAATGACCCGCCAATTTCCGGGGGCGAGGTCACTGAGGCAGTTAAACAACTCCTTGGTGGCAGAGCCCCTGGTGTTGATGAGGTCCGCCCCGAGTTCCTGAAGGCTCTGGACGTTGTAGGGCTGTCCTGGTTGACACGCCTCTACAATGTTGCATGGAGATCAGGGGCAGTACCTGTGGACTGGCAGACCGGGGTGGTGGTCCCCATCTTTAAGAAGGGGGACCGGAGGGTGTGTTCCAACTACAGGGGGATCACACTCCTCAGCCTCCCTGGAAAAGTCTATGCCAGGGTGCTGGAAAGGAGAGTTCGTCCGTTAGTCGAACCTCGGATACAGGAGGAACAATGCGGTTTTCGTCCTGGTCGCGGAACACTGGACCAGCTCTTTATCCTCTCGAGGATACTTGAGGGTGCATGGGAGTTTGCCCAACCAGTCTACATGTGTATTGTGGACTTGGAGAAGGCATTCGACCGTGTCCCTCGGGGTGTCCTGTGGGAGGTGTTGCGGGAATATGGGGTGTCTGGCCCATTGCTACGGGCCATTCGATCCCTATACAACCGTTGCAAGAGCTTGGTTCGCATTGCCGGCAATAAGTCGGACTCGTTCCCGGTGGGTGATGGGCTCCGCCAGGGCTGCCCTTTGTCTCCGGTTCTGTTCATAATTTTTATGGACAGAATTTCTAGGCGCAGCCAAGTGGCGGAGGGCTTTCGCTTTGGTGGCCTCAGAATCTCATCTCGGATTTTTGCAGATGATGTGGTTCTGTTGGCTTCATCGGGTGAGGGCCTCCAGCTCGCACTGGAACGGTTCGCAGCCGAGTGTGAAGCAGCGGGAATGAGGATCAGCACCTCCAAATCTGAGGCCATGGTTCTCAGCCGGAAAAGGGTGGAGTGCCCACTCCGGGTCGGGGATGAGTTCCTGCCCCAAGTGGAGGAGTTCAAGTATCTCGGGGTCTTGTTCGCGAGTGATGGGAGAAGGGAGCCGGAGATCGACAGACGGATTGGGGCTGCAGCTGCAGTAATGCGGACGCTGCACCGGTCCGTCGTGGTGAAGAGGGAGCTGAGTGTAAAAGCGAAGCTCTCAATTTACCGGTCGATCTACGTCCCTACCCTCACCTATGGCCACGAGCTGTGGGTAGTGACCGAAAGAACGAGATCGCGGATACAAGCGGCAGAAATGAGCTTCCTCCGAAGGGTGGCTGGCCTCTCCCTTAGAGACAGGGTGAGAAGTTCGGCCATCCGGGAGGGGCTCAGAGTAGAGCAGCTGCTGCTCCACATCGAAAGGAGCCAGCTGAGGTGGTTCGGGCATCTGACAAGGATGCCCCCTGGGCGCCTCCTGGGCGCCTCCTGGGTGAGGTGTTCCAGGCATGTCCCACCGGGAGGAGGCCCCGGGGCAGACCCAGGACACGCTGGAGAGATTATATCTCTCGGCTGGCCTGGGAACGCCTTGGTATTCCCCCGGATAAGCTGGAGGAGGTGGCTGGGGAGAGGGAGGTCTGGGCCTCTTTGCTTAGGCTGCTGCCCCCGCGACCCGGCCCCGGATAAAGCGGATGAAGATGGATGGATGGATGGATGGAATAGTAAAATGTTCTAGCTTTACTGAGAGCTTTTTTTAATAGAGTCACTTGGAGTGATTATTTTTCCAGGCTAAATGATGATCTTCTAAATTAGTAAGATGCCATTTCTGGACTTCCTGACCAACCGCCCCCAACATGTCCGGCTGGATAACCACTGCTCATCTACAATCACGATGAACACCGGTGTACCACAAGGCTGTGTGATGAGCCCTTTCCTCTACTCCCTCTTCACCCACGACTGCAGACCTGCTGATGGTTCCAACGCCATCATTAAGTTTGCAGATGACACCACGGTGAATGGCCTCATCAGTGACAATGATGAGGCCGCCTACAGGGAGGAGGTGGATCGTCTGGCTGAGTGGTGCGACAGAAACAACCTGCTGCTTAACACCGAGAAGACCAAGGAGCTCATCGTGGACTACAGGAGGAATGCTGACCCACATCCACCCATCCACATTAAGGGGACGGCTGTGGAGCGTGTGAGTAGCTTCAAGTTCCTGGGAGTCCACATCTCCGAGGATCTCACCTGGACGACCAACTGCTCCAAGCTGGTCAAGAAGGCTCACCAGCGCCTCTTCTTCTTGAGGACTCTGAGGAAGAACCACCTGTCCTCAGACATCCTGGTGAACTTCTATCGTTGCACCATCGAGAGCATCCTGACCAACTGTATAACAGTCTGGTACGGGAACTGCTCTGCCTCGGACCGGAAGGCGTTGCAGAGGGTCGTGAAAACTGCCCAGCGCATCGCCGGAGCACCACTTCCTGCCATAAAAGACATCTACAGGAAGTGGTATCTGAAAAGGGCTGGGAAAATCATCAAAGACCCCAGTCACCCATCACATGGACTCTTCACCCTCCTGCCCTCTGGGAAGCGCTACAGGAGCCTCCGGACTAAGACCACCAGGTACCGGAACAGCTTCTTCCCCACAGCTGTCAGACTCCTGAACTCTGCCTCCTGACATCTGACCCACGTTAACACATGGACTGGACATACACACACCCACAACCACCTACACACCTTTCTCACTCACTATGTGATAACCGACCTCTCTGCATTGAATCATATCTGTTATTAACCTCTGTCTCTCTTCCACAGCATGTCTTTATCCTGTCTTCCTTCTCTCACCCCAACCGGTCGCAGCAGATGGCCACGCCCCTCCCTGAGCCTGGCTCTGCCAGAGGTTTCTTCCTGTTAAAATGGAGTTTTTCCTTCCCACTGTCGCCAATGTGCTTGCTCATAGGGGGTCATATGATTCTTGGGATTTTCTCTTTTTACCATAGGATCTACTTTACAATATAAATTGCCTTGAGACGACTGCTGTTGTGATTTGGCGCTGTATAAATAAAATGTATTCAAACTCAACTGAATTGAAAGCTGAAGGCTCTGCTTCCCATTGTATGGAGTAATCACATGTAAACCAGCAGTCTGAGAGCGAAGTGCTCTATTTGTCATACGGCACTGTAAGGTCATTAGGATAAGATGGGGCCTGATTATTCAGGACCCACAAAGTCACTTGGAGGGATTATTTTTCCTGGTTAAATGATGATCTTCTAAATGAGTGCATTTCCTGTGCAGCTTTTTCCAAGACTCCTTTTTTTGTCGTGCAATGTTTGAATAAATCCTGTGATCTACATGCAAACCCATTGCCAGTTGACGGTAATAGACAGGGTGCGGCAGGAGTACAGCTGGGAACACATTTGTATGGAAAATATTCTGATTTGTATGGAAAATATTCTGATTTGCATTGAAAATCTTTGTTCTAACTCACAAAGGAGAAAGTGTTTCAGTCCATGGGTCAAAAGCTGTAATGAAATCAGCTCGTTGGAAAAACATCTGTTAGAGAGTGGACTCAGGCGCAGAGCTTAGAAATAGAGACAGTGCGTTTATTTACAGTGCAGCAAGGTGACAACAGTTCAAATGTGTGTGACCAAGTGGTCGGCGGGGTTCTAAAAGAAATAATAAAATGACAACGCCACCTAGGGGAATTCCACCCCCAGGAAATATATGTTTAAGAAAAATAGATAAAAAGAGGCCGCACAGATTCAAGGATGCACACTGAGGCAGGTTGGCTCCAATATTAAAACAGTTTTATTTATAGTAAAAGAAATAAAGAATAAAATATTAGGAGAACAAAATGTTGACAGTGCCCTAGAAGTACAATAAAACAATGTTGGAACTTGGACTTACCAGCAGCCGTGGACCCAAAAGAAAATCACACAAAAAGAAAATCACTGCAGCCCACCCGGTGCTGTACAAAAGAAAGTGTGAAAGCGACCCACCACCTGAGGTCCCAGGGCCACTGGCACGTCCTCCGTTCACTGAAATAAAACAGAAAAATACGTTAAAGGAAGAAAAGGACGCTGAGCGTCTGGCTCGCTACACATCATAAAAAAACTAAAATACACTTTAATAACTTTAATAAAAGAAATCGCACACACACACACACACACACACACACACACACACACACACACACACACACACACGCACACACACACAGATCTTCAGTCATGTATCCTGTGCTTCACAGTAACTGTAATTTTATTGGTTGTATTTGTGTATATAACCCCCCACCCCCCACCCCTGTCCTGTATTTATTGTTCTTATTTGTCGCATCTGTGATTACAGCAAAAACATACACTCAACAAAAATATAAAGGCAACACCTTTGTTACTGCTCCCATTCCCCATGGGATGGACGTAGAGACCTAAAATTCATTCCAGATACACAATATAACCATCCCTCCCAAACAGTGGTCACAAATCAGTCCAAATGTGTGGTAGTGGGCACATCTGCTATATTGAGATAATCCATCCCACCTCACAGGTGTGCCACATCAGGATGCTGATCTGACATCATGAGTAGTGCACAGGTGTACCTCAGACTGCCCACAACAAAAGGCCACCCTGGAATGTGCAGTTTTTTGACCTGACTCCAGCTCGTCGCCGTAACAGACTTGTGTGGGCAAATGCTCACATTCGATGGCGTCTGGCACGTTGGAGAGGTGTGCGCTTCACGGATGAATCATGGTTCACATTGTTCAGGGCAGATGGCAGCTGAGAATGTCCCAGTTCTTGCATGGCCAGCATACTCACCGGACATGTCACCCATTGAGCATGTTCGGGATGTGCTTGACCGGCGTATACGACAGCGTGTACCAGTTCCCACGAATATCCAACAACCTAAATAAAAATATATATATTACATCTTTTAATCATGTAAATTCCCTGCTCCTGTCATAGACGTGCACATGATGTCCAAAAAAATTACCAAGTCCAAAGTTCAAATGTTAAACGTCATATTGACGTCCAGGTTGGGTCATGGTTGGACGTCCAAATTGTAGATTAAGTTCAGATGATGGACCGGCAGACCAAATATTGAGAAGATCTTAACATCTATCCAACGTTCAATGTTTAGTGAATGTGCTTTAGCAAAAAGGAAAGTTTGAAGCCTGATCTTGAAAGTAGAGATAGTGTCTGTGTCCTGAATCCAAACTGGAAGCTGGTTCCACAGAAGAGGGGCCTGAAAACTGAAGGCTCTGCCTCCCATTCTACTTTTAAATACTCCAGGAACAACAAGTAGGCCTGCAGAGCGAGAGCGAAGTGCTCTAATAGGGTGATATGGTACTACAAGGTCATTAAGATAAGATGGGGCCTGATTATTTAAGACCTTGTATGTGAGGAGCAGGATTTTACATTCAATTCTGGATTTAACAGGAAGCCAATTAAGGGAAGCCAATACAGGAGAAATACAGCATTTTGGATTAACTGAAGGCTTTTCAGTTAATCTGCTTCATGCATGGAGAGGGAGACATTGTCTAAGAGTTCTTCTGTCTCCTACTACCTGAACTGGGTCGAGGAACATCCTGGGACAGAGCTTATCCACCCGCTTCCTCTCAGCTGTAGATAAGCTGCTGTTCCAACAAACAACAACATAGAAGATGGCCGACAGCACCAGAGAGTCTAAAAAGGTCTTCAGGAGTTCCCCCTGCACTCCAAAAGATCTCAGTCTCCTCAGCAGGTAGAGTCTGTTCTGACTCCTGACTCAGTGTTGTCTTAAAGACATTCCTGCAATTTAATTGGCTACAAAGAGCTAGGTTGATCTGCATACCCAAGAAGTATGCGATGCCTTGTAACGATACCTTGAAGAAGCATTTAAAATATAAACAGAACTGGTCCCAGCGTGGAACCCTGAGGAACTCCATTATTAACCTGAGAATGTGAAGAAGGCAAATTGGAGTCTGTTAGACAGACATCACTGAAGTCACTGCGGTGCAGAAACTTTAATACCTACTGCATGCTCTGATCTCTGTAGTAAAAGTTCATGGTCATCAGTATTGGTATCAGTATTTTTTTCACTCTAATAGTTAAGATTTTATTTGTGAAGAAATTCATGAATTCGTTAATAGCTGAGATTAAAGGAATGTTTGGAGCTCTGTTTGTCATCCTGGCTACAGACTCAAGTTTGTTCTTATTTTCTTAAAAATCAGTGATGAATAGTAAAATGGGGTAACGACGTTACGTGGGTAACGACAGCGAGACCTGGAGGGGCGTGATTGGGAGGAACGGCCTCCCTGATCTGAACCCGAGCGGTGCTTTGTTATTGGACTTCTGTGCTAATCACAGTTTGGCCATAACGAACACCCTGTTCGAACATAAGAGTGTCCATAAGTGCACGTGGCACCAGGACGCTCTAGGCCGTAGGTCGATGATCGATTTTGTAATCGTATCAGCAGACCTGCGACCATATGTTCTGGACACTCGGGTAAAGAGAGGGGCTGAGCTGTCAACTGATCACCACCTGGTGGTGAGTTGGATCAGGTGGCGGGGGAGGACGCTGGACAGACCTGGTGCACCTAAACGCGTAGTGAGGGTGTGCTGGGAACGTCTAGCAGAGGCCCCAGTCCGCAAGATCTTCAACGCACACCTCCGGCAGAGCTTCAACAGCATTCCGAGGGAGACTGGGGACATTGAGTCCGAATGGACCATGTTCAGCGTCTCCATTGCCGAAGCTGCTGCATTGAGCTGCGGCCGCAAGGTGGTTGGTGCCTGCCGTGGTGGTAATCCCCGAACCAAATGGTGGACACCAGAGGTGAAGGGAGCCACCAGGCTGAAGAAGGAGTCCTATCGGGCTTGGTTAGCCTGTGGGACTCCGGAGGCAGCCGACAGGTATTGACAGGCCAAGCGGAATGCGGCTCGGGCAGTGGCTGAAGCAAAAACTCGGGTGTGGGAGGAGTTCGGAGAGGCCATGGAAAAAGACTTTCGGACTGCCTCGAAGAGATTCTGGCAAACCGTCAGACGTCTCAGGAGGGGAAAGCGGTGCTCTACCTGCACTGTGTATAGTGCTGGCGGAGCGCTGCTGACGTCGACTGAGAAAATTGTCAGGCGGTGGAAGGAATACTTCGAGGACCTCCTTAATCCCACTGACACGTCTTCCGAGGAGGAAGCAGAGTCTGGGGATGAGGGGAATGACCCGCCAATTTCCGGGGGCGAGGTCACTGAGGCAGTTAAACAACTCCTTGGTGGCAGAGCCCCTGGTGTTGATGAGGTCCGCCCCGAGTTCCTGAAGGCTCTGGACGTTGTAGGGCTGTCCTGGTTGACACGCCTCTACAATGTTGCATGGAGATCAGGGGCAGTACCTGTGGACTGGCAGACCGGGGTGGTGGTCCCCATCTTTAAGAAGGGGGACCGGAGGGTGTGTTCCAACTACAGGGGGATCACACTCCTCAGCCTCCCTGGAAAAGTCTATGCCAGGGTGCTGGAAAGGAGAGTTCGTCCGTTAGTCGAACCTCGGATACAGGAGGAACAATGCGGTTTTCGTCCTGGTCGCGGAACACTGGACCAGCTCTTTATCCTCTCGAGGATACTTGAGGGTGCATGGGAGTTTGCCCAACCAGTCTACATGTGTATTGTGGACTTGGAGAAGGCATTCGACCGTGTCCCTCGGGGTGTCCTGTGGGAGGTGTTGCGGGAATATGGGGTGTCTGGCCCATTGCTACGGGCCATTCGATCCCTATACAACCGTTGCAAGAGCTTGGTTCGCATTGCCGGCAATAAGTCGGACTCGTTCCCGGTGGGTGATGGGCTCCGCCAGGGCTGCCCTTTGTCTCCGGTTCTGTTCATAATTTTTATGGACAGAATTTCTAGGCGCAGCCAAGTGGCGGAGGGCTTTCGCTTTGGTGGCCTCAGAATCTCATCTCGGATTTTTGCAGATGATGTGGTTCTGTTGGCTTCATCGGGTGAGGGCCTCCAGCTCGCACTGGAACGGTTCGCAGCCGAGTGTGAAGCAGCGGGAATGAGGATCAGCACCTCCAAATCTGAGGCCATGGTTCTCAGCCGGAAAAGGGTGGAGTGCCCACTCCGGGTCGGGGATGAGTTCCTGCCCCAAGTGGAGGAGTTCAAGTATCTCGGGGTCTTGTTCGCGAGTGATGGGAGAAGGGAGCCGGAGATCGACAGACGGATTGGGGCTGCAGCTGCAGTAATGCGGACGCTGCACCGGTCCGTCGTGGTGAAGAGGGAGCTGAGTGTAAAAGCGAAGCTCTCAATTTACCGGTCGATCTACGTCCCTACCCTCACCTATGGCCACGAGCTGTGGGTAGTGACCGAAAGAACGAGATCGCGGATACAAGCGGCAGAAATGAGCTTCCTCCGAAGGGTGGCTGGCCTCTCCCTTAGAGACAGGGTGAGAAGTTCGGCCATCCGGGAGGGGCTCAGAGTAGAGCAGCTGCTGCTCCACATCGAAAGGAGCCAGCTGAGGTGGTTCGGGCATCTGACAAGGATGCCCCCTGGGCGCCTCCTGGGCGCCTCCTGGGTGAGGTGTTCCAGGCATGTCCCACCGGGAGGAGGCCCCGGGGCAGACCCAGGACACGCTGGAGAGATTATATCTCTCGGCTGGCCTGGGAACGCCTTGGTATTCCCCCGGATAAGCTGGAGGAGGTGGCTGGGGAGAGGGAGGTCTGGGCCTCTTTGCTTAGGCTGCTGCCCCCGCGACCCGGCCCCGGATAAAGCGGATGAAGATGGATGGATGGATGGATGGAATAGTAAAATGTTCTAGCTTTACTGAGAGCTTTTTTTAATAGAGTCACTTGGAGTGATTATTTTTCCAGGCTAAATGATGATCTTCTAAATTAGTAAGATGCCATTTCTGGACTTCCTGACCAACCGCCCCCAACATGTCCGGCTGGATAACCACTGCTCATCTACAATCACGATGAACACCGGTGTACCACAAGGCTGTGTGATGAGCCCTTTCCTCTACTCCCTCTTCACCCACGACTGCAGACCTGCTGATGGTTCCAACGCCATCATTAAGTTTGCAGATGACACCACGGTGAATGGCCTCATCAGTGACAATGATGAGGCCGCCTACAGGGAGGAGGTGGATCGTCTGGCTGAGTGGTGCGACAGAAACAACCTGCTGCTTAACACCGAGAAGACCAAGGAGCTCATCGTGGACTACAGGAGGAATGCTGACCCACATCCACCCATCCACATTAAGGGGACGGCTGTGGAGCGTGTGAGTAGCTTCAAGTTCCTGGGAGTCCACATCTCCGAGGATCTCACCTGGACGACCAACTGCTCCAAGCTGGTCAAGAAGGCTCACCAGCGCCTCTTCTTCTTGAGGACTCTGAGGAAGAACCACCTGTCCTCAGACATCCTGGTGAACTTCTATCGTTGCACCATCGAGAGCATCCTGACCAACTGTATAACAGTCTGGTACGGGAACTGCTCTGCCTCGGACCGGAAGGCGTTGCAGAGGGTCGTGAAAACTGCCCAGCGCATCGCCGGAGCACCACTTCCTGCCATAAAAGACATCTACAGGAAGTGGTATCTGAAAAGGGCTGGGAAAATCATCAAAGACCCCAGTCACCCATCACATGGACTCTTCACCCTCCTGCCCTCTGGGAAGCGCTACAGGAGCCTCCGGACTAAGACCACCAGGTACCGGAACAGCTTCTTCCCCACAGCTGTCAGACTCCTGAACTCTGCCTCCTGACATCTGACCCACGTTAACACATGGACTGGACATACACACACCCACAACCACCTACACACCTTTCTCACTCACTATGTGATAACCGACCTCTCTGCATTGAATCATATCTGTTATTAACCTCTGTCTCTCTTCCACAGCATGTCTTTATCCTGTCTTCCTTCTCTCACCCCAACCGGTCGCAGCAGATGGCCACGCCCCTCCCTGAGCCTGGCTCTGCCAGAGGTTTCTTCCTGTTAAAATGGAGTTTTTCCTTCCCACTGTCGCCAATGTGCTTGCTCATAGGGGGTCATATGATTCTTGGGATTTTCTCTTTTTACCATAGGATCTACTTTACAATATAAATTGCCTTGAGACGACTGCTGTTGTGATTTGGCGCTGTATAAATAAAATGTATTCAAACTCAACTGAATTGAAAGCTGAAGGCTCTGCTTCCCATTGTATGGAGTAATCACATGTAAACCAGCAGTCTGAGAGCGAAGTGCTCTATTTGTCATACGGCACTGTAAGGTCATTAGGATAAGATGGGGCCTGATTATTCAGGACCCACAAAGTCACTTGGAGGGATTATTTTTCCTGGTTAAATGATGATCTTCTAAATGAGTGCATTTCCTGTGCAGCTTTTTCCAAGACTCCTTTTTTTGTCGTGCAATGTTTGAATAAATCCTGTGATCTACATGCAAAGCCATTGCCAGTTGACGGTAATAGACAGGGTGCGGCAGGAGTACAGCTGGGAACACATTTGTATGGAAAATATTCTGATTTGTATGGAAAATATTCTGATTTGCATTGAAAATCTTTGTTCTAACTCACAAAGGAGAAAGTGTTTCAGTCCATGGGTCAAAAGCTGTAATGAAATCAGCTCGTTGGAAAAACATCTGTTAGAGAGTGGACTCAGGCGCAGAGCTTAGAAATAGAGACAGTGCGTTTATTTACAGTGCAGCAAGGTGACAACAGTTCAAATGTGTGTGACCAAGTGGTCGGCGGGGTTCTAAAAGAAATAATAAAATGACAACGCCACCTAGGGGAATTCCACCCCCAGGAAATATATGTTTAAGAAAAATAGATAAAAAGAGGCCGCACAGATTCAAGGATGCACACTGAGGCAGGTTGGCTCCAATATTAAAACAGTTTTATTTATAGTAAAAGAAATAAAGAATAAAATATTAGGAGAACAAAATGTTGACAGTGCCCTAGAAGTACAATAAAACAATGTTGGAACTTGGACTTACCAGCAGCCGTGGACCCAAAAGAAAATCACACAAAAAGAAAATCACTGCAGCCCACCCGGTGCTGTACAAAAGAAAGTGTGAAAGCGACCCACCACCTGAGGTCCCAGGGCCACTGGCACGTCCTCCGTTCACTGAAATAAAACAGAAAAATACGTTAAAGGAAGAAAAGGACGCTGAGCGTCTGGCTCGCTACACATCATAAAAAAACTAAAATACACTTTAATAACTTTAATAAAAGAAATCGCACACACACACACACACACACACACACACACACACACACACACACACACACACACACACACACAGATCTTCAGTCATGTATCCTGTGCTTCACAGTAACTGTAATTTTATTGGTTGTATTTGTGTATATAACCCCCCACCCCCCACCCCTGTCCTGTATTTATTGTTCTTATTTGTCGCATCTGTGATTACAGCAAAAACATACACTCAACAAAAATATAAAGGCAACACCTTTGTTACTGCTCCCATTCCCCATGGGATGGACGTAGAGACCTAAAATTCATTCCAGATACACAATATAACCATCCCTCCCAAACAGTGGTCACAAATCAGTCCAAATGTGTGGTAGTGGGCACATCTGCTATATTGAGATAATCCATCCCACCTCACAGGTGTGCCACATCAGGATGCTGATCTGACATCATGAGTAGTGCACAGGTGTACCTCAGACTGCCCACAACAAAAGGCCTGCAGAGCGAGAGCGAAGTGCTCTAATAGGGTGATATGGTACTACAAGGTCATTAAGATAAGATGGGGCCTGATTATTTAAGACCTTGTATGTGAGGAGCAGGATTTTACATTCAATTCTGGATTTAACAGGAAGCCAATTAAGGGAAGCCAATACAGGAGAAATACAGCATTTTGGATTAACTGAAGGCTTTTCAGTTAATCTGCTTCATGCATGGAGAGGGAGACATTGTCTAAGAGTTCTTCTGTCTCCTACTACCTGAACTGGGTCGAGGAACATCCTGGGACAGAGCTTATCCACCCGCTTCCTCTCAGCTGTAGATAAGCTGCTGTTCCAACAAACAACAACATAGAAGATGGCCGACAGCACCAGAGAGTCTAAAAAGGTCTTCAGGAGTTCCCCCTGCACTCCAAAAGATCTCAGTCTCCTCAGCAGGTAGAGTCTGTTCTGACTCCTGACTCAGTGTTGTCTTAAAGACATTCCTGCAATTTAATTGGCTACAAAGAGCTAGGTTGATCTGCATACCCAAGAAGTATGCGATGCCTTGTAACGATACCTTGAAGAAGCATTTAAAATATAAACAGAACTGGTCCCAGCGTGGAACCCTGAGGAACTCCATTATTAACCTGAGAATGTGAAGAAGGCAAATTGGAGTCTGTTAGACAGACATCACTGAAGTCACTGCGGTGCAGAAACTTTAATACCTACTGCATGCTCTGATCTCTGTAGTAAAAGTTCATGGTCATCAGTATTGGTATCAGTATTTTTTTCACTCTAATAGTTAAGATTTTATTTGTGAAGAAATTCATGAATTCGTTAATAGCTGAGATTAAAGGAATGTTTGGAGCTCTGTTTGTCATCCTGGCTACAGACTCAAGTTTGTTCTTATTTTCTTAAAAATCAGTGATGAATAGTAAAATGGGGTAACGACGTTACGTGGGTAACGACAGCGAGACCTGGAGGGGCGTGATTGGGAGGAACGGCCTCCCTGATCTGAACCCGAGCGGTGCTTTGTTATTGGACTTCTGTGCTAATCACAGTTTGGCCATAACGAACACCCTGTTCGAACATAAGAGTGTCCATAAGTGCACGTGGCACCAGGACGCTCTAGGCCGTAGGTCGATGATCGATTTTGTAATCGTATCAGCAGACCTGCGACCATATGTTCTGGACACTCGGGTAAAGAGAGGGGCTGAGCTGTCAACTGATCACCACCTGGTGGTGAGTTGGATCAGGTGGCGGGGGAGGACGCTGGACAGACCTGGTGCACCTAAACGCGTAGTGAGGGTGTGCTGGGAACGTCTAGCAGAGGCCCCAGTCCGCAAGATCTTCAACGCACACCTCCGGCAGAGCTTCAACAGCATTCCGAGGGAGACTGGGGACATTGAGTCCGAATGGACCATGTTCAGCGTCTCCATTGCCGAAGCTGCTGCATTGAGCTGCGGCCGCAAGGTGGTTGGTGCCTGCCGTGGTGGTAATCCCCGAACCAAATGGTGGACACCAGAGGTGAAGGGAGCCACCAGGCTGAAGAAGGAGTCCTATCGGGCTTGGTTAGCCTGTGGGACTCCGGAGGCAGCCGACAGGTATTGACAGGCCAAGCGGAATGCGGCTCGGGCAGTGGCTGAAGCAAAAACTCGGGTGTGGGAGGAGTTCGGAGAGGCCATGGAAAAAGACTTTCGGACTGCCTCGAAGAGATTCTGGCAAACCGTCAGACATCTCAGGAGGGGAAAGCGGTGCTCTACCTGCACTGTGTATAGTGCTGGCGGAGCGCTGCTGACGTCGACTGAGAAAATTGTCAGGCGGTGGAAGGAATACTTCGAGGACCTCCTTAATCCCACTGACACGTCTTCCGAGGAGGAAGCAGAGTCTGGGGATGAGGGGAATGACCCGCCAATTTCCGGGGGCGAGGTCACTGAGGCAGTTAAACAACTCCTTGGTGGCAGAGCCCCTGGTGTTGATGAGGTCCGCCCCGAGTTCCTGAAGGCTCTGGACGTTGTAGGGCTGTCCTGGTTGACACGCCTCTACAATGTTGCATGGAGATCAGGGGCAGTACCTGTGGACTGGCAGACCGGGGTGGTGGTCCCCATCTTTAAGAAGGGGGACCGGAGGGTGTGTTCCAACTACAGGGGGATCACACTCCTCAGCCTCCCTGGAAAAGTCTATGCCAGGGTGCTGGAAAGGAGAGTTCGTCCGTTAGTCGAACCTCGGATACAGGAGGAACAATGCGGTTTTCGTCCTGGTCGCGGAACACTGGACCAGCTCTTTATCCTCTCGAGGATACTTGAGGGTGCATGGGAGTTTGCCCAACCAGTCTACATGTGTATTGTGGACTTGGAGAAGGCATTCGACCGTGTCCCTCGGGGTGTCCTGTGGGAGGTGTTGCGGGAATATGGGGTGTCTGGCCCATTGCTACGGGCCATTCGATCCCTATACAACCGTTGCAAGAGCTTGGTTCGCATTGCCGGCAATAAGTCGGACTCGTTCCCGGTGGGTGATGGGCTCCGCCAGGGCTGCCCTTTGTCTCCGGTTCTGTTCATAATTTTTATGGACAGAATTTCTAGGCGCAGCCAAGTGGCGGAGGGCTTTCGCTTTGGTGGCCTCAGAATCTCATCTCTGATTTTTGCAGATGATGTGGTTCTGTTGGCTTCATCGGGTGAGGGCCTCCAGCTCGCACTGGAACTGTTCGCAGCCGAGTGTGAAGCAGCGGGAATGAGGATCAGCACCTCCAAATCTGAGGCCATGGTTCTCAGCCGGAAAAGGGTGGAGTGCCCACTCCGGGTCGGGGATGAGTTCCTGCCCCAAGTGGAGGAGTTCAAGTATCTCGGGGTCTTGTTCGCGAGTGATGGGAGAAGGGAGCCGGAGATCGACAGACGGATTGGGGCTGCAGCTGCAGTAATGCGGACGCTGCACCGGTCCGTCGTGGTGAAGAGGGAGCTGAGTGTAAAAGCGAAGCTCTCAATTTACCGGTCGATCTACGTCCCTACCCTCACCTATGGCCACGAGCTGTGGGTAGTGACCGAAAGAACGAGATCGCGGATACAAGCGGCAGAAATGAGCTTCCTCCGAAGGGTGGCTGGCCTCTCCCTTAGAGACAGGGTGAGAAGTTCGGCCATCCGGGAGGGGCTCAGAGTAGAGCAGCTGCTGCTCCACATCGAAAGGAGCCAGCTGAGGTGGTTCGGGCATCTGACAAGGATGCCCCCTGGGCGCCTCCTGGGCGCCTCCTGGGTGAGGTGTTCCAGGCATGTCCCACCGGGAGGAGGCCCCGGGGCAGACCCAGGACACGCTGGAGAGATTATATCTCTCGGCTGGCCTGGGAACGCCTTGGTATTCCCCCGGATAAGCTGGAGGAGGTGGCTGGGGAGAGGGAGGTCTGGGCCTCTTTGCTTAGGCTGCTGCCCCCGCGACCCGGCCCCGGATAAAGCGGATGAAGATGGATGGATGGATGGATGGAATAGTAAAATGTTCTAGCTTTACTGAGAGCTTTTTTTAATAGAGTCACTTGGAGTGATTATTTTTCCAGGCTAAATGATGATCTTCTAAATTAGTAAGATGCCATTTCTGGACTTCCTGACCAACCGCCCCCAACATGTCCGGCTGGATAACCACTGCTCATCTACAATCACGATGAACACCGGTGTACCACAAGGCTGTGTGATGAGCCCTTTCCTCTACTCCCTCTTCACCCACGACTGCAGACCTGCTGATGGTTCCAACGCCATCATTAAGTTTGCAGATGACACCACGGTGAATGGCCTCATCAGTGACAATGATGAGGCCGCCTACAGGGAGGAGGTGGATCGTCTGGCTGAGTGGTGCGACAGAAACAACCTGCTGCTTAACACCGAGAAGACCAAGGAGCTCATCGTGGACTACAGGAGGAATGCTGACCCACATCCACCCATCCACATTAAGGGGACGGCTGTGGAGCGTGTGAGTAGCTTCAAGTTCCTGGGAGTCCACATCTCCGAGGATCTCACCTGGACGACCAACTGCTCCAAGCTGGTCAAGAAGGCTCACCAGCGCCTCTTCTTCTTGAGGACTCTGAGGAAGAACCACCTGTCCTCAGACATCCTGGTGAACTTCTATCGTTGCACCATCGAGAGCATCCTGACCAACTGTATAACAGTCTGGTACGGGAACTGCTCTGCCTCGGACCGGAAGGCGTTGCAGAGGGTCGTGAAAACTGCCCAGCGCATCGCCGGAGCACCACTTCCTGCCATAAAAGACATCTACAGGAAGTGGTATCTGAAAAGGGCTGGGAAAATCATCAAAGACCCCAGTCACCCATCACATGGACTCTTCACCCTCCTGCCCTCTGGGAAGCGCTACAGGAGCCTCCGGACTAAGACCACCAGGTACCGGAACAGCTTCTTCCCCACAGCTGTCAGACTCCTGAACTCTGCCTCCTGACATCTGACCCACGTTAACACATGGACTGGACATACACACACCCACAACCACCTACACACCTTTCTCACTCACTATGTGATAACCGACCTCTCTGCATTGAATCATATCTGTTATTAACCTCTGTCTCTCTTCCACAGCATGTCTTTATCCTGTCTTCCTTCTCTCACCCCAACCGGTCGCAGCAGATGGCCACGCCCCTCCCTGAGCCTGGCTCTGCCAGAGGTTTCTTCCTGTTAAAATGGAGTTTTTCCTTCCCACTGTCGCCAATGTGCTTGCTCATAGGGGGTCATATGATTCTTGGGATTTTCTCTTTTTACCATAGGATCTACTTTACAATATAAATTGCCTTGAGACGACTGCTGTTGTGATTTGGCGCTGTATAAATAAAATGTATTCAAACTCAACTGAATTGAAAGCTGAAGGCTCTGCTTCCCATTGTATGGAGTAATCACATGTAAACCAGCAGTCTGAGAGCGAAGTGCTCTATTTGTCATACGGCACTGTAAGGTCATTAGGATAAGATGGGGCCTGATTATTCAGGACCCACAAAGTCACTTGGAGGGATTATTTTTCCTGGTTAAATGATGATCTTCTAAATGAGTGCATTTCCTGTGCAGCTTTTTCCAAGACTCCTTTTTTTGTCGTGCAATGTTTGAATAAATCCTGTGATCTACATGCAAAGCCATTGCCAGTTGACGGTAATAGACAGGGTGCGGCAGGAGTACAGCTGGGAACACATTTGTATGGAAAATATTCTGATTTGTATGGAAAATATTCTGATTTGCATTGAAAATCTTTGTTCTAACTCACAAAGGAGAAAGTGTTTCAGTCCATGGGTCAAAAGCTGTAATGAAATCAGCTCGTTGGAAAAACATCTGTTAGAGAGTGGACTCAGGCGCAGAGCTTAGAAATAGAGACAGTGCGTTTATTTACAGTGCAGCAAGGTGACAACAGTTCAAATGTGTGTGACCAAGTGGTCGGCGGGGTTCTAAAAGAAATAATAAAATGACAACGCCACCTAGGGGAATTCCACCCCCAGGAAATATATGTTTAAGAAAAATAGATAAAAAGAGGCCGCACAGATTCAAGGATGCACACTGAGGCAGGTTGGCTCCAATATTAAAACAGTTTTATTTATAGTAAAAGAAATAAAGAATAAAATATTAGGAGAACAAAATGTTGACAGTGCCCTAGAAGTACAATAAAACAATGTTGGAACTTGGACTTACCAGCAGCCATGGACCCAAAAGAAAATCACACAAAAAGAAAATCACTGCAGCCCACCCGGTGCTGTACAAAAGAAAGTGTGAAAGCGACCCACCACCTGAGGTCCCAGGGCCACTGGCACGTCCTCCGTTCACTGAAATAAAACAGAAAAATACGTTAAAGGAAGAAAAGGACGCTGAGCGTCTGGCTCGCTACACATCATAAAAAAACTAAAATACACTTTAATAACTTTAATAAAAGAAATCGCACACACACACACACACACACACACACACACACGCACACACACACAGATCTTCAGTCATGTATCCTGTGCTTCACAGTAACTGTAATTTTATTGGTTGTATTTGTGTATATAACCCCCCACCCCCCACCCCTGTCCTGTATTTATTGTTCTTATTTGTCGCATCTGTGATTACAGCAAAAACATACACTCAACAAAAATATAAAGGCAACACCTTTGTTACTGCTCCCATTCCCCATGGGATGGACGTAGAGACCTAAAATTCATTCCAGATACACAATATAACCATCCCTCCCAAACAGTGGTCACAAATCAGTCCAAATGTGTGGTAGTGGGCACATCTGCTATATTGAGATAATCCATCCCACCTCACAGGTGTGCCACATCAGGATGCTGATCTGACATCATGAGTAGTGCACAGGTGTACCTCAGACTGCCCACAACAAAAGGCCACCCTGGAATGTGCAGTTTTTTGACCTGACTCCAGCTCGTCGCCGTAACAGACTTGTGTGGGCAAATGCTCACATTCGATGGCGTCTGGCACGTTGGAGAGGTGTGCGCTTCACGGATGAATCATGGTTCACATTGTTCAGGGCAGATGGCAGCTGAGAATGTCCCAGTTCTTGCATGGCCAGCATACTCACCGGACATGTCACCCATTGAGCATGTTCGGGATGTGCTTGACCGGCGTATACGACAGCGTGTACCAGTTCCCACGAATATCCAACAACCTCGCACAGCCATTGAAGTGGAGTGGAGCAACATTCCACAGGCCACAATTGACAATCTGATAGACTCCATGCGACTGCATGAGGCAAATGGTGGTCACACCAGATACTGACCGGTTCTGGGTCCCCAGACCCCCAATAGCGCAAAAAACTGCACATTCCAGGGTGGCCTTTTGTTGTGGGCAGTCTGAGGTACACCTGTGCACTACTCATGATGTCAGATCAGCATCCTGATGTGGCACACCTGTGAGGTGGGATGGATTATCTCAATATAGCAGATGTGCCCACTACCACACATTTGGACTGATTTGTGACCACTGTTTGGGAGGGATGGTTATATTGTGTATCTGGAATGAATTTTAGGTCTCTACGTCCATCCCATGGGGAATGGGAGCAGTAACAAAGGTGTTGCGTTTATATTTTTGTTGAGTGTAGTTACAGGCTTTTTTTTACCTTTTAATTTTTAATGGTTTAATAAAGGTTCCATGAATTTTCCCCCCATCTGGTGGTACAAAGTGGTATTACAGCCCCATTTATGATGACCAGTACAGTACGTATACGTGAGCATGACGTCACATTCTGTTAATGTTTGTTCATTTGGGAAAGTTTAGGTCACTGCTTTTGTAAGATCAAGTGGTTTGTAGCTTAAACCCACTCGCTGCAACGTTCAAGACAATTTACTACACAGCAAAAGCAAGACACAAGTAGGGAAAGTTCTTTGTGTTACTCATGCATGAGGGAGGCCTGCCTGGAAGTGTTGTTCCACCCACTTGACCTCCGTCAGACTCTCGTCCGCTCCCCCGTAACACGGCTCTTTTATTGAGGTTACATGAATATACATAGGTTCATTAACATATCACGTATACATACACACACAGAGTACCTTGCCTGTGCGTTGTGTAAGTGTGTGTGTGGGGGGGGGGTACGACCTCTCCCATGCCCCCAGGGTGTGGGTGTGCATGACCAACATGACATTGATTATAAAACTCTGAGCATATATGAGAAGATATTTCTAAGCATAAATGACAATCCACTATATAAACCTGACATCAAGCTTCTTTCATCTGTGACAGCCAAAATAAAGCCCATCTTATCAAAGCAGCTTTTTGAGACTGTAATCCTGCCTTTGTTACATCTAGGCTGGATTACTGTAACGCACTTTACTGTGGGGTTAGTGATGCATCCTTTAGATGTCTGCAGGTGGTGCAAACTGCTGCAGCGCGTCTTTTAACTGGAACAAAATAATCACATTACACCACTGGCTATGATGTTCACATCCTGGACAGGGAGGAACGCTGGTTTGAGGGCGGAGTCAAGGAGGCCATTTACGTGAAAAGGGAAAGACCATCTCTGAATGGAGGAGGGGCCTAAGGGTACATCTGTCACCATCTTACATGCTGTGATTGCAGCCATTCCTCAGCTCTCTGTGAATGGGACTCATGGTTATTGATCAGTGGTCATGAGAATTTGCATAATTAAGATTAAGGAACTGACCCCCCAGCCCATTGTTCCTCAGTGGGCTGGTTTCAGTCAGTAGATGCAGACGTGAGCGTGCATGTAAGACAGGCCTCTTCTCTTTCTGAGTTTAAAACTCTTCTTAAGACACATTTATTTGCTCTTGTAAGGGGCTGACTCAATAGGACTTTTTAACATGTTGTATTATTTTATTTAATCATTTCATTTGTTGTTGTTGTTTGTATATGTGCAGCACTTTGTGAGCTCTGGTTTTGTGTTAAAGTGCTTTATAAGTAAAGCTGGTAAAGTTGCAAAAAAAGATAAATATATAATTTTACACAAATATGATTAAGCTTATTCTTTTCTTCAGATTTAAACATAACTGCGTTATCAGCATCAGGTGATGAGATCCCAGCATCAGAAGTACTGATGGTGTATTTATGTCACACAGGTTTTTCCATCACAGCTGCAGGGAGACAGAAAGCATTTTGAGGTTTATTAAAATGATCAGATGATGATTTGAAGCATGAATGACTCACTTTCAGGTCAACATTTCAGTTCCTTTAAATTTATTGAATTTATTTTCCTGTTTATTGTGATATGAAATCATATTTATCAATAGAATCCAGCAGTGATGTCATCGAGGCTTGACATCCTGCTGGAAGTGACATCAGCAGTGAGGCTGTGACATCATCATGTCAGACGTGTCAGGACACGAAGGAGCAGTTATGGACCTCTGACACAAACAAACCATCTCTGTGAGTTACATCCTGAGTCGTTGACAAAATCTAGTTCTGTAAAGAATCAAAACAAAGAAATAAAATCAGAGGTCTGTGCTGTAAATGTTTTCTTCTTCTCTAATGTAAAAAGAACAAACACAGTTCTTATAAAGACCTAAGATCACATGACTTCAGTCAATATAAAAACCAAACACATTTCATCAACAGGCCCACTTTCAGTTTGTACCTTCACGGTTTATCTCCATACAATCTTCTCCTCCTCCATAGTTGTCAGGTTGTCCATTACCCCAGTTTGTGAAGTCAAACTGGGAACCATCACTCCACTTCCACACAGTTTCCTGGAAGAATAAAGTTCAGTTTGTTCTGATGTACTTTGATGCATCTATGCTGAGAGTGCAGACATGAGACCTCTTACACCACTCGAACACAACGAAGGTTCATTTTGTTTGTGCAGGTAAAAAATGAAAAGAAAAGTCAAGTCAACAGCAACATCTGTCTCCAGGAACAAAGTCCTGATTAATCAGTCTGTCACATGTTGACCTTTGAATCAAACTGATGAATATGAAGAGAAACATATGAAATATCAGAAACAGCTGCAGCTCATCCTCTTTATCTGTGAAACACTTACAGTCTCTCTGTCGTTGCCTCCAACCCAAGCTGTCGGATACGACCCTGCTGCTGTGTAAATGAGCTTTCTGATGAAGGTGTGCTCAGCTGTGCTGTGGTATGAGGCCAGATGTCCACCGAGTGTCTGACAGGAACTCTGAGGAGGAAGATGAGGTGCACAGAAGATGAAAAGTGTGAGAATGCATTTAAAATCAGTCAAAGACAGAAAGTCTTTATATCATCAGTGATGCAGCGACAGCTGCTGTTATTTCCTGATGTACCTCAGCATCAGTCCAGTTCTTCATGCTGCTTTTAAAGAGGAAACAGCGACCTCCAAACCAAGTCCAACCAGCAGGGCAGGAAGGAGCTGCAGCATGATTGTAAAGTTAAAAGGTCGGTGAACAGATTAATGGTTCCTCAAAAGAAAGTAATTTCTCCCCATAAACTTCAGAACAGAAGATGAAGAATTTCATAACAGACATCTGTTTCATTATTTTTCATGTGTTCCTAATAAACTGTCAGTTGAGTACACGCCAAAGCAAAGCAGTCGATCATCTCATGTTAGAAGAAGCTGAGCTTGAACAATGACTTTCATATTAACGGCTGGTTAATTATGTAACTGACTAACTACATCAGTACGACACTGCCTGGGTCTTTCTAAGGCCTCAGGTTTGTACAGCTTGTTGTACTTGTTAGGCGTCCCATCACACTTCTCTGCAGTTCAAATAGTTGGGTAACTTCCCTCCTTTCTGCCTCTAGTTTTCGTCTCCACTGAGGCTTCTGTTCTTGTGTTCATCTGATATTCAAGGATCCCTGTTGCTGTGTAGATCAGCTGGCTGTTTGCAGTGATGGTCACAGAAGGAATTTTATTAGTGTGCGCTCAAATATAGGACTTTGTAGGAATGCTTCAGTGTTTTCACATTTAATTAGCAAATACAAGCACATTTTTGCTTTGCACACCGCAGAGTGAAGGCAAAGGACCAACAAGCGCTCAGCATCTCTGGGAACTCCTTCAAGACTGTTGGAAAACCATTTCAGGAGACGACCTCATGGAGCTCATGGAGACAAGGCCAAGAGTGTGCAAAGCAGAAATCAAAGCAAAGGGTGGCTGTTACCAAGAATCTAAAATATGAAACATATTTTGAGTTATAATTCTACATGTTCATTCATAGTTTTGATCCCTTCAGTGAGAATCTACAATGTAAATAGTCATGAAAATAAAAAAATAAATGAATAAGGTGTGTCCTGACTATGTTGATAAATCTTTCATGCTGAAATGAGCAAATGTAACAAGTTTTACATATTTTTATGTTTTTGTAAAATATATACAAGTATTACAAAAACAAAAAACATTGTTGTTTCTCAAACTGTATTTTGGGAAAGACATTCAAATTCATGTGTATTTTCAATTAAATACGCATAAATTTTCTAATTAAATATATTTTTAAATCATCCAAGCAGAAGGCTTGGATGATTTGACATGATATAACCTGTGTCTTTGTGCTTATCTAGTCTCTTTTTTCTGACTACCTAATTTTAATATTGTGTTGATCGGAGCTCCTGTCATTTTCTGTTTTGCATTTAACCTTTTTCTTTTAATTCTGTCTAGGGCTGTGTGATATGACCAAAATCTCATATCCCGATATAAAACATCTATCGTCCGATAACGATATAAATCACATAAATGTAACATTTTCTGTAAATTCTGTGAATCTCGGGCAGCTCGACTTGCCTGAAGTGTTTCCAGCTGGGCGTCGTGTAACTGGAGTCGAGTGTTTTAACCGATGCATGAAACGATAGATTTTTAGACACAAGTTGTAACGGCGCCGTTTTCTTTGTATTTATTACACGGCGTGCTGCGGGGAGAAGCCTGTTCTAACGTTTGAGTCTAAGGTTTATTTTTTAGCACCTGGCGGCTCTTTTTTAATTCTCATCCGTAAATAATCTGCATCTTTCACGTGATTCAGTTTATTTTGAAAAGTCTCAACAGGATCTTGAGCTTTATTGTGAAAGGTTTATGTGGAACAAGCGGACACACGGTGCTGTTACCGTCGTTGTTGCTAATGACAACGCATAAAAACAGGCGCTTGTCCGTCTGTAGTGTGGTGATATTAAATATAAGAGAAAGAGAGAACTTTAAGAAATGAATATAGCCACTACAGTGACCATCAAACCATGAACAAATATTGCCGTAAACCGTAACCAGGAAACAAACGACAGCGTAAAATGAAACGATCGACGTTTTTACATCTTCATCCGATATATATCGTTATATCGAACAGCCCTAATTCTGTCTGTTTGATTTTTACTTGTATGTGTCTTTAATTTGGTCAGAGGACTTTATAAACTCTCCCTTTTAATGTACTTTTATTGCAAAATGTGTTCATCTCTCAACTTCAGATTGTTATTAAAGAACTGTTACACTGATTTACTGCACCATCCTGTGGTATAAAGCGGTATCTCTGCCTTATCTTCAGTTGGTAAACACAACAGATGTTCTGTTCTCCACATTCTGTCGATGTTCAGGAAACATCAGCGAATAAAACAGAGACATTTTTTATTTACGATGTCATTTTCATTAGCTTACTTGATAAGCTTATGAAAAAAAATTCAAATTCAAAATTTATTTGTATGGCACATTTAAGAACAACAGAGTTGACCAAAGTGCTTCACAATCAGTTAAAAACAAGAAAAAACTGTAGAGAAACAAATATACACATATGTGTGTGTGTGTGTGTGTGTGTGTGTGTGTGTGTGTGTGTGCACTTTGGTCTTTAAATGTGGTATACAAATAAATTTGATATGTTATGATATGAATTGTTGACAATGTAACAATGAAAGACTATTCGCCTCACAAATATAAACCTTACGTCACTCTAATTCATTGCTCACCAGTCTAAACAAAACATTCTTCGAGATTCTGGTTTGACTTTCAGAGCTCTTAGTGGACGATCAGTGAGCCTTTACAGCCATCAGCAGGTCCCTGAGGTCATGTGATCAAGAGCTACTTATTGAACATGACAGGAGGTTGAAAACTAAAGGAGACCGAGTTTTGACCACAGTGGTTCCCAGACTCTGAAACTCTCTCCCTCTGAGCCTGAGATCTCAGTCGTGTCTTTCAAGAACCAATAAAAACTCAGTATTTAGGCATGTGTTTGGATAACTTTTTTTTATGCTCTGTTATTTTTTGGTGAAGCACTTTTGATCTCTGTCTTGAAAGGTGTTTTATAAATAAACTTTTACTTACTTACTAAAGACGTTAGTAACAACAACTGAACAAAGTTTAAGCCACATGAATAATAAAATGTGGGATGAAGCTCAGTTCACATGAATTAGCCAATCCATGGTGCCCAGTCTTCCAAAAGTCCATACAGAGTCAGGCCTGTCATGTGTGAGAGCCTGGACCCTCTTCACTTTGTGTATAGAGGTTTTCCATGTGACATCATCACAGGGAGTCATATGATTGTTGAGATTTTCTCTGTTTTGTTTCTATTATTCTAAGGTCTCTACTTTTTTTATACAAAGCAACTTGAGGCAATCTGTTATTTGGATTTGGTGCTGTATAAATAAAACTGAATTGCAGCACTTTTAAAACTCAGAGGACTTTTCACACATCAAAGGAAAAACATCAGCTGGTGCAGTATTTTTTAAAGCAGGTCTAACACTGCAGCATTTAGGAGAAAACAGACTAATAGATTTTTACATTTTGTTTTGGAGTATCTATATATTGTGATCAGCATCACTGATTTCTTCATTAAATTACATTTTTCCATAATTAAGTTCTATAAAAATCACAGGATTCTGTTTTTTAAGACTTTCATAAACATCATTTCAATTTGTTCACTCAGGATCTGTAAAAATAAGCTGACAAGATATTCATGTCAGATTATTGAGTCTTTTTCAGCAATGACCTTTTTATGAGCACAGGAATGAATGCAGTCTAAAGGTTTCAGGTTCTTACCCTGACAAGTGTAAAACACCTCCAGGTACTTGTAGGTGCCACCACAGGGGTCTCCAAACCCTGTGTTTGATGCTCCAACAGTACAGTTGTTCTGCCTGTTACACCTGTGAATGCAGGTCAAAGGTGAGTCAGCAGAGGACTGAAGTACGTCGTGTCATCTGAGAGAAGATGGAAAGAGAGTCAGCATCTCTACCTGTTAGTTACATATTTTGTACTACTGGGACTCGAACAGTGAACATTTTGGAGCTGAGAGTCAGGACGTCCATCAGGGCACGTGGTGTTGTCACGGCGACCATAATTCGCCCAGGAGACGACTATAACCTGTCCTTCACCTGAGGAAGAGTTCATGAACTGTAACCATGTTTGTAGTTCTATCAAATGAATCCACTAAAGTTATAATAAATGAGAAAAATAAATCTGACCACACTGAAGGTTCGCCTGAGATCCTTCACATGTTACACTGTGGACTGACAAAGAAACGCATCACATTAGAAACTGTAATGATTCATGTACAGATGTGACTGATTGTTAGCTGATAATCACACATGTAACAGACTTGCAGGGACGCAGGTGTAGGTGGTGTCCAGGTAGGTGCAGACGCCGGGATCAGAAGCACTGATGATGTTCATATTTATGTCACACACTTTTCTTCCATCACAGCTGCAGGGACACAGAAAGCAGCTCGTTTTCAGCTTTATTAAAGTGTTTCAGAGCTGCTGCTGTTTTTATTCAAACAGTCATTTGTTATTGAAGATCTTAAACTACCTGTTCTTGATGTGCTGAGTGCCAGTCTGAGAGCAGGTTTGTGTATCTGCACATCTGTACACAGCTGACTGCACAGTGATCACTCCCCTCTCTGTTATACACACACAGTATCAGAGAAAAGGAGAAACGACATGTAGTAAAGCAGGTTTGATGCACTTTGTGTTTTAGACCCAGCAGCTGCAGTCACATCCATAAATGTTAGTCCGACCTCTGTACACCACCACCGTGGATTTTACATCAAACCTTCTCTGATTGGTTGATTTATTTGTCATGTTAAGAGTTCCAGTGAACATCCAAGTACAAACTAAGATGTTTTATGTGCTAAAGTTTGAATGAACTGAGGGAACAGTGTCATGGTCCGGGTGAGTACAGCTGTTTTGCCTCTGAGCTGCTGTCTCCACCTTGGGGTGGAGTTACTGTACAGTGGCGTCTCCTCAGCTGTGAGCGACTGAGCTGTCAACATTTATGGACCAGCGCTCACTTCACTCTTCGCCACAAGTTCTGCTTCACCTAGTCAGTGTTGCTTCAGACAATTAACAGGTGATTGTGCAGACTGAGACTCACTGTGTTTTGCCCATAGCTCACTATCTGGGCCCACGTCCTCATGTTAGGTTTGACAGCGTTTAGTATTGAAAGTTGAATGCTTGGACATTAATTGTGCTGCGGTTTGGGGAAGGCCTGGAAGGGGACTGGCGACGGCTCCCGGGCCGGGCAGATCCCCATGCACTAAATAGGAGTGAATCTGCCCCTCACCCGGACCTAGTACTCCCTTTGTGTCCGCCCTCCGCCCGGCAAAATTCGGTGATGTTTTCCTGGACACTTTCCCCCAGGCCTAGGCACTAAATCCACTCTCCTCCCGTTACAGCGCACTGAGACTCCCGGTGCATTTCCAGCGTCTCCCCTCTGTGCTCTCGAACAGAGTGTTTTTGTTTCCATGAAGATTTCAATTACGCTGATTCATAGTAGCAGTCAAGCCCTTGTTCCATGTTAGCTTTATATGCTTAGAAGACAACGTTAGTTCATAGTACGTTGCAAATCATATCTTGACGTTTTTGCTTTTGAGAATAAATCCTTGTTCATGTTTTCGTGGTGTTACGTGGGAGTTCTGCATTTGAGCCCTCCAGTCAGCTCGGCCGTGACAAACAGGCCTCACCTGGCCATGAAACTGCTGTCAGTCAACTATCTGATTCCTGCTGAGCAAAAGGAGCGACTGTGTATAACAGAGGCAGCAACACGTGCCCACCTGGGGCCCGTTCTTCGTACGTCGCTTACTACATCCAAGATCAAATCATCGCGCTAACCGTGAGCTCGCTAATCCGGTTCCCCGAACACACCTGCTGTTGACGATTACTACAGCTGGACGCAGTAATGTGACATCACTGGGTGTCGTAAAAGGGGCTACGCATCGATAGTAGAAACATTGATCGGCAACCCGCTGATTGGTCGGCGAAAATGTCGAAGGGGCGCGCTCGGTATTTTCCGGCAGCAGAGCAAGAACTCATGAGTGAGGGATTTCAGGAGTTTCAGAGTTTAATTAAAACGCAAGGGAACACTGCAAAGGCTGCAAAAGCAAGGAGAGAGGGCTGGCAGAAAGTTGCTGACAAATCAAACTCGTAGGTAATTTAATAATAATACTAATAATAATGGATTGGGTTTATATAGCGCTTTCCAAGGCACCCAAAGCGCTTTACAATAGCACTATTCATTCACTCCCACATTCACACACTGGTGGAGGCAGCTACGGTTGTAGCCAGGCTGCCATATCGCGCCATCGGCCCCTCTGGCCAACACCAGTAGGCGGTAGGGTAGATCTATCATATGACACTATATTGTCCAATATCATATGGCATTATATTATATTATAATATGTTATATTATATCCCCTTTCACATTAGAGCCACAACAGGACCCACAAGAAAATGGGAACAAGTAAAAGTGGAATACAGGAGTATTCTACAGAATGGTAATATTTATCTCTTAGATTGCTTTTCGTCTCTTGGCAAGGTAATACTGGCCTGTAATACTCTGTTAGTTTGTTCATGACAGCAACCAAGAAAAGGGCAGAGGAAAAAAAGACAGGTGGTGGTCCTGCACCCCCTCGTCAACAAGTTGGTTAAGTAAATAATACCCTCACGGGAAAATCGATATCTCTCTATGAGCACACTGTCGCGCTGAGCTAAAGGATCCTGTCTGTCCCGCAATATACGCTGAATTCTGAGGACTCTCCTTATCAATCTTGCACCTTCTGCAATGGGTGGCTCGCGTATACGGACAGGACATGGCTGCGACAGGCTTCCCAAATCCACCTTCGCTTTTATAGCCGTGGTCTCTCATCTTGATTACACGAAGTAATTTACAATTACTACTCTGAAATATGAATTACATCTGTAATAATCACATACATGTAATAGAATGTTAATAGTACATTTCCCTTTTTTAGGAAATGACCTTTATGTATCTGTGTGACATCAATAAATGGATCAAGTGCTGCATTATCTTTAGTTACATTGATGTTATTTATTTGTGGTGAAACGGTGGCGGAATGTCGCTGTTGCTTTCGTATGAATGACGCGGACATACCTGCGTGGCCGCGATCTAATCCTGTTTACATAAAGTAAACCTGCTCCTGAGCAGGTTTACGCTTACGGCTCTGTTGCTATGACAGCAAGTCCCGGATGAGCTTCGGGGAACCGACTGATCCAGGATCACGCGAAATCGTCAACAATCTAATCCAGCTAACTCACTTAGCGAGGTACGAAGAACGGGCCCCTGGTCGCCTGAAGGGACCGTGAGAGTCGCCCACAGGGCATGCTCTGAAAATACTGCAGGTTACCATGGAAATAAAAACTGAATTTAAATGTGTGGCTGTACTTTTTTAACCAGTAACATCTGGATTACTAGAGATTTGAATGGTAAAACTGATTTTCTGTGTATGCACTCAGACCTGTCTGAGGTCAAAGTTCAGCATCATGAAGATAAACTGCCATTTTTCTCCGCTGAGATAAGAAAGCAGGCGCAGCCTGAAGGAGGATCTAGATGCAGTTTTTACCCCGACAGAAAAACATGGCAGAAAAATGTTCTGTTTTCACAGTGAGTGGGAGGCAGAGCTCTTTTCTACAACAGCTAAAGAAATGTGTGTGTGTCTCACTTGTGGGACGACTGTGGCGACGAGAAAGTGACACAGTGGAGACACACTTCAGTGCATGTCACACAAGCCTCCGTGCTAACTACCCACCTGACACACAAGCAGAAAAAGTCTGTGAGGCAGCTTTGAGCAAACGTGAGTTTTTTGAGGGGCAAGAAAACCAACCATGGAGCTGTTATTGAACAATCTGTAACCTCAACATATCAAAAACCAAGGAACCAACTGTGGACTTCAGAAAAGCTCCCAACATGTCTGATGCCACAAACATTAAGGTGGAATATGTGCAACCCTATAAATATCTCGAGACGATTGTTGATTCAAGACTGTCTCCGTGTTTGTTTTACTTAAGGAAGCTGCCTTAGACTGTTTCTCTAACAGCATTAGAGAAACAGCTTTGTCCAGGCTGCTGCTGTTTATTGACTAATCTGTAGCAACTTGCACACGTTTATCTCTTTTTAGGTATTAATGTTTTAAACACTTTATTATTTAGTAAATGTAATTTTATTAACTCTCAGCTGGCCTGGTAACGCTTTGGTGTCCCCCAGACAAGCTAAAGGAGCTGGCTGGGGAGGAGGAGGTCTGGGCTTCTCTGCTTAGGCTGCTGGTTTTTGGAGACTATTTTCCATCTTACCACAGCTCAGGCGTTGAACACTGAGGCTGCTAAAGGTGATCACTCTTCCTCTGGATATGGCCGTCACAGCAGGAGGAACGGGAAGTTGTGCTCTGATAAAGCCTGAAATCAAAATATTAAAAAACGTAATATGAGGGTAAAGCAATGGAGGGAAATGTAAAAGTAACACAGAGAAGGCCGGCCGTCTTTTTTTCTCAAAAGGTTTGATGATGTAGTGAAAAGGCTATTTGGTTAGCTAACGTAGCTGTTTAACTGCTAACAGGCAGGAACACGCTGTGTGCATTTTTTTAAGTGATTAAAGTCAGTAAAAGATTACAGAAACACAGAAACTGCATTGAGCTGTAAGTTTATTCAAATATGGTCTCTAAGCAGATTCTTACTCTGGATGGCATTACCTCGGCCTCCAGTAACGCTGTGAGGAACCTTGGAGTCATTTTTGACCAGGACATGTCCTTCAACGCACATATTGTTAGGATGCCTGGGTCGTTGACCCGGGGTTTTTGAGTTTATTATATTATTTAGAATTTCTAGTCTTTGGTTTCTTTGAGTTCTGTCTTATGGTTTATGTCTGTCTTCTCTAGTTGCTCTGTCTCCCCTGTCAGCTGTATCCCCTTGTCTAGTTGGCGTCTCTGTGTATCCTTAGCTGCTATATCCCCGTGTCCAGTGTGTCTGCCCTGGTCCCACGTCTCTGTTCCCTCTGTTGTAGTGCCTGTGAGTCTGTGTCTTTAGTTCAGACTGTGTCATGTTTCCTGTTTTATTTTGAAGGTCCTTGTCTGAGGTTAATGTATCTGGTTTCGCTTCCCCTGGTCTCGTTAGGCCTGATTTGCCCCAGCTGTGTTTCCCTCCTGTTACCCATTCCCTGATTGCTCCCTCTGTGTATTTAAGCCTTGTGTTTCTCTGTCTGTGTCGTGATCTACTGTTTTTCTTGCTGTGTGTTCTGTCAGTCCTCTGGTGTAAGTTTATTTTGATTCCCCCCCCGTTATGTTATATTTGAGTTTAACATTAAAGCTTTTTTGAGTTCACATCTGTCTCCGGAGTCTGCACCTTGGGTCCTATTCCTGTCTGCACACAGCCGCTCATAACACATATTAAACAAATATGTAAGACTGCTTTCTTCCATTTGTGCAACATCTCTAAAGTTAGAAATATCCTGTCTCAGAGTGACGCTGAAAAACTAGTTCATGCATTTATTACTTCCAGGCTGGACGACTGTAATTCATTATTATCAGGAAGTCCTAAAAACTCCCTGAAAAGCCTTCAGCTGATCCAAAATGCTGCAGCAAGAGTCCTGACAGGGACTAGAAAGAGAGAGCAGATTTCTCCTGTTTTGGCTTCCTGTTAAATCCAGAATTCAAAATCCTGCTCCTCACATACAAGGTCTTAAATAATCAGGCCCCATCTTATCTTAATGACCTTGTAGTACCATATCACCCTATTAGAGCACTTCGCTCTCGCTCTGCAGGCCTACTTGTTGTTCCTAGAGTATTTAAAAGTAGAATGGGAGGCAGAGCCTTCAGTTTTCAGGCCCCTCTTCTGTGGAACCAGCTTCCAGTTTGGATTCAGGACACAGACACTATCTCTACTTTCAAGATCAGGCTTCAAACTTTCCTTTTTGCTAAAGCACATTCACTAAACATTGAACGTTGGATAGATGTTAAGATCTTCTCAATATTTGGTCTGCCGGTCCATCATCTGAACTTAATCTACAATTTGGACGTCCAACCATGACCCAACCTGGACGTCAATATGACGTTTAACATTTGAACTTTGGACTTGGTAATTTTTTTGGACATCATGTGCACGTCTATGACAGGAGCAGGGAATTTACATGATTAAAAGATGTAATATATATATTTTTATTTACAAATAACATTGCTGTTATCAACATGATACACGTGAATATAAATATTTTTTTATTTTAAACTTAAACTTTGAAATAAAAACATTCTTATGTGTTAACCTGTTGATTTATTGAGAACATGTGGGGTTTTTATTTGTTATGTTACATTTTCCAGTTTTCATTTAACTGGTTCTGATTTAGTGCTCACAATGCATTTGGTCCATTATAGTAGTGATGTGACGTTATGTATCGAGGCTTCGAAGCTTGTGTCGAGTAATTGAGGGAGCGTTTCCACGATGCGCGTATCGAGGCTTGCTTCATTTATGGGAGGAGCTGAAAATGATGACGTCCGAAGCCTCGCTGCCCGGCTGTACCACGTGACTGGTTCATGAAGTGGTTTGAACTTTGCCGCGAGCTATGACAGCGATATAAACCCTCAGACTTCATTCAAAATGTGGGTGTTTGATGGAGAGTTGTTAGTGAGAGTTTGGAGACAGTTTGGAGGTTTATGAGAGTGAGGAGAGAAAGTCAGGAGAGAATGGAGCCAGCTAAGAAGAGGAGGATGTCCTCCCCTGTGTGGGAAC
Organism: Aulonocara sp. 'chitande type north' Nkhata Bay; assembly: GCF_057382095.1. Lineage (NCBI taxonomy): Eukaryota > Metazoa > Chordata > Actinopteri > Cichliformes > Cichlidae > Aulonocara > Aulonocara sp. 'chitande type north' Nkhata Bay. Next base: position 19,919,041 of record NC_141363.1, on the reverse strand, counting down.
ATTTTGATCTTATTCCTCCCAACAAGGTATGTAAATTTCTACAGAAGATGTATTTTCATAACACTGATGGTGCAATAAAACCTATGTTAAGCTGTCTGTACTTTTGTACAAGGTGAAGTGTTTGCTATGTGCCAGGGAGCTGGGATATAACAACAACACCTCATCCATGCTTAGGCACTACAGAGCTTTGCATGAGAATAAGGGGAACACCGATTGTGGAGCAAGACCAGGTGAGCCATCAAATGCAATGATAATATAGCATGCTGTAATGTTACTAAATGATATAACAATATTATACAACTGTTATAAGTTACGTGTGTGATATTTATATTTGTGCTTTGTTCTCCTGAGGAAAGACAAAGACAATCTCCAATAGATGAAGACCTGGTCAGCATGGTGATTGAGCACTCACAGCCATTCAGCATTGTGGAGGACAAAGGATTTAAAAGATTTGTTAAATCATTAAATCCTAGCTATGTTCTCCCCACTAAAAAGGTCGTAAAAGCAGTGAAAATTTAGTTTTTACAGAATAAAATGTGAACAGGCAGGACTGAGGCTCAAAGCCTCAGTGCGTAGCTGTCCATACCTCAACGTTACAAAAGCACAACCACTGTCCACACCCCAACCACACCTCACCTCACAGTAAATGATCATTTCCATTTTAAGCATTTCCAAATAATCATTTTCCATACTGCCAGTATAAATATACACAGTATACTGCATCACTACAACATACATGTTTTACACACTCCTTTTGATGTTGACATTTACAGGCTGTGTGCAAAATGCCACACTCTTCAAATTCATGCCAGCTATTATTTTTACGTCCAGTAGGTGTCCTACTAGAGCAAATGAAGCTTCATGAAGCTTTGCGCTGGGGTGAACCAATTGGATGAAAAGCTTCAGTGCTTCATGAAGCTTCATCTGCCCATCACTACATTATAGGTCATGGATTTGCTGTGTGGCAGGCAGCATGTTGGACCAAAAAGCAGGACTCATAAGCAAAAGGGTTAACTAAAAGAGGCAGCTTTATTCTAGTGGCAAATAACTCACTTCAAATACAAAACTTAACTAGAAAAGAGAAAACAAACCAGGAACTGTGACTAGAAAATGGCTGGAAACACAGAGGGTGTAAGACAACAACAGACAGAGGAAAACACAGGGCTTAAATACACCAGGGAGTAACGAGGGAATGGAAAGAAGGAGGGAAGCACAGCCGGGACTAATCTGAAATAAAGAGATAAAGGAAGCAAAGCAGAACACACTGACATAGGACACAGACTGTCAAAGTAAAACAGGAAGTACGAGGCATCCACAAAGACGCAGACTAGACAGAGACGTGGAAACACGACAGACTCTGGAACAGAGACAACAAGAAACACAGAAACAAAAGTACCAAGATGTGGGACACAGGGAAGAGAGAAAAATAAGACTACACATACAACACACGGAGAACAGAATTAAACGTTCATCAAGAACATGGAGGAGGCACAGAAACAGAAGAGACACCTAGAAACCAGGAACTACAAATAATATACAAACAGGAAACCATAATTCAAAGAGTTTAACTTCAACCAAAAACACAAACACGGGGTCACCAGACTCAGTGCCGTGACAATATTAGACTCAGTGGGCTTCTGTCAAACTGTAAAAGAACCCACTTTAATCACACTCTAGATCTTGTGTTAACATATGGCAGAGAAACTGAACATTTAACAGTTTCCTGAAAACCCTCTGCTGTCTGATCATTTCCTGATAACATTTACATTTACACAGCAGTGGAGAGTAGACTTTATCACAGTAGATGTCTTTCTGAAAGCGCTGTAACTAAGTTTAAGAATATAATCCACCCACTGTTATCATCTTCAATGCCCTGTACCAACACAGAGCAGAGCAGCTATCTGAACGCTACTCCAACAGAGGTCGATCATCTTGTTAATAATATTACGTCTTCACTGTGTACGACTGTAGACACTGTAGCATCTCTCAAAAGAAAACCTCAAATCAGAGGAAGGACTTGACTCCTTGCTGTCGCTCAAACGTGCATCTAGATAACTCGCAAGCTGGAGAGGACATGGCTCCTCTGATATAAAAGATCACCAGCCTGGAAAAGTTGTTTTTGCTTTATAAAAACCTCTCTGGTGGAGAGAAATAAAAACTAGTGATATGTGAAGGTTGTTCAGTAGTTGCACAAGCAGAAGAAGAGCTCAGGTTCAATGATTAGCATGATGGAAGTATAAAGTTAACAGCAAGGCTGAGAAATATAAGAAGCAGTAAAACAGCATTTACCTGAAGTGATGAGTGAACAGGTTGCTGCCAGCACTGAAAGAGACAGAAAGAAAGCTCAGTGTCAGACTGTGTGTTTGATATCAAGTTGAATTCACCTCAAAACATGAAACAGAAATGAAAAGCAAACAGGAGAAAGCTGCTGCTTTCATTCACACCTGGATTCTTTGGAAACTCTTTCTAAACAGCAGATTTCAATGACACATTTATTCTCTTCATCTTTCCAACTTTTGTCAATAAACTTATTTGTGTTGACAGTTTGACTTCAACTCTTCAAAGTAAATGATCAGCCATGAATTGCTCTCAGGACTCTGTGAAGCCTAACTGTCCTGCTGAGGTGATGCAAACATGTATTTAGGATGTTAGATGAACTGATCCAATAAAGCAGAAAGAAAAGCATGTCACAGTACAGCACAGTGGAAAGCTAGAAAAGGATTAGACTGAACATGTGCAGCTGATTTCATGTATAAATAAAGGATGATCAGTGTGTTGTACTCACACAGTGTGCTGCTGAGTCCGGAGCAGAGCATCATGTTAGGAGATCTGGATTACAGTGAAGAGCTGATGGAGGATCAAACACAGAGCTGCTGGATTTACTCTGTTTGAATAAAACTTGTAATGTATATGCAAAGTGCAAAAAACCCAAAATGTGGATTATCTTCTATCTCAGATGTAAATGAATAAGGAAATAAAACTACTTTACATTAAAAGTTATGTAAGCCTGGATCAGCTGACCCAGTGACAGCTGGGAGAGGCTCACATCTCATATTTGTTGATTGGTTAAATCAGTTTAGCAACTGGTAAGAATTTTCTTTTTTCTTAAAACACGATACAAATTATTGCAACTTTTTTTTGTAATGATTCAGATGTCGTGAAGAGCTGTTCCAAAGTTTAGGAGCTACAGTTTGAAAATGTGATCACGTCTGGATTTAAATGAAGAGCACAGAACAGTTCAAAGAGCCTGATCAGCTCAGAGAGAAAGTGACACTCCCCTGTTCATTAACAGCGTCCTAAAGAGGGAACAAAGAGGACGGAGACCAAGTGGACGACACAGACACACATGCAGCAACAGCTGTGGGTGTTCAACACACCAGTGTTTACAGTGGTTTAAATGGGGTGGCAGCAGGTGGATGTTTTAGCTGCTTGATGTTTGTAGTGATAAAACGATTATTAAAAAAGAAAAACAGGGTGCAGCATGAGTGCAGCAGGAACACATTTGTATAGAAAATTTTCACATTTGCATGGATTATCTCCGCACGTCTCTCTGGTCAAAGCACGCAAAGGAGAAAGATTTGAGAAAGTGGGTGAAAATGTGTTCTGAAGCCAGTTCACGAGGAAAACAGAGTTTCAAAAACACTCACAGTATTTAGACAGAAGTGTTACTTCAACTCTGACTGCGTGAAGAACTTTTCAGGTCCGGCTGTGCAGCAGGTAGAGTGAGGATCCAAATTACAGGGCGCAGATACAAAAGGATGAACTGAAAGAGGCAGCTTTATTGCTGTGGCAAAAACACTCAAAGACACAAAAACTCAGGAGAGAACTGGAGACTCAAAAATATGGAATACAGGGAAACACAGAGGCCAACAGAACAACAAGCAGAGGACGACAGAGGACTTAAATACACCTAGGCTAAGGCGAGGATGTGAAACAAGAGGGAACACAGCTGGGACTAATTGAGGCTAACGGGACGAGGGAAGCCAAACTGTGCACACTGACACAGGACAAGAGAGCGCCAAAACAAAATAGGAAAAATACTGAAAAACATAACATGTCACTGTACACAGCTACACCTTCATGCAAAAGGTTTCTGGAGTTTCCACTTTCATCCAAGAGGCGTCTTCTTTTTTAAAGCCTGTCCTGTCTGACAGCTTTTCCCATCACAATTGTGACCTGAATGTGATCTTGTGGCAAACACATTTGCTTTTTTAAGATGAGCTCTATGAAGCTCCTCTTGTTCACGTGTTGCCTTTATGTATTTCTTCATTCATTTCACTTCCATCACTACAGTACATGTGCAATATGGAAACATGGCCTCTGTCAGGGTCCTGGGTCGGTGATGCAGTGTTTGTGTTCTGAATTATTGATAGTCTTTGCTTTTGTAACATGCACTGCCTGGCTAAACAAAAAGTCTCCACCCAAAAAAAAGGTCACACACTCTGATATTTCATTGGACCGCCTTTATCTTTGATTACTCGCTCATTCGCTGTGGCATTGTTTCGAGAAGCTTCTGCAGTGTCACAAGATTTATCTCCATCCAGTGTTGCATTAACTTTTTACCAACAACCTGAGTCTGCTGCACAAAGCCTTCTCCAGCACAGCCAAAGATTCTCAATGGGGTTTAGGTTTGGACTCAGTGGTGGCTAATCCATGTGTGACAATGATGTCTCATGCTGGAAGAACAACTCTTTCACAATTTGAGCTCGATGAATCCTAGCATTATCGTCTTGGAATATGCTCATGCCATCAGGGAAGAAAAAATCCATTGATGGGATAACCTGGTCATTCAGTATAGTCAGGTAGTCAGCTGACCTCATTCTTGGAGCACATACTATTGCTGAACCTCGACCTGACCAACTGCAGCAGTCCTAGAGCACTGCCCCCACAGGCTTGTACAGTAGGCACCAAGCATGGTGGGTGCATCACTTCACCTGCCTCTCTTCTTACCCTGATGTGCCATCATTCTGGAAGAGAGTAAATCTGGACTCAGACCACATGACCTTCTTCCAGTGCTCCAGAATCCAATCTTTATGCTCCCTCGCAAATTACATTTTTTTCTGGCCACATTCCTACCTCTAAGATGCTCTGTCCCCACTGTCCACTAGCTGTTTTCTCTGCTTGATGCATGACAATGGTTTGACCCTTTTTACACACACTATCATCTTTTCCACGACCACGAGATGTGTCTTTCAACAAGGTTGTTTAAGAAATGAGAAGCAACTCATTGCATCATTTGGGCAACTTGTTGCCAACTGAAAGATAATCACCATTCAGTATTTGTCCAATAGGAGGCTCATACCTAATTGATTAGTTACATCCAGTTGGCGAAGCAGTGTAGTTAAAAAGGTTTGAAGTTAAATCCTGCTAAATGGGACAATGGCATCACCTACTATTGCAAATGTCACCCTGCATTGACTATGAAGGGCAAAGAATTGTGAGTAATCTTCAGAGTGATGAAGGATTCCCACAGAGGTAACGAATGTAAATGTTGTGGAAAGAAATCATGTTGCTAGTCCATAACATTAATAGAAATTGACTTGGTTATTTTTGGTTAAATATCATTTGCTGTGGGTTACTTCTGTCATCCTTATGTTGGGTTAGATGTTCGTTCCATGTGAGACTTCGTTACCAGGAAAGAGACTAGCGAACTATGCCGTCTTTTCACACAGGGCTCACACTGGTTGTTCACCAAAATTAACCATTCTACTTTGTTGGTCTTTGTCATGAATGCAGGTATGTGACTGTGCACTGCTGTTAGAGTTTGATACACAGCCCTCCTCTTTGCATTTTTATAATACGTTATTGTTCCATGTGTCCTCTCAGGTTCCCTGTTTTTGTGTTCCTTTGCGGTACTCTCTGTAGTTGCCTCCCAGTTTAGACTGTCGAGGTACGGCTGTGCAGCACGCAGGATGTTGGACCCAAACGCAAAACACTCGATGGAGCAGTAAACTTGGTGTTGGCACAAGACATTGAGGAAGATAACAGTGGAGGAATTATATCCTTAAAATTATTCATAGCACTTTCAGAAAGACATTTACTGTGATGTACCTTGAAGTTCTTAAAATATTCACTCAGAGGGCTTATGAGGCGATGAGAGGAGCAAGGGAGTGGCTGGAAATGGCTCAGGTTTCCGATGAGGTGAGGTTGTGACCTTTAAGTGGGGAAGCAGGGGGCGAGAAGGTCCACAGCTCTGTGAATCCATAGAGGAGGGAGCCATCAAAGGATGAGCAGGCAGGTGAATTGTTGAGGTGAGTATCCCAGTGGATAGGAAACCACTTCTTGAGACTAGAGGATGGAAGCACACTCGGAAACACAAGGAGAAATGCTCTTACTAGCACTCATAAACTATAAATCTAAGGAACACAAACTAGGCCTGGTTTCTGCTTTGAGAGATAGATCATCTGGCAGAGACTGGATGGTCCATATACAGTGAGTGGAAAGGGCTATGGGGCGATTGCCACCCAGCTTGGTGAAAAAAGAACAACTGTTGGAGCAATTTTCAGGAAATGGAAGAGGCTAATGATGACTGTCAATGTCCCTCGGACTGGGGCCAGGCGTGGGGTTTCAATGATGCCAAGAATGGTGAAGAATCAGCCCAGAACTACACGGGAGGAGCTGGTCAATGCCATGAAGAGAGCTGGGACCATCGTTTCCAAGGCTACTATCAGTAATACACTAAGACGTCATGGTTTAAAATCTTGCATCGCATGGAAGGTTCCCCTGCTTAAGTCAGCCCATGTCCAGGCCCATGTGAAGTTTGCCAGGGACCATCTGGATGGTCCAGAGGAGTCATGGGAGAAGGTCCTGTGGTTAGATGAGACAAAAGTAGAACATTTTGGTCTTAACTCCATTCGCCATGTTTGGAGGAAGAAGCATGATGAGTATCATCCCAATAATACCATACCTACAGTGAAGCATGGGGCTGGAAGCATCAAGCTCTGGGGGTGTTTTTCTGCACAGGGGACAGGACGACTGCACTGTATTAAGGAGAGGATGAATGGGGCCATGTATTGTGACATATTGGGTAAAAACCTCCTTCCCTCAGTCAGAGCATTAAAGATGGGTCGTGGCTGGGTCTTCCAACATGACAATGACCCAAAGCACACAGCCAGCAAAACCAAGGAGTGGCTCCGTAAGAAGCATATCAAGGTTCAGGAGTAGCCTAGCCAGTCTCCAGACCTAAATCAAATAGAAAATCTTTGGAGGGAGCTGAAACTCCATGTTGCTCAGCGACAGCCCCGAAATCTGACAGATCTAGAGAAGATCTTTATGGATGAGTGGGCCAAAATCCCTCCTGCAGTGTGTGCAAACCTGGTGAAGAACTACAGGAACCGTTTGACCTCGGTAATTGTTAACAAAGGCTTCTGTACTAAATATTATTATTTTTTGACTCAAGTGATCAAATACTTATTTGACACAGTAATTCACAAATAAATTGTTCAAAAATCATACAATGTGATTTCTGGATTTTTCTTTTTAGATTCTGTCTCTCACAGTGGAAATCTAACCTATGCTGAAAACTGGAGACCCCTCCATGATTTCTAAGTAAGAGAACGCGCAAAATCACAGGGTGATCAAATACTTATTGACCTCACTGTATACTGCTGCTGATGAGACAGAGCTGATCCAGCCAGGGAGTGGAAGGGCCCCAATCTCATTATCAGGCACTCAGATTTTACACATTTTTTTATTGAAAGGTCAAATTCAAAGGTCAAGCCTCTAGGAAGTAGATCTAAATACAAGCACAAGAGACTCCAGACCACCAAATTAAAACAGGAAGTAACAGATGACAAATACACTGCATGCATATTCGACTGAGTTTAAAATAAAGAAGACTGAGTGAACAGAATACAAACAAAAGGATCTCAGAAACTCAGAAGTAAAGGAATGTAATAAAAAACAAGGAAATTGTATCAGTAAGGAGATAACAAGACCTATGGACACTAAGAAAAACAGGAAGCTAAATGCAAACACCACAGAATACAGAATCATAAGACAATCAAGAAAATAAAACTAGAACGAACAATGAATGCACTTGAAACAATTCAGGGTTCAGTATCTTGTCCAAGGTTACTTTGGCATGCAGGCTGGAGCGGCCAGGGATTGGACAACCAAATGCTCCAATTACTAGATCTCCTGCGCCACAACCCCAGCAAGAATCACAAAAACAAAACAATTTTTTTTTTAAAAACTAGGTCGAATGTATGGTAATCGACAGGGTGCGGCAGGAGGCCAGCAAGGAACACATTTGTTTGGATTTGCATGGAAAATGTCCATGTGAGAGAGAGCACGAAAAGGAGACAGTATTTTGGAGAATGAGTTAAAATGTGTAATTGAGTTGGTTACTGGGGAAAGCATCATTATTGCTTCAAAAATCTTTAGTATTATTGAGAAAGCGGTTTGCATCAACTGTGACTGTGTGAAGAAATGTTGAACTAGTCCATGAAAAACACAACATACCATTGAACATACCAGCTACAGCAACATGCAAAAGTTAAACATGTGACTGAGAATGGTTACAATCCAAGTCTAATGGTGTGATAAAGTGTTTGTCCCTTTGCTGATTTCTTGTATGTTTGTCATACTTAAATGTTTCAGATCATCAAAGAAATTTAAATATCAGACAAAGATACAAGTAAACAGAAAATGCAGTTTCTAAATGAAAGTGTTGGGGTCACTTTTTCATACCACTGTAAGTAGGTTCAGAAAAAGTGACCTTTCTGCAGACAAACTCCTCAGCTCCAAGTGTAGAAACCATCCAAAATATTCCAGTACCAGCAACTAAAATAGGTTAATGAGCTTCTGTGCCAAGGCCGAGTGGCCGGTGATACTCGGAGTTACTCGCCAAGGGGGCAAGGACTCTTTGTGGTCACACGGCAAGTGGGAGATGTTGACTAGGACAAGGGAGGAACCACACAAACAAAGCATGGAGAAAGGCTGAAACCACTTCTCTGGTGAGCATGGTGAAAGAAAGAGATGAGTTGGGTCCGGAGGTGCCAAATTCCACAATTCCCACCTCCCTCCATTTTGATAACCATCTCACACAGGCCCAGAAAGCGGATGTTGCTGCATTGCAACAACGTTTTGCAGATGTGCACCAATTTAACACACTTCTGTTCGGCGTGTTCAGAGCCCCGGTCACTTTTCAGCGTGTCATGGACTGGGTGCTGCAGCCGCACGCTGCATATACTGCTGCCTACCTGGATGATGTTATCATCTACAGTGACACGTGGGTGGAGCATGTACAAGAGGCGGCAGTGGTCCTGGGGTCCCTGTAGATCAGGTGTTCAAGGCTCGCCCCAGAGGAGAGGGAGAGGCGTTTCCACGCTTGGGAATATCTCTATTGCGGCTGTGCTGGGCAATTTCGTAGCAGCCTTAAGATCCCGCCTGCTGGGAATCTCGGAAATACTGGTGGGTGGTTCATCTTTTCCTAAGCCCTGATTTTTGCTCTCTGTAAGATTCTATCACCAACAAACCTCACATCTCCTACGTGCTTTTGTGGACATTTCTCTGACACCTCTTTAGCTTCCCATACCCACCACCACTCTGAACAACAAGGTTTTTGCAATGATCATCCACAACACTGAACCTGTACGGTTAATCCCCTCTAATTTTCGCTCTTTTGGCTCTTAACAGAGGTGGTTGCATCTTTTTCCCTCTCTTATCTTTCCTGTTTGGCTCTTTGTCTTTGTCTAGTCTCGTCTGATACTCTCTCAGTCTTTTTCTGTAAAAACTAAGGAATTATGGATTTGATCAACTGGTCTCTTAATGAAATTGACACCTTCTTATCGATGAGAAGCCTGGGCTCGAGGAAGCCCAATCATCCTGCAGAGACGTTTGCTGCTGGACATGCAACAGCTGGCAAAGTGGAGTGTCGTGTGCCTGGCAACGTTCTCAACAGAGGACATTTGAAAGACATCCAACTATTCGGAACCATGATAGGTTCCATCAGGTTTTGCCTGATCAGAATTGGCTCAAACCTGGCTTATCGAAGAATAAAGAAGCTGCTCAAAATCCCACAAGGGCTGGCCGGCACTGCAATGGGCAAGGCCATGAGTACTCAGACTTTGCTTATTGAACATAACATGGATAAGATCTTGGAGAAGCTCACGACTCTGCAACAGGGAATCGATAGATCTGGGGACCAGTGATGGACATTAGATCAGCTGGAAAATTGGATGAGCTTTGTTCGCACTAAACCAAACCCAAACAACCATTATCTTCATGCGGCTGCCCGGGGCCAGCCAGGAGATGGCTGTGTTCAGCGCCGGAAAGATGGCTGCAGGATCGTATGGGGCTGTTGTGTACCTCAGCTAACTCCATACCCGATACCACCCCTGTTGCAAGTCACATGTTGTTTTCTATGGTGTAAGACATGAAGATCCATGTGCTTTTCTGTGCTGAGGTGTTTTTTTCTGTTCTCAAACTGCTCTCCTGTAGGAGCACAGTGTGGGATCCTCTCCCCTTGTGTATTACTTTCAGTGTTTTCTTACCTTCCTACCTGTTTCCGACCTGTCTTCCCAATGTGAGGTTTGTGCAATGTAAGTATGGTCAGAAGGGGGTCAAATTTTCACTGCAGGTAACATGTATATGTAACATTGCATGTGATTGATTGATTGATTGATTGATTGATTGATTGATTGATTGATTGATTGATTGACTGACAACCGACCACTGGGAAACTAAAACTTTCTCCACACCTACGTCCCCAGATACTGGGACAGTAGCAACAATAAGGCAGTGAACTGGAGTTTATTCTGCCATGCCCACTGTCTCAAGTTTACTTTTCCTTCAGGTCCCCGGAAGTGTCACCCCCTGCTCTACTGACCTTTTTCTCCAGGCCAAGAAATACCTAGCAACAATATAGCCCTATCTTTACCACCACATTCCCCCTATGACTGTACCATTGGTCTCCTTCCTGGCGCCATGCTCTCCACTCATACAAGCTTTGTATGAGTGGAGGGAGGGAGGCGATGGAGAAAGGTATCAAGGAGTCATTGGCGGCAGGAACCATTTGCCACTCTACCTCCCCAGTAGGGACAGAATTTTTGACAGGCAATGGAAGTCTCGTACTGCTGACCTCCGACTATAAAAAATTCCAGGGGTATCCCACCTTTGAGACTGCAGCACAAAGGCCTTGCTGTCCAGGCCTTTGTTTGAGGGCTCCAACCAAAAAGACTGCAGGAACACATTCACCTATATGTACCAAAAAATTTAACAACAGCCCTAATTGAAGCAGTACGAGCTGAACATGTGCTTGGCTCAGAGGAATATACCTTCAGCACAAGTCATTGAGTGCACCAGGCAGACTGTGAGGGGAGCAACAACAAAGAAATGACCCACCAAATCTCCAGTATGCCCCCTCGATGGCTACAATGGGGGACTTGAAGAGCTCCCTGGCAAGCTAGAGGTGAATGCTACCAGTGTGGTTAGCTGGGCCACATCGCATGCTACTGTCCAGCACCGAGTGCATAAACCCCAGCACCACAGTCAAAGTAAGGTTGGGTGGCATAAAGTAGGAACTGCCACCCACAACAAACCCTCCCAACCTCACTAAGCCACAATTGCAGGTTGGTTGGGTTGGCGTCTAGAAGCCGGATCCAGACTGTCCCTGGTTTGCACTAGTACCCTTCCCGGTATTGATGGCCCAAGTCCACAGGATTTGAAGCCCACAGATCTCCGTATCACAGCAGTCACTGGTGAACGGGCCAGAGTGGTAGGAAAAAGATCTCTCCAGATAACTGTTTCTACCTGCACTGTTGACCACAAGTTCTGTTTAGCCAACATACAAGACCCCTGCATCATTGGTCCAAACATGCTGACCAAATAGGAGGCCACAGTGGATGTACCCAGAGCTACTCTATATTTGGGCACTAAGGCTGTGGAACTTCACACCACGGAAGAAGTGTGGCAGCTTGTTCCCACCTCTAAAGCCAGTATTGGAGAGCCTGAAGTATAACCATGTTGTAAGCACAGGAGGGGTTTCCACTGACCCCTCAAAGGTGGTCGCATTGAGGAACTGGCCCATTCCTCGCAACGTTGCAGAGCTGCGGAGCTTCCTTGGCCAGGCATTGTATTACAGGCGGCTCATCAAGGACTCTGCTACCATTGCAAGCTCCCTGCACCAGCTCACACAGAAAGGCTGTGCATTCCATCTCACCGAGGACTGTGCCACACCCTTTAAAAGGCTTCAATCTGCACTGATTTAGGTCCCTGTGCTGGCCTATCCAGACCTGCAGTGCCCATTTATTGTGGACATGGATTCCAACAACACGGGTCTGGGAGGCAGTGAGAATGATGAGCAGGCCATCTCCTACTACAGCCATTCTCTCAGCAGAGCAGACAGTAACTACTGCATCACCCGTCGAGAGTTGCTAGGTCTCCGCCACTTCTGACCATATTTCTATGGGAAGAAATTACTTCTGCCCACTGACCACGCCTCTCTCACCTCGCTCTTGAATTTTAAGAAACCAGAGGGTCAGCTGGCTGGGTCACTGGAGATGCTGCAAGTCTGGTTGGCTCCATCTTAATGAGGTTTGTACCCGACCAGAGTGTTGCTACCACAGCTGAGCGTCTGGTCAATGAGATGTTCTGCCACTTTGTTATACCCAAGGAACTACACAGCAATTAAGATTGAAATTTTGAGGATGCAGTGAGTGATGGGCTGGTGGAGCACTTTACCCACACACTGGCCACCCAGCTTGCCATGCTTCCTGACCAGAAGCAGTTAACATTTTCGAGCTGAGAATTAGGATTTCCATCAGGGCACGTTGTGTTGTCACGGCGACCATAATTAGGCCAGGATTTGGCTAAAACCTGTCCTTTACCTGAGGAAGAGTTCATAGAGTCAAACTGTAACCTTGACCTCCCGCCAGCAGCAAAAGTGGGACAGGCACCTCCCCCTTGTAATAATGGCCTACTGCATGTCAGTCCAAGAGTCTACTAAGCGTACTCCTGCAGCCCTAATGTTTGGACATGAGCTTCGTACTCCAGTGGACTTGGCAACTGGGCCTCTCCTTGAGTGGGAGTTGTGCAGTGAACCCAGATTGGACTACCTTCACAATCTCCATGAACGGTCACGTGAGGTACAAGAGCTGACCAGACATGGCCCCCTTGAGGTAGGATCATGGGAGAAACAAGTTTATAATATTTGCTGCAGGGGGGAGGTCTTGCACCTGGGCAGCAAATGTAGGTTTAAAGCCCAGAGAGGAAGAAAGGCCTTTTTCCTAAACTGATGAGCCAGTGGGTTGTCATGATTGTCTTGGACCTTTCCAGCCCTTGATGCCATGTGATGGTGGGTCAGGGCCCCAGTTCCAACCCCAGACTCAAAACCCAACTAAGTGAGGGTTGTGTGGTGTGTTGGGAGTGGCTAAATGTAATCTCCCATCAGGCTTCTGGTAAACTGTGCTTTATGTTAAGTTTAAGAAAATTGTGTTTAGCTGTATCTGTTATTGTTGTGTAACTCTTTTAGTCTAGTCTTAGTGTTACATCATGAGCAAAGTTATGTGGAGGGTTTTATATCCTTTTGGAAACATAGTGTTAGGGTGTCTTCTAAAATGTGAAGAAATGAGGTTCCCCTTGTGCCTCAGTGGGGTAAGAGGATAATCTAAAGAGCCATATAATTGTGAGGCCCAATCTATATAATTCCTCAGCTAGCCACAATATGATTTAATTTGGTAATTTAACTTGTTTGCTACTGTGCTTACTGTCTTGGACCAACTGTGACCACGTCGTTTCTTCTGGGATTAATAAAGTCTTCTGATTCTATTTCAGAGTAGGATCCAATTCGATCTTCCCTTCAATCTTGACTATACCAAACTTCCACTGAAATGTAAGAATATCAATTTGTGACCTTTTCCCTTCTGTTTTATTTTGTTAGTCTTTGTTTTGTCAATTTCTGTATTGCATCTAAGTTTTTTGTTTTAGCTTTGTCTCCACATTATAATTTTATCTGTTCTTTTGACTTTCCGTTTGAATTTTACTTCTAAGTGCTTTTTCAAAGGACTTTGTAAACTTTAAATGTACTTTTATTGCAGACAGTAATGATAACCACCAGGGGTCGGCATTTTAAAAGGTCTATTCACATGTGTTCATCTCTTAACTTCAGATGGTTGTTCAAGAACTGTTACACTGATTTACTGCACCATCTTGTGGTATAAAGCGGTAGCTTGGACTTATCTAATCTTCAGTTGGTAAACACAACGTAAAGATGTTCTGGACATAAACTCACAGCTGTGAATTCTCCACATTCTGTCGATGTTCAGGAAACATCAGTGAATAAAACACAGACATAAGTGAAAACAATCAACAGTGATGCTCCGTGCAGGAAAAAGAGGTTGAACTCTAAGCTTTAATAACTTTATTTATTAGTTTTTATGTACAATTTTCATTTTTATTATCTGACATGATAACCTGATGTAAAAAATGATGCTGATATATTTTCAAGATCTTTTTCATAAATGTGATTTCAATCTTTTAGGATCTGGAAACAAAATGATGATGATCAATCTTTTCACACAGAAAATGTAATCTTTTAAAAATTATGAAAGATTATCATTTTTATTCACTTCAAAAATATCTGAATGTACAGACCCAAAAAGATACTACTACTACTACTAGCTACTTACCCTGACAAGTGTAAAGGGTAAAAGGGAATAAAATGCCTTTTGTCATTATATAATCTGCGGTATAATCATTGCTTTAACAATGTAACAGAAAGCTTTAAGATGGCCTTAAAATGTTTACGGTTATCATATTAACCTTTTATTCCAGATGATTCATTGTTATCTTTCATTCATTTATGTCTTTTCATTAAGCTTTGAAGTAGTGGCATTCATTTACAGCATTTATTCCATCTATTATATATATATAGTTTTAGTAAACTGCTAACACATTTGAGGGTGGCCTCTGTTTGACTGTGAGCGTTAGTGGGTGAGGTGAGAGGTGAAACTGAGTGCATTTCATGCCGACACACACACACACACACACACACACACACACACACACACACACGGTAGATAGACTCATTTATAGGTGAGAGGTTAATCATGTTTTCTTGCAACTGCAAAAATTGTCTCTGCAAAAAAGAACAGTTTCTTGCACAATGTGGGCCTGATGTTCCAGACGAGAAGCGAGGGTCAGAAGATTGACAGGAAGCACCTGCCGTGGAGTCGGAGACAATGTTGTTTTCAAACTGTGTTAAAAGTCATTGTGGTTTTGATTTGACGTATGCATATATTGTATTGTCGTGGCTCAAAGAGTTGGCAGTTCGTCTTGTAAGGAAGGTCATAATCATTCATGTACAGATTGGGTTCATCAGTCATTTCTAATCACAGGTTTAACAGAGTCGTTACGTGGGAAGCAGGCGTAGGTGGTCTCCAGGTATTTGCAGACTCCAGGATCATAAGTAATGTTTGACTTTATGTCACACTCGGTTTTTCCATCACAGCTGCAGGGAGACAGAAACAGCTGGTTTTCAGCTCAAAGATATGAAACAAGTTACTTTCAGGTAATCATTTACTTCCTGTTAGTTTGAGTAAAGCTGTTCAACAGGTTTTAGTTTGTTTCTTCTTTTGAATCAAAGGCTCACTTCTACCATCCCACAGTGCTCACCTGTTCCTCACGTTGTTCACAGCGTCACCGTGAGACCAGGTTACTTCACCTCCACATCTGTACTCAGCTGACCTCACAATGATCATTCCACCCACTGTTATACAGACACAGTATGAGAGAAAAGGAACAACTCAACACAACATGCAATAATCCAGGTTTCAGGCTTCAGTTTCAGACTCAGATGCTGCAGATCCATAAATAATGAGGATTGTACCTCTGTACACCACCACAGTGGATATTACATTAACTCTGATCAAGGAGGAAACTTTAAGTCAGTGTTTTTGTTTCTAATCTACATCAAATGTTTCTGAACTTTTATACACAGTCCAACATCCTCAGAGCTTTTTTAAAGAATAAATGCACTGTTGGTTTGTTGATCAGGAAAATACAATTTAAACTGAAAATAAGCAGCTGTGCATAAAAAGGCTGTAAACTATAAACAGTTCATCCAATACTTGTTAAGTTTGTTGAATTTAGCCTGAGAGTCTGAATTTGATCTGCAGTGAATTCTTGGACTCTATTTTCCATCTGACCACAGCTCAGGCGATGAACACTGAGGCCGTTAGAGGTGACCACTCTCTTTGTGTCCGGGGATGGGCGTCCAGGTACACACCGGCTCACTCTCGGCCTGGGGCTCAGTCACTCAGGCACGGCTGGCTGCCGGCGGAGCTCACGGGCGCGTCACTGCAACTCCCCCTGGCTTCTGCTCCGCGGCTGCTGAGTGAGCCCTCATCTGGGACTCTCCTCAGCTCTTTCTGGGACAGTGGCGCGGCTGCCCCTCTGTGGGTCTTCCTTGGTCTCTTGTGTTCTGGGGGCCTCTGGATGTCTGGAGTTTTGATCTCCTCCATACCTGCTTCATACCCTGGAGGACGGGGCTGTGGCCCCCCCACACTCCCTAGCAGATCGTTATATGGAGAAACCTTTGGAATGCAAGCATGCTGATCCACACAGGTGTGCACACAGGTGTACACACGGGTATTCACAGATGCGGACTACAGCTTTCTTGGCTGCTGCCTCAAAGCACATTGTGCGCTGTCGATCTTGCGTGCTGCACAATATCGTTTATTATTTAGTATCTACTGTTATCTACTGCTAGCTAGTTTATTGTGATGGTGCTGTTTTTTTTATTATGTTGCTCTTTGTTGTTTGCTTTCTCTTCTGTTTTTTTTCTTCATACAGGTGACCCAGGTGTTTTGTTTTTTTTGTTTGTTTTTTTGACGAGACTAGGGAGGCAAACTGAAAACACTCACATAAGACGCAGACCTTCACAATAAAACAGGAAACACATACACGCAATGACATAACCCACCAACTTAACACAGACTGGGGGACACAGAACATAGGAACATGAACCATGAAACAGAAGAGTACAAACACCCAAGGCAACCAAAACCACAGAATACTAATAAACTAAACATAAACACGGAGTCGCAGACTCCGGACCATGACAATTTGTCTGTAAAGCACAAGCAAGTGAAAATGTAATGCGCTACCATTAATTTGTCCACTAGAGGGAAATGTTTAGCCGGTGATACTTCTGTTATCCTGTTATTTTGTTTTATACGATTGTGAAATGTATTTTTATGGGTTATGTTAAGAAATATACTCTAAACACTTCTTCAGTAAAGACTCAGAGAAGAGAAACACACAGAACTTCTTGCTAGCAAGGGCGGCCTCCAGACTGAGACTCGCACTGAGAAACTGCCCCGGTCTTTATTTATACTTCAGTGGGTGCGTGTGTGTGTGTGTGTGTGTGTGTGTGTGTGTGTGTGTGTGTGTGTGTGTGTGTGTGTGTGTGTGTGTGTGTGTTCCTGCTGATCAAAGGGTCATATAACATGAAAGCACAAAAGGTACATCCTTGGTCAGGAAGACCCCTCACCCTAGATGGTTCACCCTAGATGACACAGTGAAGAAGTCCAGCAGTTCATCTAAAGGTTCAAGGTTCAAGGGTTCAAGGTTCTTTATTTGTCACATGCATAGTTATACAAGTATAACACACAGTGAAATGTAGCCTGACACGCTCCTCGACATGTGCAAAAATGGGGGGGGGGGGTGTAGAGGAAGAACATTATATATATATATATACACCCAGCACGCCCCTGCGGGCGGTTGATCCTTCAAGCTCGGGTCCTCTACCAGAGGCCTGGGAGCTTGAGGGTCCTGCGCAGTATCTTAGCTGTTCCCAGGACTGCGCTCTTCTGGACAGAGATCTCCGATGTTATTCCCGGGATCTGCTGGAGCCACTCGCCTAGCTTGGGAGTCACCGCACCTAGTGCTCCGATTACCACGGGGACCACCGTTACCTTCACCCTCCACATCCTCTCGAGCTCTTCTCTGAGCCCTTGGTATTTCTCCAGCTTCTCGTGTTCCTTCTTCCTGATATTGCTGTCATTCGGAACCGCTACATCGATCACTATGGCCGTCTTCTTCTGTTTGTCTACCACCACTATGTCCGGTTGGTTAGCCACCACCATTTTGTCCGTCTGTATCTGGAAGTCCCACAGGATCTTAGCTCGGTCATTCTCTACCACCCTTGGGGGCATCTCCCATTTTGACCTCGGGACTTCCAGGTTATACTCGGCACAGATGTTCCTGTACACTATGCCGGCCACTTGGTTATGGCGTTCCATGTATGCCTTGCCTGCTAGCATCTTGGACCCTGCTGTTATGTGCTGGATTGTCTCTGGGGCATCTTTACACAGCCTGCACCTGGGGTCTTGCCTGGTGTGATAGACCCCAGCCTCTATGGATCTTGTACTCAGAGCTTGTTCTTGTGCTGCCATGATTAGTGCCTCTGTGCTGTCTTTCAGTCCAGCTTTGTCCAGCCACTGGTAGGATTTCTGGATATCAGCCACCTCCTCTATCTGCCGGTGGTACATACCGTGCAGGGGCCTGTCCTTCCATGATGGTTCCTCGTCTCCCTCCTCTTTCTTGGGTTTCTGCTGCCTGAGGTATTCACTGAGCACTCGGTCAGTTGGGGCCATCTTCCCAATGTATTCTTGGATGTTCCTTGTCTCATCCTGGACTGTGGTGCTGACACTCACCAGTCCCCGGCCCCCTTCCTTCTGCTTAGCGTACAGCCTCAGGGTGCTGGACTTGGGGTGAAACCCTCCATGCATGGTAAGGAGCTTTCTTGTCTTTATGTCAGTGGCTTCTATCTCCTCCTTTGGCCAGCCTATTACCCCAGCAGGGTACCTGATCACGGGCAGGGCGTACGTGTTGATGGCCCGGATCTTGTTCTTACCATTCAGCTGACTCCTCAGGACTTGCCTGACCCTCTGCAGGTACTTGGTGGTTGCAGCTTTTCTAGCGGCCTCTTCATGGTTCCCATTTGCCTGCGGGATCCCCAAGTACTTGTAACTGTCCTCTATGTCTGCAATGTTGCCTTCTGGTAGTTCAATCCCCTCAGTTCTGACTACCTTCCCTCTCTTTGATACCATCCGACTACACTTCTCCAGTCCGAACGACATTCCAATGTCATTGCTGTATAGCCTGGTAGTGTGGATCAGTGAATCGATGTCTCGTTCACTCTTGGCATACAGCTTGATGTCCTCCATGTACAGGAGGTGGCTGACAACTGCTCCGTTCCGTAGTCGGTATCCGTAGCCAGTCTTGTTAATGATCTCACTGAGGGGGTTCAGGCCTATGCAGAACAGCAGTGGGGACAGAGCATCTCCTTGGTAGATCCCACACTTGATGGTGACTTGTGCTATGGGCTTGGAGTTGGCCTCTAGTGTTGTACGCCACATCCCCATTGAGTTCCTGATGAAGGCTCTTAGGGTCCCCTTGATGTTGTACAATTCTAGGCATTCCAGTATCCAGCTGTGGGGCATTGAGTCATAGGCCTTCTTGTAATCAATCCAGGCAGTGCACAGGTTGGTCAGTCTGGTCTTGCAGTCTCGGCTGATTGTTCTGTCTACCAGTAGCTGGTGTTTTGCGCCTCTGGTATTCTTGCCAATTCCTTTCTGTGTCCCGCTCATGTATTGACCCATGTGCCTGTTCATCTTAGCCGATATGATGCCTGACAGGAGCTTCCATGTAGTACTGAGGCAGGTTATTGGTCGGTAGTTGAAGGGGACCGGTCCCTTCTTGGGGTCCTTGGGGATCAGGACCGTCCGACCTTCGATTAGCCATTCCGGGTGTCTCTCGTTAACTAGCAGCTGGTTCATTTGTGCTGCCAGGCACTCGTGGAGTGCAGTCAGCTTCTTCAGCCAGTAGGCGGGAACCATGTCGGGCCCTGGTGCTGTCCAACTCTTCATACTGGAGACCCTTTCTTGGATATCTGCCACTGTGATGGTTACTGGACCCTGTTCAGGGAGGTCGCTGTGGTCAGCCCTCAGATCCTCTAGCCAGTGAGCATTGCCGTTATGGGTTGCATCCTTCTCCCATATGCTCTTCCAGTATTGCTCTGTCTCCAGCCTCAGTGGTGCTGTTCTCATATTGTTCACCTGCCACTGAGAGTACACCTTGGCTGGTTCTGTGGAGAACTGCTCGTTTATTCTCCTGCATTCTATCTCTCTGGTGTACCTCCTCAAGCATCTAGCCAAGGCTGTGAGTCTTTGCTTGGCAGTTTCCAAGGCCTCAGGTATGGACAGCTTGCTATACTTCTTAGGTACCTTCTTTGTTGCACCTTTCTCCTTCTCCATTGAGGGTATTGCTCCTTGTGGCTGTTCAACTTATACCCCAGCATCTCACTGATCACATAAGAGCATAAGAGCCAAGTTGAGCACACAGCCCTGTGGCGTGGCCATGTTCAGGATCCGTGTGGAAGATGTCCAGCTCCCCATTCTCACCACCTAAAGCCTGTTGAAGAGAAAGTCTCTGATCCAGTGGCACAACTGTGTCGACAAACCCAGGTTACGAAGCTTTACAGCCAGCTGAACTGGGCTCACCATGATGAAAGCCAAGCTTAAGTCAACAAATAGCATCCTAAAATGAGAGTTGTGTTCAGGGTGGGTCAGGGCTTAATGCAGGGCTAATGCGACCACATCCTCTGTTGAACGGTTCCACATGTGTGCAAACTGATGTCTGTCCAGACCAACAGGAATGACGTCCTTGATCCCCAAATGTTGATTCTGTTCATCTGGACGTAGCGTTTTCAGTGGGTCGCTTTGTCACTCATCCAAGCAGTAGCGGTTTTTGATAGTGGCGACATGGGCGGTTGCCCAGGGCGGCATCGCGGTGAGGGTGGTATCACGGGCATCTCCAAAAAGAAGTTGCTCGTACTCATGCTGCCCCAACATCAGCCAGCGCATTTTGAAGTTGGCATAGGCACCGGTCGGTTTTCTGCCGCCCATTTGCTGGGTGTAAGGGCGCCCTCCGTTTGCGAGGTGCGCCTGCTGCTTGCGGCACAGGGAGGAGAGGGTGGGGCGACGGGGGATTCTCTGGCTGGAGCAGCAGCTAATAACCAACTCGCAAAATAAAACAAAATAAAAACAAACCAACAATCACGAAACCACCAGATGTTATGATACAGAGTTATGATTTGCACCAATGTTTTTTTTTAATTCTATAAAGTGAGCGCGAGAGCCCTCGGTGCGCCTGCTCGCTGCTGTGGTGAAGTCAAAGTAAACACTATTGTCATCTCCGCTACATTCAGTCCAGTTTATAGAGAGATGAGACGACCAGTTACAGTAGTGCAAGTAAACAAACAATAAATATAAGAAGAGTAAGAAAATAAATATACACTTTAGGACTCGGGGTAAAGGGATCAATAACAATTTAAAATTTACATTTTGATGATTTAAAGTCTCACACACAACCTGTCAAAAGGGGAGGGGTCAGCTGCTTCCAAATAGAGCACATTTCATTCATAATGTTTTAAATCCAAGCCCATTATGTATTCCTGATTTGAATCCTGGGTTAGGTTATGTTGTGGTGATCCTCGGGTTGGGGGATGGGTGCAAAATTAAAACCAATGGAAGGTGGACAAGACAAGTTTAAAGCCATCAGGTCTTCAGTTTAGAAAAACAAGAAAAAAAGAGGAGGGGAAACGAGCAAAAGATACAGGTAAGCAGATGTGTGATTGGATAATGGCAGGTTATCCTGGAACAATCAGAATCAGAATACTTTATTAATCCCTAAGGAAATTATGTGGGTTACAGTTGGTCCAAGAAGAAATTCTAAAAATAGTAACAGTAACAGACTAAACTTTGTTTGTTAGCCACTTGGCTATGATAGTAAACCGTAGAAACTGATGTAGCTTACTGAATCTTTTGGACTGTGTTCAGCACAATATTCACCCTCTGGAGTCCAGGGTATAATTGGCTGTTTTTGACTACTTTTGATTTTACCTCTATATTTCACCTTTAAAATATGTTTTTCTTGCCTTGTTTGGTATCATTATTTTCAGCACAACCTCAAATATCTGACATTTGAGTTATTTTTTCATTTTGGCATACTATATTATATTATATTATATTATTATATATACACAATTGATCTAAATTCAGACAAAAAAATTCAAAATCCGAGTAGAAAAAGGTTGTATTTTTTACTGTAAAACCCACAAACATGTTTAACAAATCATTTTCATAACTTGAAATGCAAATAGAAATTGTACACTTCTAAAGATATGCACAAATTTTGCAAACAACAAAGTTATATGGTACTATTTACCTAAAAATGTGTGAATGGGTGGATGACTGGATATGTAGAGCGCTTTGGGGTCCTTAGGGACTAGTAAAGCGCTATATAAATACAGGCCATTTACCATTTAAAAATGCAGCCATGTCCTCAGGCGTTTTTTTATATAACCATTTAAATCTATTTACAGAACAATCAGCTGTGCTGCATCAAATAAGAAGGCACACAAATTATTTGTGCCAGTCCAAAAAAATAGTTTGTGTTCAGTATAAGACAGAAGATAACAGCACAGGCCTAAACCCTGCAGGTCTGACAGCAGGAGGTGCATCAGTCCAGTTTTCCATGTGGGAACAGCGTTTACACTGGAATCTGCCTTTTATGGCTTTTTTGGGGCAAATATGAATTTCAGCAGTCTCACTGACACACAATACAAAACAATAACTACACAACACACTAACTACAGCCTTCAAACACGCTAAACGTCACTAATGTCTCACATATGAAAACTTGCTCTCTCTCTTTTTTTCGCTCGCCCGCTTTCCGTTGCGGGTGTCACTCCTAAAAACTTCCCCTTCTGCCTAAACAACAAGTGACACATGTTGCCATATCATTTTTTTGATTGGCTGACATGTTAAAATCTAGCACAAATAGGGAAGGGGTGTTATTTCTTTTTCTTTTTTCTGTCATGGTCCTGAGTCCTTACTCAGTGATTTTGTGTTTAGTGTATTTATTGATGTTATTATTATTATTATTATTATTTATGGGCTGTTTTGTGTTTTGGGGTTTTGGATGCTGGGTTCCTGGGTTTGTGCTCCCCCTGTTGGTCCCTGGTGTTAGTGTTCCCCTGTCTCGTCAGGTTAATCAGGCCCAGCTGTGTCTCCCACCTGTGTGTGATTTCCCAGTGTGTCTCTGTGTATTTATAGTGTGTGTCTGCCTCTGTTCCTCGTCGCGTCGTCTGTGTTCATCCTCTGTGTCACCCTGTGTTTCTGCGTTGCTCCGTGAACCTCTCTGTGTCTCCACTATGTGCTCTCCCTGCAGTTCTCCTCTCGTGTTTCAGGTTTGCCATTCTATAGTTTAGTTTTCCCAGTTTAGGTTATCCTCAGTTCTGTTTTGCCATCCCCACTTTGTGTTCTGTCTTCTCTAATAAACCTCCCTGCTTCTCAAGTAAGTGCTGCAAAGTCCTCCTTCTCCGAACTTCACACGGCTGCAGCCCCAGTCGTGACATTTTCACTCGCAAGCGGAGAGTGTTTGCTAGCGCTGTCCGTAGAAAACGTCATTTTTACTGTTGTTCCCGCTGTAAACACCACTGTTTTGTTCAGAAAAAAACATTGTGTGTATTTTTTAGCATAACTCTGGTTTTACGTGGCCCATCGACACAATTCAAAAACTGGCGTATAGTTTGAAGACCGCAGTTTCGACCCAAGTTGAAATGGAGACTCTGAGTCGCTGCATCTTGTAGCTGTGTTGTCTTAAATTGGTCATGTGATTTTGATGCACCGGCGCGTCCGTCGACCCCAGAGGTTAATTAGCCATTGTCAGTTGTTTATTTGTTAAAATAACAGTTTTTACAGTAAAATATGTTAATGTACAATCCTTAATATATTTTATGTGTGGGTGTGGGGTGGGGTAGAGAGTACAGGGGACGGGGTGGGGAGGCACCAGAGGGGGTGTTCGCCCAGGGCACCAAACAGGCTAGGACCGCCACTGCATCCAAGTGACTTCTTCAGTCTCAGCTGACTGCAGGTTTCCCCATTCTTATAAACATACATTTGCATAATGAGTGAAACCAGCCCACTGAATAAACAATGGGCTGGGAGGTGTTGAGGTTTAAATTTATTATCTTAAATGTTTATATGCTGATTATATTGCTTCATATGAGAAAGGCCTAACTCTGAGTACACTCTGTGCCAAAAAAGTGCTGACAGGAAACTGCATGCTTTTGCAGAAGCGTGCTTTTACAGCTAGGAAGTGAAACCAGCTAGACTGTTTGAATTTTCTAAATTATATTCTATATTGTGTCACTTACACAAACCTGTGTGTGTGGCTTTACTAAATTATTTTCAGTATATTACACAAAGTGAGAATGAAATTAGGAAAACAGGTGAGACTGATTGCTGCTCAGGATATCTATTTATTCATGTTTATTGTGATAGGAAATCATATTGATCAATACCCTCCAGCAGTGATGTCATCGAGGCTTGACATCCTGCTGGAAGTGACATCAGCAGTGAGGCTGTGACATCATCATGTCAGATGTGTCAGACCTCTGACACAAACAGAAGAGCTGTTCCCTCGACATCCCACATCATTGACATAATCTCGTCCTGTAAAGAATCAAAACAAAGAAATAAAATCAGAGGTCTGTGCTGTAAATGTTTTCTTCTTCTCTAATGTAAAAAGAACAAACACAGTTCTTATAAAGACCTAAGATCACATGACTTCAGTCAATATAAAAACCAAACACATTTCATCAACAGGCCCACTTTCAGTTTGTACCTCCACGGTTTATCTCCATACAATCTTCTCCTCCTCCAGAGTTGTCAGGTTGTCCATTACCCCAGTTTGTGAAGTCAAACTGGGAACCATCACTCCACTTCCACACAGTTTCCTGGAAGAATAAAGTTCAGTTTGTTCTGATGTACTTTGATGCATCTATGCTGAGAGTGCAGACATGAGACCTCTTACACCACTCGAACACAACGAAGGTTCATTTTGTTTGTGCAGGTAAAAAATGAAAAGAAAAGTCAAGTCAACAGCAACATCTGTCTCCAGGAACAAAGTCCTGATTAATCAGTCTGTCACATGTTGACCTTTGAATCAAACTGATGAATATGAAGAGAAACATATGAAATATCAGAAACAGCTGCAGCTCATCCTCTTTATCTGTGAAACACTTACAGTCTCTCTGTCGTTGCCTCCAACCCAAGCTCGTGTATACGACCCTGCTGCTGTGTAAATGAGCTTTCTGATGAAGGTGTACTCATCTGTGCTGTGGAATGAGGCCAGATTTCCACCGAGTGTCTGACAGGAACTCTGAGGAGGAAGATGAGGTGCACAGAAGATGAAAAGTGTGAGAATGCATTTAAAATCAAAGATAAAGTGAGTTTGATGAAGGCAGCAAAGAGAGAGCTGATGAATAGAAGAGACACGAGGAGGGAATGTTTGCTCTGAATTCTGAACATCACTGCATGAACATTACTGCACTGCATGTATCAGCATGAAGCTGTTAGTGCAGGGCTGTGACGCCGCAGCAATAATCAGCTAAGAACAGAAGTCCTGTGTATTTACTCATGCACTTCCAACTGTGTGTGAATATGAATATAAAGCAAGTCTTCTTTCACTGAATGATTCTCACAGCAGGAAGCTTTTTATATGTCCCACATATAACATGTACACATACAGCTGCTGTTATTTCTGATGTACCTCAGCATCAGTCCAGGTCTTCTGACTGCTATCAAAGATGAAACAGCGACCTCCAAACCAAGTCCAACCAGCAGGGCAGGAAGGAGCTGCAAAATAATTGTAAAGGTAGAAGGTCGATAATCAGATTAATAATTCCTCAAAAGACAAAGAAAATACCTAGCCGTGTTCCACTACTGAGTCTATTTGAATTTAAGCTGATGAGGTTCATTTGACATTATTCCTTCTGCGATACCTGGTTACAGACTCAGCACTCTATGCCTTCATAGCCACCTTGGATGACTTCCACTACATCACTTTGAATGCTATACTTCCAACTTTCACACAGTATGTCGTCTGTTTTACCAGCTGAGAGAGAACTTGTTATGAGGCAACAGGCAGATACGTTGTGAGCCCCACAGGACACTGAGTGTATCAGTGATTACATAACCATCTGCTCAGACTCCATTATCTCAGCTCGGACTATACATTGTTATTCGGATAACAAGCCGTGGGTGAAAGAACATCACAGCTCTCCTCAACGATAAAAAGAGGGCCACAGAGAGGAGGTGGAAAGGGTTTCGTTTTTATTGAAGGGCACGATCAGAGAGGCTATGGACAGTTGCAGGAGAAAGCTGGAGTGGGAACTCCAGCAGAACAACATGAGAAAGCTCTGGAGTGGCATGAAGATATGTCTTTGTAGGTTCTCAGTCACCCAGGTCACGGTAGTCTAAGGAGCTTGAAAAGTCCTGAAAAGCGTCACTGGACT
Organism: Aulonocara sp. 'chitande type north' Nkhata Bay; assembly: GCF_057382095.1. Classification (NCBI taxonomy): domain Eukaryota; kingdom Metazoa; phylum Chordata; class Actinopteri; order Cichliformes; family Cichlidae; genus Aulonocara; species Aulonocara sp. 'chitande type north' Nkhata Bay. The sequence goes on along the minus strand of NC_141363.1, from coordinate 19,892,673 downwards.
CACGCCATTCAAAAGCAGAGCTGAGGGCCAACAGGTTGAATTTGTTCTTCTACAGATTTGACACTGCAGCTAACGCTCACCCCCCGACTGACTTAACTGTAGTCAGCCTACAGTCCAAAGCCACACCACTCTCTCTCCCTCTTTCTCCTCATTGCACCTGAGCATACTGTGAAAGTCCTGACACTCCTGCTCCACCTGTAACTTTTACCTAGGACCAGGTTCAGAGACAAATGAACGACTCCACTAAAAAAGCCTGAAAGACCAGACAGGGCGAGTCCCGGTGTCCTCGAGGCCTGTGCACCAGTGCTGTGGAAGACGTCATCCCTCTTTCCTGTACCAAACACGCTCAGTCGTGTCTACGCCCACCTGGACCAACCGGTGAGCACTGGGAGGGTCGTGTTTTTTGACTATCCAGTGCATTCAACACCATCAGGCCGACCCTCCTGGGTGATAAACAGATAGTGATGCAGGTAGATGCCTCTGCGGTGTCCTGGATTGTTGATTACCTGACAGGAAGACCACAATATGTGCGTCTTCAACACTTTGTGTCTGACAATGTGATCAGGAACACAGAGGCAACACAAGGGACCATGCTCTCCCCTCTTCACTTTCTACGCCACAGACTTCAGCCACTGCACAGAGACCTCCATCTTCAGAAGGTTGCTGATGACTCTGCAGCGGTTGGATGCATCAGTGAGAGTGATGAGATGGAGTACCAGGCTGTGGTCGACTCCTCTGTCACATGGTGCGAGCAGAATCATCTGCAGCTCAGTGTGACAAAAGCCCTGATTGTGGACTTTAGGAGGACCAGGAAAGCTGCGACCTGTGTTTCAAACCAGGGGGTCAACGTGGACACGGTGAAGGACTATAAATACCTCAGAGTACACATTAAATAAACTAGACTGGGTACTCTACAGTAAGGCCAGAGATATCTGTATTTTCTGCGTCTTTTAGCGTGTTTTGGACAGTGCTCAGGATTTTCTATCAGTCTGTTGTGGCCAGTCCTGTCCTCTATGCTCTTGGATGCTGGGACAACAGGTTGAGGTTCACAGATGCTAACAGACTAAATCGACTGATCTGCAAGGCCAGTAATGTTGTGGGGATGGAGCCGGACTCCCTTAAGGTGGTGTCTGAGACGTGGATGTTGTCCAAGAGAAGGACGATGTTGGACGACACCTCCCACCCACTCCACGACATGCTGGCCAGTTAAAGAGCCAGCACGGAAGCCCACACGCAGAATAGGTGAGAACAATACCAGGAACTCAGGGAAACCGACTGGATGATGAGGATGATTAGAAACCGGTAAGAACACAGCTGAACTAACTAATGAGAAACTGGGAAGTAGAAATGAACAAAGTACACACAGACAAAAGGCTAACACAATAAAACAGGAAACCAACATGAAAACTAAACACTGACAGAAGACCAAACTGAAAACGCTGGGTCAGCGGCCCAGGAACCCTGACAGTGGCGCTGTAACATAGTAACTGGATGGCTCTGTTTTTTAATCAGCTTATAACAACACATTATAAATAAACTGTGACAACATTCCTCATAACACACCTGGTTATGAGGAATCCATAATCCAGTTATTTGAGCAGAACTTATTGAGATACGCCTGCACCAATCCATCGATGTGCGTCATTAAATGTAGAACATCCTGATGGTGTTACTTTACAGGGCGCACACAGCTGAAAACGTTAAACTGTGACTGTCACCAGTTAACATGGGCGTGTTTCTTAAATCAGCAGCAGGTGTTCAACAGCTGACGGAGTGAACATGTCACGTCCCCGTGTCTACCCAGCCGGCCCCGCAAGGCTACATGTGTATTGTTTCTCTCTCACTCTCTCCTCACCGCTCTGCCTGGGCGGAGCTCACTGTGGGCTCCCGCCCTTGGCCCACACACCTGTTCGCAATTAAGCTGCCATTATCTTCCCACCATTTAAGGCCGGGACGCTGTGCTTCTGGTCGCTGGACGGTTGTGCGAGACACGTTAGTGATTCTCTCAGCTCCGTGAATTTGTGCTTGTTTTTCAGACTGTGAGTAATTTTCCTCTCCTGTGTGACAGTTGTGTGACTTCCCCACTATATGGACGTGTGAGTTTCCCCTTGGACCCACGGATCCCCAGATTGTCCCCTTTCACCAGGCACGTGCAGAGGGGGGGGGCGGGAGGGGCTTGAGCACCCCCCCTTTCCTGATGGGTGCCCAAAGTGCCCTTTTGTTTGTAATGTTTGTGTGCGTGCGGAGTCCTGTCTGTGCCCCTCAACAATAATGTTTAACTATTAATCCCATTTTTACTAAATAAAAGGATCTGGCTTGCATCAGACCTGGGCGGTCCAGAGCTGTAGGAGAAACACAAATTAACTCAGAGAGGCAGACTGATGCAGCAAAGCCATGAAGTATGGTGAACAGCGTACACTGTACTCTATAGCACCCAGGAGTATTAGCTTATTATGTACACGTTGGTCAGTTGTCTTGTGGCAACTGACGAATTGAAACAAATGAGCGTGCTGTGCGTAACAATGCGACAAACATTACCTGTCCTCTTATTAACTGCACAAGTAGTGCTGGTCATAGCTACTGGCTGACTGGGTAAGGCTGTCATGGGTCTGTAGCGCTGTCACCGTTTTAGGGAACATACTTAGTTTTAAACACGGGCGTTTTTAGCTCATATATAGCCCAAAGGAATCAAAGCACCCCAAAGATGTCTTACTTTTTTTGACAATATTTGCTGTTTGTGTGACACACTACTAAAAATAGAAAGACCATACAGTACTTGGTTGAGACGTAATATTCTAAAGACAAACGTATAGATCCCCCCCCCCAAAAGAAATGGTTTGTTCCAGCTCGCCTCTCCCCTGCTCTGCTCTAGCGCCCTTTCTGCCAGAGAGATGGTGGCTGAGACGCAGCAGAGCGGAGGTGTGAGCGCCTGGCTTAACCTTCAGTTACTCTTTATATAGTTAGATAGGAGTCAGACCATGTTTCAGTAAAGCATTACACCAGGTAACCTGCAGTGTTGAAAACGTGTTTTCCGACGATGTTTGCTACCCTACAATCAGAGCTGGGCTGGCCATCCGGTATGCCCGATGGTGATTTTTCGTTTTTATGGGCCGATGGGGGTTTTTTTCTTTTTTTTTTGTTGTTGTAACAGTATAAACAATGAAAGCTGGTGGATTGGCAGATTTGTAAAAATAACTCAGTTGTTTGGTGGTGGCTGTGGCAGAGCTTCCACCGGGTGGATGAGGGAAAGGTGAGGCAGGAGGAGCAGAGACCCGAGGAGGCCGCCGGTCCGAGTGTCAGGTGAACTGAACTTCAGGTAAGAAGTTATGACCTGCAGTCTATCTGGGTCAGATATAAACCAAGTTTAGGTGGAGTTTATTTTAGCTGTGCTGACTTTTTACAGTCAGTTACAATAACTCGTACTAGCTAGCATGACAGGGTTTCTATACAGCTGGGTGGGTGCTATGATGTTACTGATAGTGAACTTTATTTTGTTCATAAGGTTAGTTAGTAGAGTTGCCAATCGTCTCGCATTCAGAGGAAATATTACATGTTTCGTATTGAGGTGAAAAGGAACAGTTTGTCCCGGACTTCAGCTCGAATGGAAAAAGACACAAAGCTGGAGTTATTCTGTTACACTGCACAGCTTCTCCTCTCATTCTCCCTCTCTCTCCTGTTGCTACTTCAGTCATGAAACTGATCAATGATCAGCTGATCGGCTTTTCTCTCTTGTTTGTTTATCGCCCACTTTGCGCCAGAAAGAGGAAACCAGCGGATGTCACGCTAAACAACAGCAGCACGTTTAAGCTTGATCAGCTGTTGTTAGAATTTATTTAATATTAATTTCTAGTATCAGCTGATGTTTGCTGGAGCCACAGCTGTAAAGCTGCTGGTCATGGGCCCGAGGAGCCCGTCCAGCCTCAAGTGTCGTCAGCTGGAGGGTCCGAGGAGCCCATCCAGCACCACGCCTCATTAACTGAGGGTCCTGGAGGACCCAGCCAGCACATCCTCACATCTGCTGATGGTCCGGGGAAGTCTGTTCAACTGTCGTCTGCTGAGTCATCCCCCGCGACTTCTACATCATCACCATTCGCATCACTGCCTGCAGCCGTCCCGCTGCCGTCAGGTCCGGCCTCCGTGTCTTCATCCACGCCTGGTCCGGCCTCGCCTGGTCCGGCCTCGTCTGGTCCTGCGGTTACCACACCGCCGTCAGAGCCAGCTCGACCCGTTCCGCCTCACCTCTGCCGGCCGTTTTCCGGGCCTCTAAGTTGGCATCATGGCCTTCGGGGACGGCCTCCGGAAAGCGTTCGTCGCCGCCGCTGGCATCGCGGCCGACCTCCGGACCTGCTCAGTGGCCGCCACTACCTTCAAAGTGGTCGGCCTCCTGATTGGTTTTGCCTCCGTTGCCATGTGCACGGTCGGCCCCCTGAACTTTTTGTGGACTCTTGTTGAGCTCTGGTTTTTGTTTTTGATGTGCTTTCCTGCGTTTTTGGACTCTGGTGCTCCTTGTTTTTTGTTTGGTCTCTGTCCCTCTATCCTGGCCTGGTGCTTTGTGCTTTTTTTGTTTGGGCTGTCGGGAGCCAGCCCTTGGAGGGGGGGGGTACTGTCACGGTTCTGGGTCCGTTGGACCCAGTATTTTGAGTTTATTATGTTTTGGTGTAATTTTGCATCATGGATTGTTTTCTTGTTCTCTTGTGGTTGTGATGATTATTATTATTATTAGAGTTTCATGTTTCTGTTATCCATTTTTTAGGAATTGTGGTTTCATGTATAGTTCAGTTCCATGTGTCATTTTCTGTCTCTCTGTGTTGAGTCCATGTCTCTGAGTTGTGATTCATGTTTCCTGTTTTATTGTGAAAGTCTGTCTTATGTTAGTGTGTGCAGCTTTGTTTCCCCCGTCTCATTAGCCCTGATCTCCCCCAGCTGTGTCCCCCTTCTGTGTCCCATTCCCTCATTACTACCCTGTGTATTTAAGCCCTGTGTTTTCCCATGCTCGGTGTCGCGTCGTACCTTCAGGTTATACCTGTGTGTTCCTGGTCTCCGGTTTCAGTAGTCACTTCACGTTTGGTTTTCATGTCAGCAATAAAGCTAAGGTTCTGATTCACAATTCTGTGTTCGAGTCCTGCGCTTGGATCCTCCTCTCCGCCTGCCCGCACACAGAGCCCTGACATAATGTCGTCATACGTTTTATTCAAACGCTGCTCCCAGTGAGGTTTCTGCTGCGGGCCTGTTTTTAGTGGCAAATCTGGGAGAAACAGTTGCATTTCTATCGTGATGACAGAGCTGAGCGTTAAACGAAGCAATGAGGCACAAAACGTGTCAGGACTTTTTTATAATTGAGTTATTCACTCGATGAGTAATATTGTGGCGAGTACAAGCTCGTCCAGATGAACGGAATCAACTTTGTGATGTTTTCTTCGTCTTTGTTATTGTCATTTTCTGTTTTTCATCTAATCTTTTTCTTTCTGTCTCCACATTATAATGTTTTCTGTCCTGCTTGATTTTCTGTTCGACTTATACAAAAGTACCTTTTGTTCGTTCAAATGACTTTGTAAACACTTTTTGAATTCTGTTTTTAAATGTCAGCTGATTTTAATTTTAAATGTCACTTTGACTGGTTTTATTTTTATTTTATCATTATTTTATAATATTTGTATTTATTTGATGATAAAATCACGAGGTGTTCACTCAGGATCTAAAACAAACTGACGAAATCTTCGTGACTGATGATTTTCTGATGATTCTTTTCAGCACAGAAAGGTTCATCTTTTAAAAATGATGAAGAATTTTCATTTTCATTCACTTCAAAAACAAGTCTGAATGTACCGACCCTAAAAGATTATCTTTAGAAGTTTATTATTTGAGTTACTTACCCTTACAAGTGTAAAACACCTCCAGGTACTTATAAGTGCCATCACACGGGTCGTCTAGGCTCTTTGTATCAACAGTACAGCTGTTTTTCCCATTGCACCTGTGAATGCAGGTCAAAGGTGAATCAGCGAAAATTCACTGCGTCATCTGAGAGAAGATGGAGAGCTGAAGAAACAGAGTCAGCATCTGTACCTGGTAGTTACATAGTTCATGCTTCCTGACCAGAAGCAGTTAACATTTTGGGGCTGATAGTAATGACGTCCATGAGAGCACGTGGTCGTGTCACGGCGACCAAAATTCGCCCAGGAGACGACTATAACCTGTCCTTCATCTGAGGAAGAGTTCATAGAGTCAAACTGTAACCATGGTGATATTTTTAACTGCATTAAATGTAGAAAGACATAGAAGCTGTGTTCTCACCACACTGAAGGTTTGCCTGAGATCTTCCACATGTTACACTTTGGCCTGAAACAGACACAGATCCCATAGAAACTGTAATCATTCATGTACAGATTGGGTTCATCAGTCATTTCTAATCACAGGTTTAACAGAGTCGTTACGTGGGAAGCAGTCGTAGGTGGTCTCCAGGTATTTGCAGACTCCAGGATCATAAGTAATGTTTGACTGTATGTCACACTCGGTTTTTCCATCACAGCTGCAGGGAGACAGAAACAGCTGGTTTTCAGCTCAAAGATATGAAACAAGTTACTTTCAGGTAATCATTTACTTCCTGTTAGTTTGAGTAAAGCTGTTCAACAGGTTTTAGTTTGTTTCTTCTTTTGAATCAAAGGCTCACTTCTACCATCCCACAGTGCTCACCTGTTCCTCACGTTGTTCACAGCGTCACCGTGAGAGCAGATTACTTCACCTCCACATCTGTACTCAGCTGACCTCACAATGATCATTCCACCCACTGTTATACAGACACAGTATGAGAGAAAAGGAACAACTCAACACAACATGCAATAATCCAGGTTTCAGGCTTCAGTTTCAGACTCAGATGCTGCAGATCCATAAATAATGAGGATTGTACCTCTGTACACCACCACAGTGGATATTACATTAACTCTGATCAAGGAGGAAACTTTAAGTCAGTGTTTTTGTTTCTAATCTACATCAAATGTTTCTGAACTTTTATACACAGTCCAACATCCTCAGAGCTTTTTTAAAGAATAAATGCACTGTTGGTTTGTTGATCAGGAAAATACAATTTAAACTGAAAATAAGCAGCTGTGTGAATTCTTGGACACTATTTTCCATCTTACCACAGCTCAGGCGATGAACACTGAGGCCGTTAGAGGTGACCACTCTCCCTGTGGATATGGGGGTCACAGGAGGAGAAACTTGAACTCTGATAAAGCCTGAAATAAAAAATAAATTGTACATTTCTGATAAATTAATGGGGAATGTGTTGATCATTTTCTTGCTGAAGGTGAAGCTACAGCTGGTCCCTCATCTTACTTTAGTTTTCCCTGATGGATGTGAAACACGGTTAGTGTCAGCGAAGCTTACAGTAACCTCTGTCTGCTGAAGCTGCTGGCTGATTTAGCTCCAGGGTGGACAACAAAGATCACAGTTTGTAAAGAGTGCAGAGACATAATATCTATCATGTTATTATCTATCTATATTCAACATTGCATCAATACATTTGTCAAAAAATGTCTCTCTGAGCAAAATGGGTTCAAAAACATAAACAGCTGTGGGATCCTGTTAGTCAGTGATTTGAACCGAGGGAACAAATCGTGGCAGGATCAGCCTGATGTTATTTGTATCCTGCTGTAACTTTACTGTATAAAGAGCAAACATCTCCAACATGTCAGGAGCAGTTAGTCATTACAACAAGTGTTTGTGAACTAAAGATCAAGAATGTGGGATCCTGTTTGTCTGTGATTTGAACAGCCCAGCGCTGCTCCCGACGCAGGGAAACCAGTTCTGCAGGGAGACCGACCTCAGCACCTGTGCAGGTGAAGCCAAAGGGCAGATTTGCTTCACCATATTTTCTCGTCTTTGGCTCAGAATGAAGTTGGTTTGGAAACATATTCAGCGACGCTTCATCTCCTGCTTTGCGTTTCTGTGGCCGCCCCGTGCTAGCAGTGGTTTTGTCCCCCCCCCCCCCTTTTCATACCCCCCTGCAATGGCTCTGCGCCCCCCTAGGGGGCGGACCCCACACTTTGAGAAGGTCTGCTTTAAATCAAGATTGATTTAAAGGATTGCAATCCAAAGCCTCTATCCCTGATTTCCTCACACATGTCAACAAGGAGCCCCACAACATCCAGAACCCCCCCCCCCCCCCCCCCCACCCGCCCAGCAGCCACCAGACAGGTTTCATTTCATTTTCACTGGGAACAGAAATAAGATTTTAAAAAGGTGTGTGTGAAGGATAGAGTTTAGATTTTAGATCACACAAATACAATATTTAGTAGTTACAGACAGAAGAAGAAGAGGTGAGCTCTAATAATGAGAAAGTTCACAGAAAGGCTCTTTGTGACCAGAATATAAGAAGCAGTAAAACAGCATTTACCTGAAGTGATGAGTGAACAGGTTGCTGCCAGCACTGAAAGAGACAGAAAGAAAGCTCAGTGTCAGACTGTGTGTTTGATATCAAGTTGAATTCACCTCAAAACATGAAACAGAAATGAAAAGCAAACAGGAGAAAGCTGCTGCTTTCATTCACACCTGGATTCTTTGGAAACTCTTTCTAAACAGCAGATTTCAATGACACATTTATTCTCTTCATCTTTCCAACTTTTGTCAATAAACTTATTTGTGTTGACAGTTTGACTTCAACTCTTCAAAGTAAATGATCAGCCATGAATTGCTCTCAGGACTCTGTGAAGCCTAACTGTCCTGCTGAGGTGATGCAAACATGTATTTAGGATGTTAGATGAACTGATCCAATAAAGCAGAAAGAAAAGCATGTCACAGTACAGCACAGTGGAAAGCTAGAAAAGGATTAGACTGAACATGTGCAGCTGATTTCATGTATAAATAAAGGATGATCAGTGTGTTGTACTCACACAGTGTGCTGCTGAGTCCGGAGCAGAGCATCATGTTAGGAGATCTGGATTACAGTGAAGAGCTGATGGAGGATCAAACACAGAGCTGCTGGATTCACTCTGTTTCAGTAACACCTGTGATGTACATGCAAAGCACAGCCAATGGAAAAGCAGGACCTGTTCCTTCTCAGCTGCAGCAGGAAATAAAACTACTTTACATTAAAAGTTATATAAGCCTGGATCAGCTGACCCAGTGACAGCTGGGAGGGGCTCGGATCATCATTTTAAACACGATTAATGGTAGATTACATTTATTTTAACATTTAATACAAATGATTGTGTTAACATGATGTAAATGATTGCAAACATGTTGTTCCAAAGTTTAGGAGCTACAGTTTGAAAATGTGATCACGTCTGGATTTAAATGAAGAGCACAGAACAGTTCAAAGAGCCTGATCAGCTCAGAGAGAAAGTGACACTCCCCTGTTCGTCAACAGCGTCCTAAAGAGGGAACAAAGAGGACGGAGACCAAGTGGACGACACAGACACACATGCAGCAACAGCTGTGGGTGTTCAACACACCAGTGTTTACAGTGGTTTAAATGGGGTGGTACAGCAGGTATTCATGACGGCTATTTAATGATTCACTGGATGTTACTATAAAACACACAGGTCCATGATATGAATGTAACAGACAGGCAGGAGCACAGCTGAGAACACATTTGACTGGAAAATATTCTGCTTTGCATGAAACATCTCCACACGTCTCTCTGTTCAGAGACCACAGAGGAAGTGGATTCATGGGAAAACACCAGAAACTAAAAATGAGCTTCAAAAACATCCAGAGTATTTAGAAAGAAGTCTTTCTACTGACTGCTGAATTAGTTCCTGATAAACACAACATGTCATTGTGCAGCAGCGACAGCATCATGCAAAAGGTTTGGAGCACAGACAGAACAGGACCTTCATAAACACCCAAATCATCATCCAGGAAACCTGAAACTGAAAAAGCCATCACACCTGTGTTTGAGTGTTGTTCAAGCTCACCATGAAGGACTCTAATATGTCTTCTGAAAAAAGATTTGATAAACAGTTTTTTCAACATCTGAGATGTAAATGGATTTCTGAAAGAGTGGCCTTTCTGGGACAAATGTCTTGACCCCAACCATGTAACTGTTCAGTTTTATTTATAGCGCTCCATGACACAAAAGCAGGCACCTCGAGGTGCTTTACACTGTGAAGTAAAGAACCTACAATAATACAGAGAAACCCCAACAATCAGACGACCCCCTAAGAACAAGCACTTGGTGACAGTGGGAAGGAAGAACTCCCTTTAAATAGGAAGAACTCTCCAGGCTCAGGGAGGGGCAGACATAACGACCTGTTGATGCCGAGGGGAGGAACACAGGACAAGGACACGTGTGGAGCCAGAGATGAATAATCACAACTAATAATTAAGTGCAGAGAGGCGTATAAACACAGTGAGTGAAGAAGCTGGCAGCAGCCCAACTATACTGTATATGCGATCACTTCTCTTCTCTTTGCACTGCTCCTGTTTCCATGTTGTTAGAATGAGCTTACCTGAAGTGCTTTATTACTGTGCCTTATATTAATCTCATATTACTCAAACCTGCCATATAATCATGTGGCGTAGTGTTCCATGGACACAGCGCTGAATAGACTCTCGCCCATGTTTGCCTGTAGAGCAGTAGATAAGAGGGAACCATCTTGTAGTGGAAACTTACTGAAGTGCTGTTGTTGAGACTAGAATAGGGTGCCCAGTAATGGTAAATGGCCTGTGTTTGTATTTTACTCGTCCTTAAGGACCCAAAGCCCCAAAGCCATCACACATCCACACACTGGTGATGCTACATTGTAGCCACAGCCACCCTGGGGCACACTGACAGAGGCGAGGCTGCCGGACACTGGCGCCACCGGGCCCTCTGACACAACGACCGAGACTGTCCGAGCCGGGGCTTGAACCGGCAACCTTCCAATTACAAGGCGAACTCCCAACTCTTGAGCCACGATCGCCCCCGATTGGTAGTGAAACCGTCAGGTGCCAGTCACCATTTTCAGATCCGCAGCAAAGTGTCAGAACAGATAGTGAGGAACAAAGGTCCACTAAGTGCAGTTACTGTTTATAAAGGTGGTATTCAGATTACAGCTACTTTGTTGAAATAAATGGATTACATGGCGGTCTTTTCCTGTTTCATATGTGTGGCTATGCTCTCTCTATTTCTGGTAATTCCAAGCTGGTGGAAACCCAAACCAAACACACATGAAGAGGCTCTAATGACGTGTCTCAATCTCGCGGCCCATGTCACCTCTATTTGCATAATGACGTGAAGAAATATTTTTAAAATTATTATTCAAAAAATCATTTAATGTGAAGGCAACAGGCCGAGTGTTACAGGTATGACAGTCCATTCATTTAATCTGTTGTTGTATATGTGCAGCACTTTGTGATCTCTGGTTTTGTGTTAAAGTGCTTTATAAGTAAAGCTGGTAAAGTTGCAAAAAAAAGATAAATATATAATTTTACACAAATACGATTAAGCTTATTCTTTTCTTCAGATTTAAACATAACTGCGTTATCAGCATCAGGTGATGAGATCCCAGGATCAGAAGTACTGATGGTATATTTATGTCACACAGGTTTTTCCATCACAGCTGCAGGGAGACAGAAAGCATTTTGAGGTTTATTAAAATGATCAGATGATGATTTGAAGCATGAATGACTCACTTTCAGGTCAACATTTCAGTTCCTTTAAATTTTATTGAATTTATTTTCCTGTTTATTGTGATATGAAATCATATTTATCAACAGAATCCAGCAGTGATGTCATCGAGGCTTGACATCCTGCTGGAAGTGACATCAGCAGTGAGGCTGTGACATCATCATGTCAGACGTGTCAGGACACGAAGGAGCAGTTATGGACCTCTGACACAAACAAACCCTCTCTGTGAGTTACATCCTGAGTCGTTGACATAATCTCCTGTAAAGAATCAAAACAAAGAAATAAAATCAGAGGTCTGTGCTGTAAATGTTTTCTTCTTCTCTAATGTAAAAAGAACAAACACAGTTCTTATAAAGACCTAAGATCACATGACTTCAGTCAATATAAAAACCAAACACATTTCATCAACAGGCCCACTTTCAGTTTGTACCATTAAAGTTTATCTCCATACAATCTTCTCCTCCTCCATAGTTGTTTGGTTCTCCACTGGCCCAGTTTGTGAAGTCAAACTGGGAACCATCACTCCACTTCCACACAGTTTCCTGGAAGAATAAAGTTCAGTTTGTTCTGATGTACTTTGATGCATCTATGCTGAGAGTGCAGACATGAGACCTCTTACACCACTCGAACACAACGAAGGTTCATTTTGTTTGTGCAGGTAAAAAATGAAAAGAAAAGTCAAGTCAACAGCAACATCTGTCTCCAGGAACAAAGTCCTGATTAATCAGTCTGTCACATGTTGACCTTTGAATCAAACTGATGAATATGAAGAGAAACATATGAAATATCAGAAACAGCTGCAGCTCATCCTCTTTATCTGTGAAACACTTACAGTCTCTCTGTCGTTGCCTCCAACCCAAGCTGGTGTATATGACCCTGCTGCTGTGTAAATGAGCTTTCTGATGAAGGTGTACTCAGCTGTGCTGTGGTATGAAGCCAGATGTCCACCGAGTGTCTGACAGGAACTCTGAGGAGGAAGATGAGGTGCACAGAAGATGAAAAGTGTGAGAATGCATTTAAAATCAGTCAAAGACAGAAAGTCTTTATATCATCAGTGATGCAGCAACAGCTGCTGTTATTTCCTGATGTACCTCAGCATCAGTCCAGGTCTTCAAGCTGCTTTTAAAGAGGAAACAGCGACCTCCAAACCAAGTCCAACCAGCAGGGCAGGAAGGAGCTGCAGCATGATTGTAAAGTTAGTAGAGCAAAGGTACATGAAATTATATGTTAACATGTTGTTCAACATAAAAACAATGTGTAAGAATCCAACATTCAGATTCAGAAAACTTTATTGATCCCCGAGGGGCAATTGAGAGACTGACCTTGCCGACCGTACATACAATACACAAACACATGAAGTTGAGAACGGAAAATGTTTTATAGACGTGCTTTATCTTTGCTCCTAATGAATCAGCATCTGAGTCCACGTCAAAGAGAAGTATCCAGTCCTCTCATTCTAGCTGCTGGTTCTTTAACTGACTGACTACAGCAGCAGTGATTATTTAGTGTGACACAAGCAGCAGTTCAAGTGTAATTTATGAGCAATTAAATCTGATTAATACGGAATTGATTCTGATTTATTCTCAAGAACTTTCTGAAAGCTGTGATTTCAATCCGTTCACTCAGGATCTGCAAAAGAACTGAAAACGTTTTCATGTCTGATAATTTCAGTGACTTCTTTATAACAGAAATATGAATTCTTTAATAATGATTAATAATTATCTGTACGTATAATTGAATTCACAGAGTCATGAAGTTTAAAGTTCTTACCCTGACAGTCATAAACCACCTCCAGGTACTTGTAGGTGCCGCCACAGGGGTCTCCAAACACTGTGTTTGATGCTCCAACAGTACAGTTGTTCTGCCAGTTACACCTGTGAATGCAGGTCAAAGGTGAGTCAGCAGAGGACTGAAGTACGTCGTGTCATCTGAGAGAAGATGGAAAGAGAGTCAGCATCTGTACCTGTTAGTTACATATTCTGCACTACTGGGACTCGAACAGTGAACATTTTGGATCTGAGAGACAGGACGTCCATGAGAGCATGTGGTGTTGTCACGGCGACCATAATTCGCCCAGGAGACGACTATAACCTGTCCTTCACCTGAGGAAGAGTTCATGAACTGTAACCATGTTTGTAGTTCTATCAAATGAATCCACTAAAGTTACAATAAATGAGAAAAATAAATCTGACCACACTGAAGGTTCGCCTGAGATCCTTCACATGTTACACTGTGGACTGACAAAGAAACGCATCACATTAGAAACTGTAATGATTCATGTACAGATGTGACTGATTGTTAGCTGATAATCACACATGTAACAGACTTGCAGGGACGCAGGTGAAGGTGATGTCCAGGTAGGTGCAGACGCCGGGATCACAGGTACAGACCATGTTTGTATTTATTTCACACACTTCCTTCAAGTCACAGCTGCAGGGACACAAAAAACAAATTTCTAGGTTTGTTGAAGTGATCAGTTCATGGTTTCTAATATCTGCTGCTTTCATTTGAGCTGCTGGTGCTTTTTATTGTAATCAAAGCAGTTAAACTATCCGACAGTGTTCACCTTTTCTTGATGAAGTCCAGATCGTGAAGCCGAGAGCAGATTTCTTTATCTGCACATCTGTACAAAACTGACTGCACAATCATCACTCCACTGCCTGCTACACACACAATGAGACAAAAGGAAAAATGAAATGTTAATATCAATAACGCAGGTTTAAGACACTTTGGCTTCACTTTACAGGCTCAGAAGTGTCAGTCAGATCCAAAATGCTTCTGCTCTTGGCTCTTGATGGAGGCGGTCACACTTTCTCCCTCTCCCTTATCTTTCCTGCTTGGCTTCTCATGTCCTTTGTATAGTCTTGGATATTCTCTAACCTTAAGAGAGTCTCAAAGACTTGTTCTCTGAAACATAAAGAAGAATTATGGATTTGATCCCACCCTCCTGGGCTTGGGAGAGCCTGATTGTCCTGCAGAGACGTTTGCTGTCGGATACTCGATGGTCGGTTGCGTCGTGTGTCTGGTGACACTCTTGATGGAGGACACTGAACGACATCTACCAATTTGGAACCACGGTAACAGAGTTGTGGCTGATTGGAGCCGGCTCGGCTTATCAAAGAACAAGAAGCAGCTACAGCTGTTCAAAATCCCACAAAGCTGGCCGACATGATGGACGATGGGCAGGGCTGTGAGTACTCAGACTGTGTTTTTTTTAACGCAATATGGATAACATCTTGAAGAAGAACAACGAGAAGAGACCTGGTGACCAATGATGGCCATTAGACCAGCTGTAAAATTGGAAGCAGTTTGTTCGCATTGACCAAAACAACTACCATCTTCATCTCATGCAGCCCCCCTGGCGCCAGCTGGATGATCAACTGAGGGGAATAACAAAATTGTTTCTTAGATAACAAGATGTGTTGTGACTCTCCCTCCTCATTCAAGGCCACCCGCGTGGAAGATTGTTGACTTTTGCTTAACCAGGTGAAGGGACACTTTCTCTTGGCTGAACACGGAACACACACACACACACACACACACACACACACACACACACACACACACATATGAACACTGAAACAAACCTACACTCACCCTCCCACCCCCTCCAAACACCTTCGAAGCTCATGTCTTCCATAATGTCAGATGTGGCGATTCATGTGCTGAGGTTTTTTTCTGCTCTCAAACTCCCTCTCTGACCCGTCTTCCCCATGTGATGTTTGTGTAAGATGGTGCTGGAAAGTATTATCAATCAATCAACCAAAATAGGTGACTGTGTAAAAGATTCATTTCCAGCGATGGTCACCTTTGAGCGGGAACATCACAGATGTAACAAAACATTAAAATTTCATTGAAACAAATAATCATCACTTTTATAAGTTCAAGTGCACAGTGTGGAGGATGTCATAAGGCCTTGAGGCAATCAAATGCAAAGCACAATATTTATCAGTGTTGGTCAGATTTGACCCAAACATCACGCGAAAGTTTGAATATAATTCTTTTATTAAACTTCATGATTTGAAGCTGAGAGTCTGCACTTCAGTCACATCCTGACTGTCCAATTTAAGATCCACTGTGGTGATGTACGGGAGCAAAAACAAGTCACTGGGCATATTCTTATGGACCTGACTTTACATCCAGCTTTAACATACAAACTACACCCTTCTTACCACAGCTCAGCTGTAGGACACTGGGGACGTTAAAGGTGATCACTCTCCCTGTGGATATGGCCATCACATTGGAAGGTAAAGAGAGCTGGGCTCTGGTAAACCCTGTAATAAAAACTGAATGCATAAATATAATTTTATACATATTTTCCAGTACAGCAGCATTAACAAAAACAAACTAGACTATCAATATATGTTAGGATATGAGGAACAGCACAATATATACAAGTCACCAAGTAATAAATACTCAGGGTTGACAGATATGATTATTAATAAATGTCAACAAATTAACTGCCACATTACAGAGTAAGAAAGAGTGTCTGCAAAACTATTGCAGTGTTTACGTGGTATTAAATGGAGGAGTTGTACAGAATAATCTCAGTCTCCCACTGAGCGACTACTTTTAATTAACTGCTTTAGCCCACTTACAATGGAAATTTAAAAAAATCTTGTTCGTGACCTGTGTAGCATGTTAACACTATTGGAAGGAAAAATAACTTGACTCTCTCTCCTCCTGTCTGAACCTCTGTGTACTTCCTGTTTTACTTTGACAGTCTCCCGTCAGTGTTGCGTTTACTCCTGCCTTGTCTTGTTATGATTATCAGTGTCACCTGTGTTCCCCGTGTGCTCTCCCTTTCCCTTGTTAACCCTCTGTGTATTTATGTCTGCGTCTCCCTCATTCATGGCCGTGTGTTTCTCCGTCTATTACGTTATAGTTTCCCAGTTTAGTTTGTATGGTTTTCCTCTCCAGCAATAAAGCTGTGAAGTTTGAGTTCATTCCTGCCTCCGTGAGTTTGCGATTGGGTTCTCATCCAGCCTGCACACAGCCGAAACATGACACATGGTTGAAGTCACCAGAGATCACCATGGAGGCACTTGGGTGCTGAGTCTGTAGCCGGACTATGGCAGAGTGGATAGTGTCACATGCAGCGGTGGGGTTAGCAGAGGGAGAAACATAGACAGCCACCAGGATCACATGGGTAAATTCCCTGGGCAAACAATACGGCCTGAGTCCAACAGCACACAGTTTAATTTCCGGGCAGCAAATCTTTTCTTTGATTATTAAGTGGGCAGGGTAACACCACCGGTTGTTAACATAAACAGCAAGCCCACCTCTTTTCCGCATACTGCTCCCAGTGCTATCCGTGTCCGCCTGAACAGTCAGAAGCCTTCCACAGATACGTTGTAGTCATGAATATCCTGGTGCATCCATGATGCACTCCCGGTATTCCCTCTAACTGCTTACATGCACTGTCAGCTCCTAATTTTTATTTGATAAAGAACGAGTAGCGCCCATTATGATAGATGGCAGACACGGTTAGTACCTTCTCCTCAATTCGAGCCACCGCTCTCTCACAGCTTCTTTCCTTCTCCTTTTCTGTCCTCCACCTCTGCATCTCCGATGTGTTTTCCTCCAGATTTCAGCTGGTACATCTGTGGGTCTGAGCGATGAGCCAGCATCAAGGCGATCAGCTGATTTATAGAGTAAACAGCCCAAGTAGTATGTAGGAGTTGTGCCACAGTCCCGTTCCTCGATAAAAGTAACAGTTCTGGGTCATTTTGACCCAGCATTTTGAGTTTCTTATGTTTTGGTTTATTTTTGAAAGCTGGATTGTCTTTCATGTTTCTCTGGTGCTTTGTTGATTTTTATGATGACTCTGTGTTTCAATTCTGGTATGTTTCTGTATTATGATTAATGTTCTGGTTGTATTTTGTTATTATTGCAGGTTTAGTTCAGTGTCTAGTCTGTCTCACTCTGTTGAGTCTGTCCTAGTAACGTGTGTCTTGTTTCCTGTTTTACTTTGAAGGTTCATGTTCCTGTCTGATGTCAGTGTTTCTGTTTTGCTTCTACCCTGTCTCGTTAGTCTAATTTCTCCCAGCTGTGTCTCCCTCCTGTTGCCCATTCCCAGAATACTTCCCAGTGTATTTAAGCCCTGTGTTTCTCTGTGTCAGTGTCGTATCCTCTTTATGCTGTGTGTTTGCCTCCTGTGCATGTTTAGTTTCTTTCTTAGTTTCTTAGTTTCTTACCCCTAAGGGTACATCTGTCACCATCTTACAATGCTGTGATTGCAGCCATTCCCTAACTCTCTGTGAATGGGACTCATGACCATTGATCAAGATCAGTGGGTTTTGGTCAGTGGTTGTTGATCAATGGTCATGAGAATTTGCATATTAATGATGAAGGAACTGACCTCCCAGCCCATTGTTCCTTCAGTGGGCTGGTTTCAGTCATTATGCAAATGTCCTGTTTATAAGATTGAAACATGCAGTCAGCTGAGACTGAAGACGTCACCTGGATGATGACGAAACGTTTCTCCCACAAAACGCTACGTCCAGATGAACAGAATCAACTTTTGGAGATTTACTTACCTGGATGATTGACAATGCATCAAGACAAAACATGAGAACTAAAAACGCTGGGTCGAAACGACCCAGGACCATAACATTAAGTATCTGTGAATTATGAGCAAACACTACAACTTTTACCTGAAGTCATGAGTAAATACGCTGCTCCCAGCACTGAAAGACACAGACAGAAACATCAGTATTGGACTGTGTGTTGAATACAGAGGATTTATTCAACTTAATTTCAGCTTCATTTGAATAGTACCAAATAAGAAGGAACACACACATGTAAAGGAAGCACTCAAAACATGTGTTATCCTAAATGGGCGTTCTTAAAGTCAGCAAAGAGGCACAGGAAAGAGGATCAGACACCAGCGAGGGAGGATAAGAAGGACAGACGCAACAACATTGTCATCCCCTATGTAGCCGGTGTATCAGAGAAACTCAGGAGAGTTTTCTCCAAGCATGACATCCCGGTGCATTTCAGACCCAGCAACACGCTCAGACAGAAACTGGTTCACCCGAAAGACAAAACTCCTAAACACAGACTTAACAATGTGGTGTATGCTGTACAGTGCAGCGAGGAATGCTCAGACCTCTACATTGGAGAGACCAAACAGCCACTTCACAAGCACATGGCACAACACAGAAGAGCCACCTCCACAGGACAAGACTCAGCAGTCCATCTGCATCTTAAGGTCAAAGGTCACTCTTTCGAGGATGCCAATGTTCACATTTTGGACAGAGAGGACAGATGGTTTGAAAGAGGAGTGAAAGAAGCCATCTATGTCCACTGTGAGCGACCATCTTTGAATAGAGGCGGGGTTTACGACACCAACTCTCTGCCATCTATAATCCAGTTTTGAGATCCTTCCCAGACGCCTTAACGCCCACTCACATCCTGGGCCATCTGACCTCAGGAATTCGCATGATAAGGTGGGGCCAGGTTTCACAATGAACACACCCGAAACTCTGGCTGATTGTGACCCACGCCCAGTTTCACACCTTGGCTCAGGCGATTAGAGGATCATCAGGGGGTCCTTTTGTCCCTCTGTGGGGGGAAACTCCCACTAGGTTTATATCTGGGACTCTCCACCATTTGACCTTAGAACTGAAGAAGCTTCTCGGATGAGAGGTGAAACGTCTTCAAGCAACTTAAAGAAGTCCAGACGCTTTTCTTTGCAAGCTCCTTTGAGTACCAAATAACACTTTATATCATAAAGTAAAGATCTCAGAATAAGACAGAGAAAAGCACAACAACTGAATCGACATATACAGCGCACAATGTTCCTTACCAATGTGCATCTTTTTGTGATTTTTATGCCTCGTTGTGTCTTCCTGCAATGCACTGATAACCTTCTGTCATCAAGAACTGATCAACACTGGCCTCAGTCTAAACCCGGACTTTACTTTGAAATAGACCCATAATATATCACCTGAGATTATCAGACCACCATGTGCTCCATTTGTTATTGTCAGGAACAACAAGTAACTCAGGGGAAACGAAAGCAGGGATTCAAAGCTGGCTATCGCTTCAAGCTTTGGAAACAACAACGCTAACCCTCGCTTCCATCCATTTCCCCACCAACACCAGATCCAAGGACAAGGACCCAGGACTCCAACAAAGACTTGAGCAAGGAAAACGGCAATGGACTTTGATCTACCCTGTGAGCTGACGGTAGCCATAGTTACCAAAGACTAAAGATAAGATAAGATGTGGGAAATTTGTTTTGTTACAGCAGTGGACAGTGCAAAATTACATGGAAAAATAGAAAAAAAGAAAAACACTGGAATAAGACATCAATAGATACTGTACACAACTGTACACAATAGAACAGAATAAAATGCTATATACAATCGAATAAAATAGAATACAAATGCTATATACAATTGAGTATAATTGTATACAGCACCTACGGACACAATCAACATTTACAGACCTATAGCCCTCGCATCGGCAGTCAGCACAGTGACGAATACCTACCACCCTCTGTTGAACACTGCCAATTTGCTTACAAGGCAAATCATTAGCCATTTACCATCCTCTGTGGACTGGACTGGTTCTTATGTAGTACTATTCTACTCTAACTGACCACTCAAAGCACTTTAATACAACTTACCTCATTCACCCATTCATACAAGCACATTTTTCTATGCTTTTCCTATGTCAGTGCTTTCTATCTAACATTCACAAATGTTCACAGACTGATGCATCAGAGAGCAACTTGAAGTTCCAATTACCAGAAGACCTGCTCTTCCTCCTCAAAGTAGGTGGTAGAATGCCCTCACCACCATCCTTCACAAAGCACTTAGCCACCACCCCTACCTGAGCCTGGTTCTGCTGTAGGTTTCTTCCTGTTAATAGGTGACTTCTTCCTTTCCAGTGTCGCCAAAATGCTTGCTCATATGCTGCGGTCATGTGATTGTTGGAGGTTCCCTTGTTGTATTATTGTGTGGTGGTCTACATTACACTATAAAGGGCACTGAGGTGACTGTTGTTGTGATTTTGCACTGTATAAATTGAATTAAATTGAATTGAAGAAGAACAAGAAGAACTACTGATGATATAGCTAAGGCTGGATATGGTGGCCTTGAATCCTCCCTTAGTTATCCTGAAATACATGTAGGCTGCTGGTGCATCATACCATGATGCACTGAGTGTTTCTTCCTCAGTGACCTTGCATTTGGTACCTCTGTCCCTGCTTAGCAAAGCTTTAAATTTCCTTGGTTGATCTACGTTTCTAGTTTGAATGGTGACCAAAAGAACAAGATCACGCATACAAGCAGCGGAAATTCGCTTTCCCGTAGGGTGGAGGGCCTCTCCCTTAGAGATAGGGTCAGAAGCTTGGCCATCTGGGAGGGGCTCTTACTTTGTTATTTGAATAATTACAACTCAAAAGTTACCACATTATAACATTTTTGTTCCTACCTTGTTACTTTGTCACTTTATTAACAAGCTGTAATGGAAAATGCTACTGTAATTCTTGGTCGTAGATTAACATTTACAAGATAATTATGTACGTTGTGGTAAACATGTTCTTAGTAAATGATCAGCCATGAATTGCTCTCAGGACTCTGTGAAGCCTAACTGTCCTGCTGAGGTGATGCAAACATGTATTTAGGATGTTAGATGAACTGATCCAATAAAGCAGAAAGAAAAGCATGTCACAGTACAGCACAGTGGAAAGCTAGAAAAGGATTAGACTGAACATGTGCAGCTGATTTCATGTATAAATAAAGGATGATCAGTGTGTTGTACTCACACAGTGTGCTGCTGAGTCCGGAGCAGAGCATCATGTTAGGAGATCTGGATTACAGTGAAGAGCTGAGCTGATGGAGGATCAAACAGCTGCTGTCCAGAATAAAACTGTGTATGCAAAACTGTAGCCAATGGAAAAATGGGAATGTCTCCACAGACCAAACAAGGAAGCAAACCTACTTTATAGATAGATAGAACTGGGGCGATCGTGGCTCAAGAGTTGGGAGTTCGCCTTGTAATCGGAAGGTTGCCGGTTCGAGCCCTGGCTTGGACAGTCTTGGTCGTTGTGTCCTTGGGCAAGACACTTCACCCGTTGCCTACTGGTGGTGGTCAGAGGGCCCGGTGGCGCCAGTGTCCGGCAGCCTCGCCTCTGTCAGTGCGCCCCAGGGTGGCTGTGGCTACAATGTAGCTGCCATCACCAGTGTGTGAATGGGTGGATGACAGGTTGTGTAAAGCGCTTTGGGGTCCTTAGGGACTAGAAAAGCGCTATATAAATACAGGCCATTTACCATTTACTTTATTAATCCCTCGGGTGGGTTCCTCTGGGAAATTCGATTTCCAAAAAAGCACAGCACCGACAGAAGTTACAGAGTTACAGAATATTATATATACACACACACACACACACACACATATATATAAATACAGAGACAATATAAATAAAATATACGAAGGGTATAAATAGAATAAATAGGAATAAAAAATAAAAATACAAGTGAATTGCACATTTCAAGTATTGAGTCTATTGCACTGTTGACTATTTACAAAAGTATTGCACAAAAGGTATTGCACAGTGAGGTGAAGAGGCACTACAGCTTAGTTGTTCCCCCCTCCTTTGTCCTCCTGTTTCCCCTCCCTCTCCCCTCCAGAGAGGAGTTAAACAGTCTGATGGCGTGTGGGACAAAGATTATAGGTGCGCGGCTCAGCTCAGTTGGGGACAGCTGTGACCAGATCTGCCCTTTATCCTGAATTAGAAAAGTAGTTAAGAAATGAATGGATGGGAATCGAGTATCAAGCTGAAATAAACATCCATCCATCCATTCGCTTCTGCTTATCCTTTTCAGGGTCGCGGGGGGCGACCAGCTGTCATGGGGCGAGAGGCGGGGTACACCCTGGACAGGTCGCCAGTCTGTCACAGGGCTAACACACAGAGACAGACAACCATTCACACTCACATTCACACCTAGTGGCAATTTGGATTATCCAATTAACCTATCCCCACAAGCTGCATGTCTTTGGACGGTGGGAGGAAGCCGGAGTACCCGGAGGGAACCCACACAAACACGGGGAGAACATGCAAACTCCACACAGAAAGACCCCGGCCTGATGTTGGAATTGAACTCAGGACCTTCTTGCTGAGCGGCAACAGAGCTAACCACCGTGCCACCGTGCTGCCCATCAAAATATGATAGTTTAATAAGAGAAGAAAATACTATCTTTAGGTTTTAAAATTTTAAATGTTGCCGGTCTTTCATTTTACTTTTGGCCTCTTCAGCCTTTGTAGGACAGTACAGAGACCATCCTAACGTCACTGTACAGCTCTTAGCCCTGCTGCTGTTCTTCACACAGCAGGTGGACAGTGCCAGGATTGTGTTGCCACAGTAAGGGAACTTTGCTTCCTCGTGCCTGATTTGCATGAAACACTACTGGAAATTCCAGGAATCGAGTTTCTCTGGGTTGCTGGATGCTATTCGAAACAATGAGCGTGACGTAAATGTGACGCACACCAGCAACACACACACCAAGTTTTACACAAAATGCAAAATGTGGCTACAAAAATAGCAGCAGCAGAAAGTCAGAACTGAATGTCTTTATGTTGCTGATCTCCAGGAACTACACACTGCAAAAACTCAAAATCTTACCAAGGATATTTGTCTAATTTCTAGTCAAAATATCTCATTACACTTAAAATAAGACACAATCAGCTACAAAGTAACAATTCAGTGAGATATAGGAACTTGTTTTTAGACAGTGCATCTTGGATCTGGAGAATTTTCACTTGTTGCATTGGCAGATTTTTCGCTTGATACAAGATTTTTTTTTTTTAAATTGATGAAAAAAAATCTGCCAATCTGTTGCAGGCCACAGCAGAGGCGTGTCATGGCTGTGGCCGCTGTTGTCAGGGAAGGCACAGATGGCAGCACTGTTTAAACTGAGCTGTTTAAAGGGAGCCTCATGGAGCCCAGCCTGTGCAGAGCCATCCTGCACAGGCTGGGCTCCATGAGGAATCACAACATACAGTAGTAAATGTCAGCGACCGGCCCTGTGTGTTTGTTCGGCAACTTCATAATGTGGCAGTGCAGTGGCTTTGGCCAAGGTCACACGCCCACCGCACGTGACAGGACATCTGCAATCGGCGTGCCGTTATCGTTAGCTGAGGTGCTGATCGTACGCCACTCGTGCCATGAGATCAGCTGACTTTGCGTGTGCATGCACTGTGCACAGCGGTGTGTACTGGGAACGCAGGCATCTGTTTAAAGAAAATGGATTTAATTTTAACAAGTCAGGGGTGAAACTGATTGAAATTCACTGATGAGATGATGGAGCTGGTCTATGCTGGGCTCACATCTACCCCCTGGCCCAATCCCTTTTTGTCCCCCATAAACCCCCCACCAGAGCAGCCAAAGGTTCGCCATCGAGCCCCGCCCTCAACAGAGCAATCGAAGTTACATTCCTCAGGCAGGTAAGTGACGGAAGTGACGGACAAGGTAAGCGACTCATGTTGTAACTGACGTCAGACGCCGGAGATTTTGGCGGAAAATTAAAGCGAATGGTAGTTTAGATTTGAACAAATTCATTTAAGCTTCAGTATTACCAAATACACTTATCAATTGTCTTATAACAACAACATTTGTCTAAATCATCTCCAACACTCTGGAGAACAACGGGGAGAGTTTAGAGGCTCTCCAAGATTACATTGATCAGTGCTGCCAGGATCTCGTAATGAAGAAGGCCCAGAGTGCAGCTTCCCCGGCCAAATCTGAGACGCCGTCGTCGAAAAGACAACGCCCGGCAGATTCCCCCGGCCAGCCGGCAAAGATATTGTCGACATACTGGAGTCAATCGACAAATGATTGTCCAGTTTCGATGCAAGGCTGTCCTTGGTGGAGATTCTTCACTGGGAATTTAAATGCTTGCGAGAATCCCTGGAGTTCAGCCAACAGCAGGTGGAAACGCTCGCTGCTGAAAATGCCACGCTAAGGGAGTCGGTGAAATGTCTCACAGAAAATGTTACCCAGCTCAATAGAGAAAATAAAAAAATAAAAGAAACAGTTATCGATCTACAAGCTCGTAGCATGCGTGATAATCTGGTATTTTCTGGAACCAGAAAATACCAGTTTCACACCTTGGCTCAGGCGATTAGAGGATCATCAGGGGTCCTTTTGTCCCTCTGTGGGGGGAAACTCCCACTAGGTTTATATCTGGGACTCTCCACCATTTGACCTTAGAACTGAAGAAGCTTCTCGGATGAGAGGTGAAATGTCTTCAAGCAACTTAAAGAAGTCCAGACGCTTTTCTTTGCAAGCTCCTTTGACAATGAGAGGTGGTGGATTGGCCAGATGCAGGTCGATGTGTAAAAATAACTCAGTTGTTTGGTGGTGGCTATGGCGGGGCTTCCACAGAGGCCAGCAGGTGGATGAGGGAAGGGGAGGCAGTAGGAGAGACCCGAGGCAGCCGCCAGTCCGAGTGTCAGGTGAACTGAACTTCAGGTAAGAAGTTATGACCTGCAGTCTCTCTGGGTCAGATATAAACCAAGTTTAGGTGGAGTTTATTTTCGTTGTGCTGACTTTTTACCCTCAGTTGCAATAACTCGTACTGCGTTCTAGCCAGCTTGATGGAGTTTCTATACAGCTGGGTGGGTGCTATGATGTTACTGATAGTGAACTTTATTTTATTCATACGTTTAGTTAGTAGAGTTGCCAACGGCTCCTTAAAAAAATGGAATTACACGTTTCATATTGAGCTGAGAAGAGACGCAGTTTGTCCCGGATTTTAGTTAGAATGGAAAAATACACAAAGCTGGAGTTATTCTGTGTTTACGTTGCACAGCTGCCTCTTCTTCTCTCGTTCTCTCCCCCCCTCCCTCTCCTGTTTCTACTTCAATCATGAAACTGATCAATGATCAGCTGATCGGCTCTCTTGTTTGTTTATCGCCCACTTTGCACCAGAAAGAGGAAACCAGCAGATGTTGCGCTAAACAACAGCAGCACGTTTAAGCTTGATCAGCTGTTGTTAGAATTTATTTAATATTAATTTCTAGTATCAGCTGATGTTTGCTGGAGCCACAGCTGTAAAGCTGCTGGTCATGATGTCGGTTTGGATATGTGGTGAGAGGGAAACATGAAGATGAAACCAGGAGATGTCCTTACTGAACCATCAGAGCTGAACAGGTGATGGAGAAACAGGTTTACCTTTTAGGTGACATGGATGAGTTGAAGGGAAGTTATGAACTGTTTCTGAGAGACAAATAACACCAGGATCCTTTTTTTTTATGTAGCTGACAGCTGGTAACTGTGCAGGGGCGGGTCTAGCAAAGTTTTGCCAGGGGGCCAGGTAGGGCATTAACAGGGAGAGGGGGGCACAAAGACATACTTTTCTTTCTTATTTTCATTTAAAATGTCTCGCTTTTATTAAATAATTATCTAAATCTTACAACCAAAGTTTTTATCTGACGTAAAATGTATAGAAATCATACATATACCAACAAGACTGTACATCACTGTCACAACAGCGTTTGTTTTCATTCAAAGTCTTTATGGCTTTACTACCTGGTGGGTCGGTCTGTAGTCAAAATGCCCGATTTTCTGTCCCAGTCCAGCCCTGCAGGTTAATACTGGCAGTGTCACCATGCCAGCTGACTGTATTTCATCATCAGCCAGTGTTGTTCTTTATCAATATTACCACAGTTTACCATAAGGCAGCATAGAAAGTATTTACTTGCTTTCAGGTTTTATTCAAATGTTAGTCTTTTCAGTTGTTTCCCCACTTTTTTCCTGTTTCAAAATCAAACACCAGTTTGTGAGAAGATTATCTTCTTTTTTTAACAGGCAGATAAAGTTTTACATTGGAATTTGTCAATTGTTTGTTACAAATGTTCGTATTTTAATATTCAAAAATGTTTTTGCCCAAAACATATGTGCACTACATGTCAGTAAAAATGCTATGCAAATATTGATGTCCTTGAATGCTGAGTAAACATTGACAAAGCACTGATTGTATCTCTTGTACTTTATCAACGCAGTATCTAAAAACTTTGCACCGTAGTGGTTAAAATCTCATTCTAATAAGAGTTAAAAGCGCATTCGGTTATTAGGTTTATAGGATTATTGAGTTATGGTTAACGGTTGGTAGAATTTTTTTTTAAACATCTGCCAATTACATCTGCCACCCTTCTCCAAATCTGTGCCCCTACCTGGCCCCCCCAACAAAAATTTTCTAGACACGCCACTGCTGTTACCTTGTTGGTAATTTCTGGTAAATAAATAAATACAAGAGAATGAAACATCAGTATATAAAAACAAAAGATTGAGAAGAATTTAATAAAAAAAATAAAAAAAACGATGAATGGCTCAGAGAGACTGTATGGATTTCTGACATTGAACTGCTGTGATTTTCTTTAAGACATTTTTAACAGCAGAGGGAATTTTGGATTGTCATCTGTTCTGTATATGCACTGCTCAATCTCGTCCCGTAAAGAAGAATCAAAATGAAGAAGAACAGAAATAAAATCAGAGGTCTGTGCAGTAAATGTTTTCTGCTTTTCTAATGTAAAAAGAACAAACACAGTTCTTATAAAGACCTAAGATCACATGACTTCAGGCAATGTATAAACCAAACTCATTTCATCAACAGGCTCACATTTAGTTTGTACCATCACGGTTTATCTGTATACAATATACTGGTGGATTGTTTTGTTCTCCACTGGCCCAGTTTGTGAAGTCAAACTGGGAACCATCACTCCACTTCCACACAGTTTCCTGGAAGAATAAAGTTCAGTTTGTTCTGATGTACTTTGATGCATCTATGCTGAGAGTGCAGACATGAGACCTCTTACACCACTCGAACACAATGAAGGTTCATTTTGTTTGTGCAGGTAAAAAATGAAAAGAAAAGTCAAGTCAACAGCAACATCTGTCTCCAGGAACAAAGTCCAAGACCAGTAATGTTCTGGGGACAGAGCTGGGCTCCCTTAAGGTGGTGTCAGAGAGGCGGATGCTGTCCAGGATAAGGACAATACCTCCCACCCACTCCATGACGTGCTGGCCAATCACAGGAACATGCTCAGTGAGAGACTGAGATTACCCATAATGCACCGCTGAACAGCACAGAAATCAATCCTACCTGTGGATCTCTCTGTACAGCTCCTCCATTGAATGCACAGTGAAGTGTAGTAGGTGGACAGCCTACTATCTGCATCTCTCTACAGAGACAAAAACTACTACTATGATAAGAGGGGCACCTTAATTTCAGCTTAATGTTTTCTTACTTTTGTGTAATATATCAGGGACTGTGATATATTAGAGCTATTGCATTTTATTCAGGGCTTCACCTATCAATAATTCTAGTCTATCAATTGTTCCATCGATTGAAGAATCAAATAGCAATAATTAATATTCAAAAGAGGAAGAAAAGGTCTTTCAAAATAAACTGGTCAGTGGTTTCCGTTTTAGAAATGTGTTTTAATAGTTGTACTGCATACATATAACCATGCATACCTAAATTATTTCATTTCACACACGATATTAAAATGAAAGAAAGCTTAGATGCAAAAATGAATAAACAATAATAATAATCAAGTACAGCAATGTCAAATAAAACAAGGTTTACATGTACCTGAAATAATGCATTAAATGTTTTACAGTGTTGTAACTCCTGGGTGACGTAGGTTATAGTGTTTTTTAATAGTTTATGTGTGCAGTGAGTGAGTTTGTGACTGTAAGCCTCTAAAGGACTATGTGGTGGCTGCAGAGAAGAAATGTGAGCATGTCAGCATTCTGATGTTGTCCTGTGCTTTCATGACTTCATTTGATGGTGTAGACGTTTTACTGTCCCATGTCCAACTTTATTGGCCTGCTGAGGGAAAAAAAGGTTTTACAAAATGTAAAATTTAATACAGTTTATTAATATAATATATTGTTTCTGTTTAAATATGAAAAAAATGTTCCAAAAAACTTACAAAAAATAAATAATCTAGTGAATATGTGCCCCTGCTTGCTACATGTACCTCAGTGAGCTACTTGATTTAAACATCAAATGAGATTACATAGATCAAAGTTAAATTTTAAAGGAGGCGACATTAACAAACATGTGCAGCAGGACAAATCTTAATGTGCTGAATTTACTGAAGAGCCTCAGTGTCAGTTTTGTGACTGAACGTTATGTGTTTTTTTGCAACTGATGGCAAATGTACTTGTTTCTGTTTCAGGAGGACAATATTTAAACGAGTCATAAAAATGTGAATTAATAGTCTGTGGAACACAATTTAATGTAAATTGGATGAAATGTAATCATGAAAATCCTGTCCTCTGCCTGTTGTGGTTGTGATAGCTGCTGATAGGTTTATTTTCAGTAGCGTAATATATTATAGTTTGCTCAATATTCACTTGCATGGATGCTCAAAGCTGTTATCGCAGTGCCAAAACGTTGTTTGTCCTAAAACTTCACACAGTCATGATCCGCGCTGAGTGTTCAGAGGTGAACGCCATTTATAACCGCTTTCATGAATCAAAGCAGAAATGAAGTAAAATAAGCATCGTTTGCCAGCAGTGTGCACAGAGCGAACAACTATCTATAAGAAACTAAAAATGTTAGAATAATGGCTGAATGCTGCGATGTGCTATTAAAGCCAAGAAGCGATGCATGTTTCACACACGTCGCAGTAGTAGCTGCATGGCTGTTTTCAGAGAGAATTTATTGTGTGAAACCTGAGGTTGGATAAGATTCTGGTTTTCTTATTTTTCCTGCTGTGACCCAGTTTAGCTCCTTTCCTCTTCATCTTTAAGGAATTCTGTGATTGCAGTAAAATTCCCTCCATCATCACTGATCCCAGCTGACCTGTACTGAACTAAACATGAATCCTAAAGCCTGTAATACAACAAAGAACATTACTAATGAACACTGATTACACAGAACCTTTGATCAGTTAATATATAACTACATAGATTTTATTGCAGCAGCGTGATGTTCAGAGTTTGGCTGTGAGTTTAACAAATTGTTGTTAAAAACCATCAAAACCACAAAGTTTAGGCATGAAGTGTAAAATAAAGTTAGAATCAACATACATGATCTGTACAACTTGTTTACATCCTGCACACATCCTGTTCACTTCGTTGCCTTTTGAACACCTACTGCTGATTTAGAAAACACACCCATATTCACTGGTGATGGTCACAGTTTAATGTAACGTCACAATAGCCTGCACAAAATAAGCAAATGTAGCTCGTTTCCTCTGCTGCAGCTTGTGTTTACCCTCAAGGTGTTCTTACTGTCTTGGAGCAACTGGGGTTAAAAGTCTTTTAATCGTGTAGGACTTAATTAGATCTTCCCTCCAATCTGGACGACACCAAACTTCCACTGAAATGTGAAAAAAAATGTTTTCTTTGTCTTTGTTATTATTATTTTTTGTTTTTCATCTAATCTTTTTGTTTCTGTGTCCACATCATAACTTTTTCTGTCCTTTTTGATTTTCTGTTTGAATTATACAAAACTACATTTTGCTTGTTAAAATTACTTTGTAAACAGTTTGTCATGGTCCTGGGTCGTTACACCCAGCATTTTGTGTTATATTGGTGTCATCGTATGCTTAGGGTTTATTCTTGTTTTCTTAGCTCCTAGGGTTTTGGTTCTTGTGCTTAGTGTGCTGTCCTCCCCCCAGGTGTTCTGTTTGTGTATCTGAGTTTGTGTTTGTAAAACAGCCTGTGATCTTCCTGTTTTACTTTGAAGGTCCTGTCTCATTATGCCCATTAGTTTCAACTGTGTTCACCCCATACGTGTCATTTCAATACAATACAATTTTATTTATATTGCACATCTAAAAACCAGATGTATGCCAAAGGGCTTCACAGAAACCAAATAAGAGCAATGATAAATACAAGTAAATAAAATGAAAAAATAAAATATGTACAAAAAAAATGTACTATATACTAACAGGTGGGAGACATAACTAACCAATCATACAGCAGGCATAATCATAAATACAATAATAAAAGCAAAAAAGATAAGTTACAGTTCACTTAAAAATGCGAGCTCTAGGAGGCAGGGAAGGCAAGGCTAAATAACTACGTTTTTAATCAAGATTTAAAAGATTGAATTGAATCAGACGTGTGAAGAGCTTGACGGAGATTATTCTAGAGGTAGGATGCAATAGAGGCGAATACGTGGTCACCTCTGCTCTCCCACGGGTATTAAAAGCTGAGGACATCCGTAAGAAAGCTGGGCGTGGTGTTATTTATGATTTTAAAAGTGAGCTATAAGATTTTAAAATCAATGCAATATTAAATGTAAAGCCAGTGCAGGTCGCAGAGAACTGGAGTAATAGACTCAAACCTACCAGTTCCGGTTAAGAGACGTGCAGCAGCATTTTGAACGAGCTGCAGTCTGTAAACAAGGGCAGAATGGAGACCAGTATAGAGGGAATTAGAGTAATCTAATCTTGATGTAACAAAGGCATGGATAAGTTTTTCCAGGTCCTTACGTGGTAAGCAGGGCTTGGCCTTAAAGATTAGATGCAATTGATAGAAACCAGATTTAACTACAGAGGACACATGTTTGTCCAGCTTGAAGGAACTGTCCAAGACAACACCCAAGTTCCTCACAGTGTCAGAAAGGGAGTCAGCAAAGAGCCCAAATATACCAGTTACTTCAGCCCGAGAGGAGGGAGAATCAAAGATTACAATTTCTGTCTTCTTATCATTTAAAATGAGGGAATTGCTCAGTAGCCAGTTTTTAACTTCACTCATACATTTAAAGAAGTGTTGCAATGACGATGTGACATCACCAGCCAGTTTAAAATAGATTAGAATGTCATCCGCATAAAAGTGAAAAGAAAAGTCGTATTTATCAAAGATTTGGCCCAAGGGTAACAAGTACAGAGAGAACAGCATAGGACCCGGCACAGACCCCTGGGGGACACCAGGGGTAACAGGGGCAATGGAGGAGGTGTAGGTACCCATGGTGACAGAAAAGGACCTTTCTGATAGATAGGATTTAAATCAGCTAAGGGCACTGCCCGTGATGCTCAAGCTTCATTAAAAGGACATTACAGTCCACCTAATCAAAAGGACAAATCAAGCAAAACTAAGACCACAGGGCGCCCTGAGTCAGCAATTGAGAGAAAGTCATTAAGATTCTCAGTAATGCAGTTTCCGTGCTATGGCGTGGCTTAAACCCTGAATGAAATTTTCCCCGATATTATTTGCATCCAAATAAGTTGGTAATGAACAATCTTCTCTAGGACTTTAGACAGAAAGTTAGTGAGTGGACTGAGGCAGCTCTTTTTGAGTATAGGTTGCACTACAGCGTTTAAAAGTAGCTGGAACATAGCCCAATAACAATGACAGATGCATTAGAGATAAAATACAGGGCCCGATAACGTTAAACCCATCTTTAATAATGTAAGATGGAAGGATGTCAACAGCGTTTCCTGTCAATAGGTCCGGGTTTGTGGTGGGGCGTGGTCTGCGGATGCCATGCGGATGCACCTGCACGGCGTCCGCAATCACGCCCAACGAGTTAAAGACACGGGGATTCAGGGTTGTTGGTGTGTGTGTGGTGGCAAGGAGTATGTGTGGCCTGCAGCTGAGAGCTGTAGTCACACTGTGTGAATGAAGTTCGCTCTCAAATCAGACCTCTGGACCCGTCATGCGTCTTCCTTGCCACATATGGTTTCAGGTTTTGTTTGTTATTTAGTTTAAGTTTATGTTTAGTTCTGTCCTTGCTTTTGTCATTTCCAACTAAAGCTTCCTTGCATCACAGCAAGTGCCTGAATTTTGGGTTCTTTCACACAAACCCCACATGACTGCTGCTGCAGCTATAAATGTCAAATTGGTTTAATTAATTTTTTATTATTATTATTTTATTATATTTGTATTTTTTTGATGACTAAATCACATTTCTGTTATTAAGTATTGTGATAATGATGTGCGCGTTCACTCAGGATCTAAAACAAACTGACGAAATCTTCGTGACTGATGATTTTCTGATGATTCTTTTCAGCACAGAAAGGTTCATCTTTTAAAAATGATGAAGAATTTTCATTTTCATTCACTTCAAAAACAAGTCTGAATGTACCGACCCTAAAAGATTATCTTTAGAAGTTTATTATTTGAGTTACTTACCCTGACAAGTGTAAAACACCTCCAGGTACTTATAAATGCCACCACACGGGTCTTCTGAGATATTTGCATCAACAGTACAGCTGTTTGTCCCATTGCACCTGTGAATGCAGGTCAAAGGTGAATCAGCAAAAATTCACTGCATCATCTGAGAGAAGATGGAGAGCTGAAGAATCAGAGTCAGCATCTGTACCTGGTAGTTACATAGTTCATGCTTCCTGACCAGGTGCAGTTAACGTTGTTGACGTGATTAGCATATCCATCAGAGCACGTGGTCGTGTCACGGCGACCATAATTCGCCCAGGAGACGACTATAACCTGTCCTTCATCTGAGGAAGAGTTCATAGAGTCAAACTGTAACCATGGTGATATTTTTAACTGCATTAAATGTAGAAAGACATAGAAGCTGTGTTCTCACCACACTGAAGGTTTGCCTGAGATCCTCCACATGTTACACTTTGGCCTGAAACAGACACAGATCCCATAGAAACTGTAATCATTCATGTACAGATTGGGTTCATCAGTCATTTCTAATCACAGGTTTAACAGAGTCGTTACGTGGGAAGCAGTCGTAGGTGGTCTCCAGGTATTTGCAGACTCCAGGATCATAAGTAATGTTTGACTTTATGTCACACTCGGTTTTTCCATCACAGCTGCAGGGAGACAGAAACAGCTGGTTTTCAGCTCAAAGATATGAAACAAGTT
The DNA here is from genome assembly GCF_057382095.1 of Aulonocara sp. 'chitande type north' Nkhata Bay. Taxonomy (NCBI): domain Eukaryota; kingdom Metazoa; phylum Chordata; class Actinopteri; order Cichliformes; family Cichlidae; genus Aulonocara; species Aulonocara sp. 'chitande type north' Nkhata Bay. The sequence continues at coordinate 19,859,253 of NC_141363.1, read as the reverse complement.
ACTTTCAGGTGATCATTTACTTCCTGTTAGTTTGAGTAAAGCTGTTCAACAGGTTTTTGTTTGTTTCTTCTTTTGAATCAAAGGCTCACTTCTACCATCCCACAGTGCTCACCTGTTCCTCACGTTGTTCACAGCGTCACCGTGAGACCAGGTTACTTCACCTCCACATCTGTACTCAGCTGACCTCACAATGATCATTCCACCCACTGTTATACAGACACAGTATGAGAGAAAAGGAACAACTCAACACAACATGCAATAATCCAGGTTTCAGGCTTCAGTTTCAGACTCAGATGCTGCAGATCCATAAATAATGAGGATTGTACCTCTGTACACCACCACAGTGGATATTACATTAACTCTGATCAAGGAGGAAACTTTAAGTCAGTGTTTTTGTTTCTAATCTACATCAAATGTTTCTGAACTTTTATACACAGTCCAACATCCTCAGAGCTTTTTTAAAGAATAAATGCACTGTTGGTTTGTTGATCAGGAAAATACAATTTAAACTGGAAATAAGCAGCTGTGCATAAAAAGGCTGTAAACTATAAACAGTTCATCCAATACTTGTTAAGTTTGTTGAATTTAGCCTGAGAGTCTGAATTTGATCTGCAGTGAATTCTTGGACACTATTTTCCATCTTACCACAGCTCAGGCGATGAACACTGAGGCCGTTAGAGGTGACCACTCTCCCTGTGGATATGGGGGTCACAGGAGGAGGAACTTGAGCTCTGATAAAGCCTGAAATAAAAATAAATGTATAATAATGTAATAATGTAAATGTATAATGTAAAATAAATGCTAGGTTTAAGCCCGGGTCATCTTTTCAGAAGCCCGGGGTCTTTTGGAGTGTAATTTGTTTCATAGTTAGAGGCCTGACTGACAACTGTATAAAACAAAAACCACACACAATATTCGAAGCACATAGCGCACAGTCGTAAATTCCCCCTAATTTTGGTATCAATCAGTCAATCAATCAATCAATCAATCAATCAATCAATCAATCAATCAATCAAGGCTTTATTCGCCACATGCAGGTTGCCCTGCAGTGAAATTTGAGCAGCTACCAAAGCAAATCATTGGTACTGTACAAATAATGTAAATATGACGGTGTATCACAAAAGATTGATATCAAACTGATCACTTGACCCATTTTGACTCTATCCAGTCCTTTAAATCCAGATTGAAAGCATATCTATTTGATTTGGCTTTCCTGACCAGTTAATACCCTTTTAAATCTTTTAAATTTTTAACTTTTAAATCTTTTATTAAATTTATGCTTTTATTATTAATGTTCCTGCTGTTTTTGTCTTCTTAGTGGATTTTGTATTTATCTAGCTCTTCTGGTCTGTTAGTGTCTGATTTGTACCCTGTTATTGACTTATGCTGACTCTCCATATTACTGTGAAGCACTTTGCTTTGGTTTTTAAATGTGCTATATAAATAAAACTGTACTATATTACGTTACTTGTTCTTCGAGTGAATCAACAAATGGCGAAATGAAAAGCCGAACAACAACAATGCTGTTTCTTTAGAGAGTCTCAGCTTACATGTGTTATTTCATATTTGTGAGAACGCTCACAGGCATTCACACATTTCTGCTAAATCATAGTAATTCTGCTCAATGATAGAATTTCTGCTACGTTTGACTATTTTTGCTAGATTATAGTATTTCTGCTAAGTCAAAGTATTTCATGTAAATCATGGTATCTCTACCAAGTCACAGTGTTTCTGCTAAATCGTTGTATTTCTGCAGATTCATAGTATTTGACACTGCAAAGTATTTCTGGGTGTGGACGAGGACGAGGGGTGCGTTTCCTTCTGAGGTTGGAACCCCCCCTCCAGACCTGCTCCTTAAAGAAGTGGAGTCCCCCCCCCAGGTTGCAATCCAAAGCCTCTATCCCTGATTTCCTCACACATGTCAACAAGGAGCCCCACAACATCCAGAACCCCCCCACCCCCCACCCGCCCAGCAGCCACCAGACAGGGTTCATTTAATTTTCACTGGGAACAGAAATAAGATTTTAAAAAGGTGTGTGTGAAGGATAGAGTTTAGATTTTAGATCACACAAATACAATATTTAGTAGTTACAGACAGAAGAAGAAGAGGTGAGCTCTAATAATGAGAAAGTTCACAGAAAGGCTCTTTGTGACCAGAATATAAGAAGCAGTAAAACAGCATTTACCTGAAGTGATGAGTGAACAGGTTGCTGCCAGCACTGAAAGAGACAGAAAGAAAGCTCAGTGTCAGACTGTGTGTTTGATATCAAGTTGAATTCACCTCAAAACATGAAACAGAAATGAAAAGCAAACAGGAGAAAGCTGCTGCTTTCATTCACACCTGGATTCTTTGGAAACTCTTTCTAAACAGCAGATTTCAATGACACATTTATTCTCTTCATCTTTCCAACTTTTGTCAATAAACTTATTTGTGTTGACAGTTTGACTTCAACTCTTCAAAGTAAATGATCAGCCATGAATTGCTCTCAGGACTCTGTGAAGCCTAACTGTCCTGCTGAGGTGATGCAAACATGTATTTAGGATGTTAGATGAACTGATCCAATAAAGCAGAAAGAAAAGCATGTCACAGTACAGCACAGTGGAAAGCTAGAAAAGGATTAGACTGAACATGTGCAGCTGATTTCATGTATAAATAAAGGATGATCAGTGTGTTGTACTCACACAGTGTGCTGCTGAGTCCGGAGCAGAGCATCATGTTAGGAGATCTGGATTACAGTGAAGAGCTGATGGAGGATCAAACACAGAGCTGCTGGATTTACTCTGAATAAAACTTGTAATGTATATGCAAAGTGCAAAAAAACCCAAAATGTGGATTATCTTCTATCTCAGATGTAAATGAATAAGGAAATAAAACTACTTTACATTAAAAGTTATGTAAGCCTGGATCAGCTGACCCAGTGACAGCTGGGAGAGGCTCACATCTCATATTTGTTGATTGGTTAAATCAGTTTAGCAACTGGTAAGAATTTTCTTTTTTCTTAAAACACGATACAAATTATTGCAACTTTTTTTGTAATGATTCAGATGTCGTGAAGAGCTGTTCCAAAGTTTAGGAGCTACAGTTTGAAAATGTGATCACGTCTGGATTTAAATGAAGAGCACAGAACAGTTCAAAGAGCCTGATCAGCTCAGAGAGAAAGTGACACTCCCCTGTTCATTAACAGCGTCCTAAAGAGGGAACAAAGAGGACGGAGACCAAGTGGACGACACAGACACACATGCAGCAACAGCTGTGGGTGTTCAACACACCAGTGTTTACAGTGGTTTAAATGGGGTGGCAGCAGGTGGATGTTTTAGCTGCTTGATGTTTGTAGTGATAAAACGATTATTAAAAAAGAAAAACAGGGTGCAGCATGAGTGCAGCAGGAACACATTTGTATAGAAAATTTTCACATTTGCATGGATTATCTCCGCACGTCTCTCTGGTCAAAGCACGCAAAGGAGAAAGATTTGAGAAAGTGGGTGAAAATGTGTTCTGAAGCCAGTTCACGAGGAAAACAGAGTTTCAAAAACACTCACAGTATTTAGACAGAAGTGTTACTTCAACTCTGACTGCGTGAAGAACTTTTCAGGTCCAGCTGTGCAGCAGGTAGAGTGAGGATCCAAATTACAGGGCGCAGATACAAAAGGATGAACTGAAAGAGGCAGCTTTATTGCTGTGGCAAAAACACTCAAAGACACAAAAACTCAGGAGAGAACTGGAGACTCAAAAATATGGAATACAGGGAAACACAGAGGCCAACAGAACAACAAGCAGAGGACGACAGAGGACTTAAATACACCTAGGCTAAGGCGAGGATGTGAAACAAGAGGGAACACAGCTGGGACTAATTGAGGCTAACGGGACGAGGGAAGCCAAACTGTGCACACTGACACAGGACAAGAGAGCGCCAAAACAAAATAGGAAAAATACTGAAAAACATAACATGTCACTGTACACAGCTACACCTTCATGCAAAAGGTTTCTGGAGTTTCCACTTTCATCCAAGAGGCGTCTTCTTTTTTAAAGCCTGTCCTGTCTGACAGCTTTTCCCATCACAATTGTGACCTGAATGTGATCTTGTGGCAAACACATTTGCTTTTTTAAGATGAGCTCTATGAAGCTCCTCTTGTTCACGTGTTGCCTTTATGTATTTCTTCATTCATTTCACTTCCATCACTACAGTACATGTGCAATATGGAAACATGGCCTCTGTCAGGGTCCTGGGTCGGTGATGCAGTGTTTGTGTTCTGAATTATTGATAGTCTTTGCTTTTGTAACATGCACTGCCTGGCTAAACAAAAAGTCTCCACCCAAAAAAAAGGTCACACACTCTGATATTTCATTGGACCGCCTTTATCTTTGATTACTCGCTCATTCGCTGTGGCATTGTTTCGAGAAGCTTCTGCAGTGTCACAAGATTTATCTCCATCCAGTGTTGCATTAACTTTTTACCAACAACCTGAGTCTGCTGCACAAAGCCTTCTCCAGCACAGCCAAAGATTCTCAATGGGGTTTAGGTTTGGACTCAGTGGTGGCTAATCCATGTGTGACAATGATGTCTCATGCTGGAAGAACAACTCTTTCACAATTTGAGCTCGATGAATCCTAGCATTATCGTCTTGGAATATGCTCATGCCATCAGGGAAGAAAAAATCCATTGATGGGATAACCTGGTCATTCAGTATAGTCAGGTAGTCAGCTGACCTCATTCTTGGAGCACATACTATTGCTGAACCTCGACCTGACCAACTGCAGCAGTCCTAGAGCACTGCCCCCACAGGCTTGTACAGTAGGCACCAAGCATGGTGGGTGCATCACTTCACCTGCCTCTCTTCTTACCCTGATGTGCCATCATTCTGGAAGAGAGTAAATCTGGACTCAGACCACATGACCTTCTTCCAGTGCTCCAGAATCCAATCTTTATGCTCCCTCGCAAATTACATTTTTTTCTGGCCACATTCCTACCTCTAAGATGCTCTGTCCCCACTGTCCACTAGCTGTTTTCTCTGCTTGATGCATGACAATGGTTTGACCCTTTTTACACACACTATCATCTTTTCCACGACCACGAGATGTGTCTTTCAACAAGGTTGTTTAAGAAATGAGAAGCAACTCATTGCATCATTTGGGCAACTTGTTGCCAACTGAAAGATAATCACCATTCAGTATTTGTCCAATAGGAGGCTCATACCTAATTGATTAGTTACATCCAGTTGGCGAAGCAGTGTAGTTAAAAAGGTTTGAAGTTAAATCCTGCTAAATGGGACAATGGCATCACCTACTATTGCAAATGTCACCCTGCATTGACTATGAAGGGCAAAGAATTGTGAGTAATCTTCAGAGTGATGAAGGATTCCCACAGAGGTAACGAATGTAAATGTTGTGGAAAGAAATCATGTTGCTAGTCCATAACATTAATAGAAATTGACTTGGTTATTTTTGGTTAAATATCATTTGCTGTGGGTTACTTCTGTCATCCTTATGTTGGGTTAGATGTTCGTTCCATGTGAGACTTCGTTACCAGGAAAGAGACTAGCGAACTATGCCGTCTTTTCACACAGGGCTCACACTGGTTGTTCACCAAAATTAACCATTCTACTTTGTTGGTCTTTGTCATGAATGCAGGTATGTGACTGTGCACTGCTGTTAGAGTTTGATACACAGCCCTCCTCTTTGCATTTTTATAATACGTTATTGTTCCATGTGTCCTCTCAGGTTCCCTGTTTTTGTGTTCCTTTGCGGTACTCTCTGTAGTTGCCTCCCAGTTTAGACTGTCGAGGTACGGCTGTGCAGCACGCAGGATGTTGGACCCAAACGCAAAACACTCGATGGAGCAGTAAACTTGGTGTTGGCACAAGACATTGAGGAAGATAACAGTGGAGGAATTATATCCTTAAAATTATTCATAGCACTTTCAGAAAGACATTTACTGTGATGTACCTTGAAGTTCTTAAAATATTCACTCAGAGGGCTTATGAGGCGATGAGAGGAGCAAGGGAGTGGCTGGAAATGGCTCAGGTTTCAGATGAGGTGAGGTTGTGACCTTTAAGTGGGGAAGCAGGGGGCGAGAAGGTCCACAGCTCTGTGAATCCATAGAGGAGGGAGCCATCAAAGGATGAGCAGGCAGGTGAATTGTTGCGGTGAGTATCCCAGTTGATAGGAAACCACTTCTTGAGACTAGAGGATGGAAGCACACTCGGAAACACAAGGAGAAATGCTCTTACTAGCACTCATAAACTATAAATCTAAGGAACACAAACTAGGCCTGGTTTCTGCTTTGAGAGATAGATCATCTGGCAGAGACTGGATGGTCCATATACAGTGAGTGGAAAGGGCTATGGGGCGATTGCCACCCAGCTTGGTGAAAAAAGAACAACTGTTGGAGCAATTTTCAGGAAATGGAAGAGGCTAATGATGACTGTCAATGTCCCTCGGACTGGGGCCAGGCGTGGGGTTTCAATGATGCCAAGAATGGTGAAGAATCAGCCCAGAACTACACGGGAGGAGCTGGTCAATGCCATGAAGAGAGCTGGGACCATCGTTTCCAAGGCTACTATCAGTAATACACTAAGACGTCATGGTTTAAAATCTTGCATCGCATGGAAGGTTCCCCTGCTTAAGTCAGCCCATGTCCAGGCCCATGTGAAGTTTGCCAGGGACCATCTGGATGGTCCAGAGGAGTCATGGGAGAAGGTCCTGTGGTTAGATGAGACAAAAGTAGAACATTTTGGTCTTAACTCCATTCGCCATGTTTGGAGGAAGAAGCATGATGAGTATCATCCCAATAATACCATACCTACAGTGAAGCATGGGGCTGGAAGCATCAAGCTCTGGGGGTGTTTTTCTGCACAGGGGACAGGACGACTGCACTGTATTAAGGAGAGGATGAATGGGGCCATGTATTGTGACATATTGGGTAAAAACCTCCTTCCCTCAGTCAGAGCATTAAAGATGGGTCGTGGCTGGGTCTTCCAACATGACAATGACCCAAAGCACACAGCCAGCAAAACCAAGGAGTGGCTCCGTAAGAAGCATATCAAGGTTCAGGAGTAGCCTAGCCAGTCTCCAGACCTAAATCAAATAGAAAATCTTTGGAGGGAGCTGAAACTCCATGTTGCTCAGCGACAGCCCCGAAATCTGACAGATCTAGAGAAGATCTTTATGGATGAGTGGGCCAAAATCCCTCCTGCAGTGTGTGCAAACCTGGTGAAGAACTACAGGAACCGTTTGACCTCGGTAATTGTTAACAAAGGCTTCTGTACTAAATATTATTATTTTTTGACTCAAGTGATCAAATACTTATTTGACACAGTAATTCACAAATAAATTGTTCAAAAATCATACAATGTGATTTCTGGATTTTTCTTTTTAGATTCTGTCTCTCACAGTGGAAATCTAACCTATGCTGAAAACTGTAGACCCCTCCATGATTTCTAAGTAAGAGAACGCGCAAAATCACAGGGTGATCAAATACTTATTGACCTCACTGTATACTGCTGCTGATGAGACAGAGCTGATCCAGCCAGGGAGTGGAAGGGCCCCAATCTCATTATCAGGCACTCAGATTTTACACATTTTTTTATTGAAAGGTCAAATTCAAAGGTCAAGCCTCTAGGAAGTAGATCTAAATACAAGCACAAGAGACTCCAGACCACCAAATTAAAACAGGAAGTAACAGATGACAAATACACTGCATGCATATTCGACTGAGTTTAAAATAAAGAAGACTGAGTGAACAGAATACAAACAAAAGGATCTCAGAAACTCAGAAGTAAAGGAATGTAATAAAAAACAAGGAAATTGTATCAGTAAGGAGATAACAAGACCTATGGACACTAAGAAAAACAGGAAGCTAAATGCAAACACCACAGAATACAGAATCATAAGACAATCAAGAAAATAAAACTAGAACGAACAATGAATGCACTTGAAACAATTCAGGGTTCAGTATCTTGTCCAAGGTTACTTTGGCATGCAGGCTGGAGCGGCCAGGGATTGGACAACCAAATGCTCCAATTACTAGATCTCCTGCGCCACAACCCCAGCAAGAATCACAAAAACAAAACAATTTTTTTAAAAAAAAACTAGGTCGAATGTATGGTAATCGACAGGGTGCGGCAGGAGGCCAGCAAGGAACACATTTGTTTGGATTTGCATGGAAAATGTCCATGTGAGAGAGAGCACGAAAAGGAGACAGTATTTTGGAGAATGAGTTAAAATGTGTAATTGAGTTGGTTACTGGGGAAAGCATCATTATTGCTTCAAAAATCTTTAGTATTATTGAGAAAGCGGTTTGCATCAACTGTGACTGTGTGAAGAAATGTTGAACTAGTCCATGAAAAACACAACATACCATTGAACATACCAGCTACAGCAACATGCAAAAGTTAAACATGTGACTGAGAATGGTTACAATCCAAGTCTAATGGTGTGATAAAGTGTTTGTCCCTTTGCTGATTTCTTGTATGTTTGTCATACTTAAATGTTTCAGATCATCAAAGAAATTTAAATATCAGACAAAGATACAAGTAAACAGAAAATGCAGTTTCTAAATGAAAGTGTTGGGGTGACTTTTTCATACCACTGTAAGTAGGTTCAGAAAAAGTGACCTTTCTGCAGACAAACTCCTCAGCTCCAAGTGTAGAAACCATCCAAAATATTCCAGTACCAGCAACTAAAATAGGTTAATGAGCTTCTGTGCCAAGGCCGAGTGGCCGGTGATACTCGGAGTTACTCGCCAAGGGGGCAAGGACTCTTTGTGGTCACACGGCAAGTGGGAGATGTTGACTAGGACAAGGGAGGAACCACACAAACAAAGCATGGAGAAAGGCTGAAACCACTTCTCTGGTGAGCATGGTGAAAGAAAGAGATGAGTTGGGTCCGGAGGTGCCAAATTCCACAATTCCCACCTCCCTCCATTTTGATAACCATCCCACACAGGCCCAGAAAGCGGATGTTGCTGCATTGCAACAACGTTTTGCAGATGTGCACCAATTTAACACACTTCTGTTCGGCGTGTTCAGAGCCCCGGTCACTTTTCAGCGTGTCATGGACTGGGTGCTGCAGCCGCACGCTGCATATACTGCTGCCTACCTGGATGATGTTATCATCTACAGTGACACGTGGGTGGAGCATGTACAAGAGGCGGCAGTGGTCCTGGGGTCCCTGTAGATCAGGTGTTCAAGGCTCGCCCCAGAGGAGAGGGAGAGGCGTTTCCATGCTTGGGAATATCTCTATTGCGGCTGTGCTGGGCAATTTCGTAGCAGCCTTAAGATCCCGCCTGCTGGGAATCTCGGAAATACTGGTGGGTGGTTCATCTTTTCCTAAGCCCTGATTTTTGCTCTCTGTAAGATTCTATCACCAACAAACCTCACATCTCCTACGTGCTTTTGTGGACATTTCTCTGACACCTCTTTAGCTTCCCATACCCACCACCACTCTGAACAACAAGGTTTTTGCAATGATCATCCACAACACTGAACCTGTACGGTTAATCCCCTCTAATTTTCGCTCTTTTGGCTCTTAACAGAGGTGGTTGCATCTTTTTCCCTCTCTTATCTTTCCTGTTTGGCTCTTTGTCTTTGTCTAGTCTCGTCTGATACTCTCTCAGTCTTTTTCTGTAAAAACTAAGGAATTATGGATTTGATCAACTGCTCTCTTAATGAAATTGACACCTTCTTATCGATGAGAAGCCTGGGCTCGAGGAAGCCCAATCATCCTGCAGAGACGTTTGCTGCTGGACATGCAACAGCTGGCAAAGTGGAGTGTCGTGTGCCTGGCAACGTTCTCAACAGAGGACATTTGAAAGACATCCAACTATTCGGAACCATGATAGGTTCCATCAGGTTTTGCCTGATCAGAATTGGCTCAAACCTGGCTTATCGAAGAATAAAGAAGCTGCTCAAAATCCCACAAGGGCTGGCCGGCACTGCAATGGGCAAGGCCATGAGTACTCAGACTTTGCTTATTGAACATAACATGGATAAGATCTTGGAGAAGCTCACGACTCTGCAACAGGGAATCGATAGATCTGGGGACCAGTGATGGACATTAGATCAGCTGGAAAATTGGATGAGCTTTGTTCGCACTAAACCAAACCCAAACAACCATTATCTTCATGCGGCTGCCCGGGGCCAGCCAGGAGATGGCTGTGTTCAGCGCCGGAAAGATGGCTGCAGGATCGTATGGGGCTGTTGTGTACCTCAGCTAACTCCATACCCGATACCACCCCTGTTGCAAGTCACATGTTGTTTTCTATGGTGTAAGACATGAAGATCCATGTGCTTTTCTGTGCTGAGGTGTTTTTTTCTGTTCTCAAACTGCTCTCCTGTAGGAGCACAGTGTGGGATCCTCTCCCCTTGTGTATTACTTTCAGTGTTTTCTTACCTTCCTACCTGTTTCCGACCTGTCTTCACAATGTGAGGTTTGTGCAATGTAAGTATGGTGAGAAGGGGGTCAAATTTTCACTGCAGGTAACATGTATATGTAACATTGCATGTGACAAATAAAGGTTTGATTGATTGATTGATTGATTGATTGATTGATTGATTGATTGATTGATTGATTGATTGACAACCGACCACTGGGAAACTAAAACTTTCTCCACACCTACGTCCCCAGATACTGGGACAGTAGCAACAATAAGGCAGTGAACTGGAGTTTATTCTGCCATGCCCACTGTCTCAAGTTTACTTTTCCTTCAGGTCCCCGGAAGTGTCACCCCCTGCTCTACTGACCTTTTTCTCCAGGCCAAGAAATACCTAGCAACAATATAGCCCTATCTTTACCACCACATTCCCCCTATGACTGTACCATTGGTCTCCTTCCTGGCGCCATGCTCTCCACTCATACAAGCTTTGTATGAGTGGAGGGAGGGAGGCGATGGAGAAATGTATCAAGGAGTCATTGGCGGCAGGAACCATTTGCCACTCTACCTCCCCAGTAGGGACAGAATTTTTGACAGGCAATGGAAGTCTCGTACTGCTGACCTCCGACTATAAAAAATTCCAGGGGTATCCCACCTTTGAGACTGCAGCACAAAGGCCTTGCTGTCCAGGCCTTTGTTTGAGGGCTCCAACCAAAAAGACTGCAGGAACACATTCACCTATATGTACCAAAAAATTTAACAACAGCCCTAATTGAAGCAGTACGAGCTGAACATGTGCTTGGCTCAGAGGAATATACCTTCAGCACAAGTCATTGAGTGCACCAGGCAGACTGTGAGGGGAGCAACAACAAAGAAATGACCCACCAAATCTCCAGTATGCCCCCTCGATGGCTACAATGGGGGACTTGAAGAGCTCCCTGGCAAGCTAGAGGTGAATGCTACCAGTGTGGTTAGCTGGGCCACATCGCATGCTACTGTCCAGCACCGAGTGCATAAACCCCAGCACCACAGTCAAAGTAAGGTTGGGTGGCATAAAGTAGGAACTGCCACCCACAACAAACCCTCCCAACCTCACTAAGCCACAATTGCAGGTTGGTTGGGTTGGCGTCTAGAAGCCGGATCCAGACTGTCCCTGGTTTGCACTAGTACCCTTCCCGGTATTGATGGCCCAAGTCCACAGGATTTGAAGCCCACAGATCTCCGTATCACAGCAGTCACTGGTGAACGGGCCAGAGTGGTAGGAAAAAGATCTCTCCAGATAACTGTTTCTACCTGCACTGTTGACCACAAGTTCTGTTTAGCCAACATACAAGACCCCTGCATCATTGGTCCAAACATGCTGACCAAATAGGAGGCCACAGTGGATGTACCCAGAGCTACTCTATATTTGGGCACTAAGGCTGTGGAACTTCACACCACGGAAGAAGTGTGGCAGCTTGTTCCCACCTCTAAAGCCAGTATTGGAGAGCCTGAAGTATAACCATGTTGTAAGCACAGGAGGGGTTTCCACTGACCCCTCAAAGGTGGTCGCATTGAGGAACTGGCCCATTCCTCGCAACGTTGCAGAGCTGCGGAGCTTCCTTGGCCAGGCATTGTATTACAGGCGGCTCATCAAGGACTCTGCTACCATTGCAAGCTCCCTGCACCAGCTCACACAGAAAGGCTGTGCATTCCATCTCACCGAGGACTGTGCCACACCCTTTAAAAGGCTTCAATCTGCACTGATTTAGGTCCCTGTGCTGGCCTATCCAGACCTGCAGTGCCCATTTATTGTGGACATGGATTCCAACAACACGGGTCTGGGAGGCAGTGAGAATGATGAGCAGGCCATCTCCTACTACAGCCATTCTCTCAGCAGAGCAGACAGTAACTACTGCATCACCCGTCGAGAGTTGCTAGGTCTCCGCCACTTCTGACCATATTTCTATGGGAAGAAATTACTTCTGCCCACTGACCACGCCTCTCTCACCTCGCTCTTGAATTTTAAGAAACCAGAGGGTCAGCTGGCTGGGTCACTGGAGATGCTGCAAGTCTGGTTGGCTCCATCTTAATGAGGTTTGTACCCGACCAGAGTGTTGCTACCACAGCTGAGCGTCTGGTCAATGAGATGTTCTGCCACTTTGTTATACCCAAGGAACTACACAGCAATTAAGATTGAAATTTTGAGGATGCAGTGAGTGATGGGCTGGTGGAGCACTTTACCCACACACTGGCCACCCAGCTTGCCATGCTTCCTGACCAGAAGCAGTTAACATTTTCGAGCTGAGAATTAGGATTTCCATCAGGGCACGTTGTGTTGTCACGGCGACCATAATTAGGCCAGGATTTGGCTAAAACCTGTCCTTTACCTGAGGAAGAGTTCATAGAGTCAAACTGTAACCTTGACCTCCCGCCAGCAGCAAAAGTGGGACAGGCACCTCCCCCTTGTAATAATGGCCTACTGCATGTCAGTCCAAGAGTCTACTAAGCGTACTCCTGCAGCCCTAATGTTTGGACATGAGCTTCGTACTCCAGTGGACTTGGCAACTGGGCCTCTCCTTGAGTGGGAGTTGTGCAGTGAACCCAGATTGGACTACCTTCACAATCTCCATGAACGGTCACGTGAGGTACAAGAGCTGACCAGACATGGCCCCCTTGAGGTAGGATCATGGGAGAACCCTTCACATGCTACGGTGTGCACTGATGAGGAAGCAAATTAGAAACTAAAAATTCATCTACAGATTTCATCACTGTGATTCAAAAATCCACTCAAAACATGTTCGTAGGGACCAAAGCTCTGCAGCAAAGTGTCCCGAGGGCATGTTGGAGCTCTGTTACGACTCTGAGGTACTTACGCTCACAGTCGTAGGCCACCTCCAGGTACTTGTAGGTGCCTGGACACGGGTCTCCAAAAACTGAGTTGCTCGCTTCAATAATGCAGCTGCTTTTCCCGTTACAGCTGTGAAAGCAGGTGAGTGAGTCAACAGAGGCTTTACATACTTTGTCAGGAAACATCTAAACCAGTGTGCACAGTTTGGGAAACCAGGGTTAACCTGTAACCTGGGAAGAGAAACATTTAGCACATCATCTGTGTGGTGCAGTGGGACGAGGTGACTGCTGATAGAAGCAGCAGGATGAACTGTGAAGTGTTCAGTCACATCTGCGTCGGGCTGAGGGAAGAACGAGCCTCGGTACCTGTCAGCGACTTTAGTGGTGGGATTGGGGCAATGGGCGTTTTGGATCTCGTGGGTTGGACGATGCTGAGAGCATGTGGTCGTATCGCGGCGCCCGTAGTCAGCCCAGTAGACGACTATAGCCTCTCCTTCATCTGAGGAAGAGTTCACCGTGTTAAATCAGCACCATGTTTGTACATCAATGAAACAAATCCACCTGAATCGCAGAGGAACTGCCCCACTCACCACACCGAAGGTTTGCGTTGGATCCTTCACACGCTGTGCTGTGGACTGAAAGAGAAACACCGCGTCACAAACTGTAACAACTCACGGGCAGAGTTTGGAAGTATCCAGATACAGACCTGCTGGGAAGCAGGCGAAGGTGGTGTCCAGGTATTTGCAGGCGCCGGGAACAGGAGTACCAAAGATCTGGATGTCTATGTCACACGTTTTCTTTCCGTCACAGCTGTGGGGAGAGATGGAGCTCACTGACGTGATCGTGTTATTGTTGCAAATGTTTGTTACCGACAGTGGTCACCTCTTCTTGATGGCCTTCAGTTTGTGGTGCTGAGAGCAGTGTTCTTCATCTCCACATGTGTGCTCGACTGACTCCACAACGATCACGCCGCTCTCTGTTTCACGCAGTATGACACAAAAGCAGAGATTAGAGAGGTTCAGAGCAGAGATGGATGGATTTTACAATCGCAGGTGTCGCCCCCAGCTGGACATGAAAAGAATTTAGTCTTAGGGTTCTTTAGTGTTGGCTTTTAAATCTATAGCCATCCTTTACATACAGTCTGTGTCTGCCTTACCACAGCACAGGTGCTGGACCAGGTGGCCGTCGCAGGTGATCACTCTGGTGCTGGATATGGCAGTCGCAGTGGACGGGACAAAACGTTTGGCTCGGGTTACACCTGGAGGGAAAAAGAAAGAGTTAAAAAAGCAGAGTGGGTATGAGCTCACAGCTGATGGTGTGTGTGGGGGGGGTCAGCCGACGGCTTCTGTCTGCTGTTTTGACTCTACGATGAGACTCAAGGACAGCCTGGCTGTTTGCTGGGAGCAGAGACTAAACGTCTGACCTTATCTGAGGCTCTCTCTCCTTCACTGATTCATTTATCTTTATTTTGTGCTCTTCGTCTCCTCCTGCTGAACAGTTAGCGCCGCCATGGAGTCAGCTGACTGACGCAGAGTCACAGCACAAACCAACGGTCTGACGGCTTTTCTGTCTCTGAAAGCTGCAACAGTCACGTGACGAGGTGAGAGTGACGGCGTTGAATCGAGGCAGACACGAGTGTGATTTAGAGTGGGGGGTAGTGGGCAGGTGTTCCCGCCGTGTTTGTGGTAAATGAAACTTTTCCACAGATAATTTAATGTTGATTGGATCTGTGTTAAAATTCAAATAGGAGCTTAAATCTTCTAAGAGTTTCTGTAAGTGTCTGACCTTTGACCTTTGATGCTGTCTAAGAGCGTGCACCTGCTCATGTGGACTGAAAAACACATTAATCTCACAGTTTATTCAAATCTGCCAGATTTATATCCCCACTACTTTCCAAATCCCACGATGAGCCAGGCCTGCAGCTCAGGGGCAGAGAAGTAAAGGTGAGGATCATTTTTAAAAATGTCCATTAATGAGAATAAACCAGGTAACAGAGAAGCACAAAAACAGACTTTTACCTGAACTCGCGAGTAAACATGTTGCTGCCAGCACTGAAAAACAAGAAGGAAACCTGAGTGTTAGACTGAGTTTGGTTCGTCTCCAAACTCACACATGAAATGATATCGAATGAAAAAAGGAGAAAACTGCAGTAAAAGGTCAGCGACCCCGATCATATTTCTATTCGCTGTCAGTGCAGCTCAGCATCTGCACAAATGATTTTATCAACAACATGAGATGATGTCAGAGCTCCTTCCAATAAACATTTAGATTAAAGATGTTTGTCTCTTGTAAGAATGTTGGAAACATTTGAAGCTTTTTAATAAAGTTATTTCTATTCAATGACTTTGAATTATTTAACAGCAGAATTGTATTTCCATCCTGTCAGCTTAAAAGCCATCCTGCATAAACCATTTCTTACCCTCTGATTATTTTCAGGCAGCACATGAACCCTGATCGTCTGATCAATAAACACGTGTATCTACAGAGCTGTTTGATTATTTGCTCTATGAAAGTAGAATCTGCAGCAAAGCGAGCACACGTGCATTTCTGCATGAAGGATTATCAGTGTGTGCTACTCACACAGCGTGTTGCTGAGTCCGGAGCAGAGCATCGTGTTCGGAGGTCTGGTTGTCGGTGGCGAGCTGAGCCGATGGCGGGTCGGACGGAGACCTTGGTGTATTTACGCCGTTTAGCTGAGAACTTTTACCGACGTGCAAAACAAGCAGCCAATGGAAAAATGAGAATCCGATGCTTATCAGGTGCAGCAGAGCCAAGGAGAAAACTAAACTGCTATCAATAAGAAACGATTATAGAAGCCAATCGCAGCTCGCCCAGTGTCAGCCAGGATTGGCTCAAGGCCCCCCCACGACCCTGAACTGGATCGTGGCTCGAGAAGATGGAGCCACAACACAAAACAGCCTTTTCTTTCTCAGACTGAGATGTTGAATCGGTTAAAGAAGGAAATCCTTTTAAAAGCTGCATAAATGCACCTCGGACTGTGGGACACCCCCCAGCATTCAGATCATCACAGGTGGTTAAAAGGCCTTCGGTCAACAAGCTGTGATCATCACTTTAACCATGACTGTTGTACAGTTTCATTAACCATCAGCGTTTATTCAGAATTATCACGATGTGACAGAAAAGAGACGTCGTGACCGCTGGCAGCTCGTCCTTCACGCGGAGCTTTGGTCATCGTCTCTGAAACACTCGGTTCAGCCGCAGTGTTTCACAGTCTTAACATACTGACACAAACACGAGCGCACGTTCACACGTTCACGTGCAGAAGTGAAGGACACGATAATCAAGCATAAACTAAAACAAGGTGGTTTTCACAGAATCACCCCGACGGGCCGAGTGAGGCCATTCCACAGTCCAGGAGCTAAAAGTCCAACCGTGGTCGCCTCTGGATTTAAAATAAGAGTGTGGAGCAGGTGAAAGGCCCACGTCCAATCAGCAACAAGCGCTTAAATAAAGGCTCCGGCAGCGTTTGGATGGAGAACAGCAGCTGAGGTTATCTGTGAAACAGCTGCATGAACACTGTGACAGACGGATATCACATCCTGCTGTGAAAACACGTATCTGTGTGTTTGTGTGAAAGCTAGCAGCAAACCTCTGAATCATCATCAGGCTCCTCGGCTCTCTGCAGAGACAAGGAGCCGGAAACAGTGTTACAGAGTGACACGTTTGCAATTTCATTACATAAAAACAAAATGAATTCATCAGACAGCTGGAATAATGTGTCAGCAGCTCTGTTAAAAAGCGCAGAACTGAAAGAGATTCATAAGTTTCTCAAAGGAAGTCAATAAAACGAGGAAAGAGCCGAGCTGCTGTGTAACGGTGGAAGAAGTGCTGAGGAGGACGATCTACATCAGGGGCGTCAAACATAAGGTCTGGGGGCCAAAATTAGACGGGCGACTACTCCACCCACTGGATGGCTTTGGGAAATGTGATGGATGGGATACATTTTGCACTTTTGTGTTTCCATAAGTTTATAAGTTTCCCCCGCGGCCCTTCATGCTGCACCAGAGTAATAAAATCACAATTACTGAGAGTTTTTCCTCTGTAAACTATAGAAATGTCTGTTTCTTACAGCGGCTCAAACAACATTTTCTGTGAACAGAAACTTTGTTTAATAATTACAGGACAGTCTGGACAGACAGCTCCCAGAACTTCCTCTGTAATCACACATTTATTTCTTACAGTCGTGCTGACAGACGTCTTTACTGCAGCAGCATTTCTTCATCATGTAGAAAAACTGAGACGCTGCTGAAACGTCTTTTTCTTATGTTAAGATATCTCAGGATTAAATGTAGAGTTAAACTTGTTTAACTGACACAAAGACGACTTTCACTGGTCGATCAAAGCTGTATGTGGCCCACCATGTAAGATGACTTTGACATCTCTGATCCAGAAGGAAGTAATGAAATACAAATACTTTGTCAGTGTACTTTTACTCCCCACATTTGTACACACATTTCTGCACTTTCTACTGCTTACATGTTCAAAACAGACTCGTTACTTTTGCTTTGACACGTCTGAGGGGAGTTATGTTCTCACAGTTCCCACAAGTGCAAACAGCAGTTAAAGTGCTGAAGTGGAACCTGCTGCGCTTTTTGAACTGGGGACGAACAGACACGAGAACATAGCATGACACAGCACAGAGGAGGCACAGAGACAGGAACTATGAATAACAATGATATCAAAGGCTATTAATAATTCAGACACACAAAAAACTGGCTCACTGCAAACGTTGCATCAATTCACTGCGATATTTGCTTTTCTTTAGATTTAAAGTTAAGTTGTCAGCATCAGAAGTACTGATGGTGTATTTATGTCACACAGGTTTTTCCATCACAGCTGCAGGGAGACAGAAAGCATTTTGAGGTTTATTAAAATGATCAGATGATGATTTGAAGCATGAATGACTCACTTTCAGGTCAACATTTCAGTTCCTTTAAATTTTATTGAATTTATTTTCCTGTTTATTGTGATATGAAATCATATTTATCAACAGAATCCAGCAGTGATGTCATCGAGGCTTGACATCCTGCTGGAAGTGACATCAGCAGTGAGGCTGTGACATCATCATGTCAGACGTGTCAGGACACGAAGGAGCAGTTATGGACCTCTGACACAAACAAACCCTCTCTGTGAGTTACATCCTGAGTCGTTGACATAATCTCGTCCTGTAAAGAATCAAAACAAAGAAATAAAATCAGAGGTCTGTGCTGTAAATGTTTTCTTCTTCTCTAATGTAAAAAGAACAAACACAGTTCTTATAAAGACCTAAGATCACATGACTTCAGTCAATATAAAAACCAAACACATTTCATCAACAGGCCCACTTTCAGTTTGTACCTTCACAGTTTATCTCCATACAATCTTGACCTCCTCCATAGTTGTTTGGTTGTTCTTTGCCCCAGTTTGTGAAGTCAAACTGGGAACCATCACTCCACTTCCACACAGTTTCCTGGAAGAATAAAGTTCAGTTTGTTCTGATGTACTTTGATGCATCTATGCTGAGAGTGCAGACATGAGACCTCTTACACCACTCGAACACAACGAAGGTTCATTTTGTTTGTGCAGGTAAAAAATGAAAAGAAAAGTCAAGTCAACAGCAACATCTGTCTCCAGGAACAAAGTCCTGATTAATCAGTCTGTCACATGTTGACCTTTGAATCAAACTGATGAATATGAAGAGAAACATATGAAATATCAGAAACAGCTGCAGCTCATCCTCTTTATCTGTGAAACACTTACATTCTCTCTGTCGTTGCCTCCAACCCAAGCTGTCGGATACGACCCTGCTGCTGTGTAAATGAGCTCTCTGATGAAGGTGTACTCAGCTGTGCTGTGGTATGAGGCCAGATTTCCACCGAGTGTCTGACAGGAACACTGAGGAGGAAGATGAGGTGCACAGAAGATGAAAAGTGTGAGAATGCATTTAAAATCAGTCAAAGACAGAAAGTCTTTATATCATCAGTGATGCAGCGACAGCTGCTGTTATTTCCTGATGTACCTCAGCATCAGTCCAGGTCTTCATGCTGCTTTTAAAGATGAAACAGCGACCTCCAAACCAAGTCCAATCAGCAGGGCAGGAAGGAGCTGCAGCATGAACGCAAAGTTAAAAGGTCAATAATCAAATTAAAAATTCCTCAAAAGAAAAAATAACTTCTGAAACTTCACCATGAACTTCAGCTTAGAAAAGATTTAATAAGAAACACACATTTATTTATGTGTTAATTTTGTAACTGACTCACTGCAGCAGTGAATCTTTAGTGTGACACTGAGTGTAATTAATGTTTAATAATATTTTACTTTAGTTAATGTTCTAATTTTACAGCAGATGCCTCCACAGCGGGACAGAGAGATTCACATGTTTGTGTGATTTTGCATGTTTCACTTTTAACTTCTACTGATCACATCTGGGTCTTTAAAGCTGCAGAGCGTGAATGTTGACCCCCATGATCCTCCGGTGGGTCCTGTTTAAGGTCGAGGTTTAAGTCTAACAGTGAGTGTGCTTTTACCATCAGGGCCTTTGACTGTGGAATGACCTGCCTGAGGAGAACAGGCTCCAACAATCACAAACCTCCTTTAAATTACTTAAAGCACATTTTAGAGAAAACAGGCTCCTAGCACAACCTGGGTCTCGAATGAAGTCGAGAGGAGACCGGGCACTTGCAACCGTGGCACCCAGACTCTGGAATAACCTCCCTGTTCATGTTCGTACTGCCGAGTCTATCACGTCTTAAAACTTATCTTTTTACATTGGCTTTTGGTTCTAACCAGTTGGCTGTTCTAGCTTGTTGTGTTGTTACCTATTGTTTGTTGTCCTGTTTTATTGTGTCTTTTAATTGTCTCCTGCTTTTACTGACTGTGAAACACTATTGTTGTTTGAATATGTGCTGTATAAATAAAATTTGATTTGATTTGAATAGTGCTTCAGCAACTACAGACACATTTAGAGATAAACAGTATCAGTGATGAATTCCAGTCTGGATTTAAACCGCGTCACAGCACCCAAACTGCCCTACTAGGAGTTTGCAACGACCTCCTTCTAATCGCTGACTCTGGGCGCTCTGCGGTCTTACTTCTATTAGATCTGACGTCACCTTTGACATGGTCGATCATGATATTCTTTTGGCAAGGTTAGAACATGTAGTTGGCCTTACAGGAAATGTTCTTTCATGGTTTAAATCATATCTTTCAGAGAAGTCCTTCTCTGTCACAGTGGGTAAACATTCCTCTTCTTCTGCCCCTGTTCGCTGTGGTGTGCCCCAGGGCTCGGTGCTGGGTCCTGTGTTGTTCTCTCTGTACATGCTGCCCCTGGGCTCCATTTTTGAAAAACATAATGTCTCTTTTCATTGCTGTGCTGATGATATTCAAATCTACCTCCACTTGACTGGGGATGTTTCATCTTCACTACATCCTCTGTGGGGATGTCAAAGACTGGTTACTATGTGACTCTCTTACCTTAAATGAAAAGAAGACGGAATTATTGTTTTTGATAGAAATATGCTTCTGGGACAACTGACTGGCACACTGGGGCCTGTTGCTAACCGCCTCACTGATGCTGTTAGGAATCTTGGAGTTTTCATGGATACTTCCTTCAAACTGGATCAACAGGTGTCCACTGTGTTAAAAAGTCGCTTCCATCAACTGCGCCAAATTTCTAAAGCTAAACATATTTTTACTGCAGGAAACGTACAAAGAAAGAGAAGCTGTGTTCTCACCACACTGAAGGTTTGCCTGAGATCCTTCACATATTACACTTTGGCCTGAAACAGACACAGATCCCATAGAAACTGTAATCATTCATGTACAGATTGGGTTCATCAGTCATTTCTAATCACAGGTTTAACAGAGTCGTTACGTGGGAAGCAGTCGTAGGTGGTCTCCAGGTATTTGCAGACTCCAGGATCATAAGTAATGTTTGACTTTATGTCACACTCGGTTTTTCCATCACAGCTGCAGGGAGACAGAAACAGCTAGTTTTCAGCTCAAAGATATGAAACAAGTTACTTTCAGGTAATCATTTACTTCCTGTTAGTTTGAGTAAAGCTGTTCAACAGGTTTTAGTTTGTTTCTTCTTTTGAATCAAAGGCTCACTTCTACCATCCCACAGTGCTCACCTGTTCCTCACGTTGTTCACAGCGTCACCGTGAGAGCAGATTACTTCACCTCCACATCTGTACTCAGCTGACCTCACAATGATCATTCCACCCACTGTTATACAGACACAGTATGAGAGAAAAGGAACAACTCAACACAACATGCAATAATCCAGGTTTCAGGCTTCAGTTTCAGACTCAGATGCTGCAGATCCATAAATAATGAGGATTGTACCTCTGTACACCACCACAGTGGATATTACATCTGATCAAGGAGGAAACTTTAAGTCAGTGTTTTTGTTTCTAATCTACATCAAATGTTTCTGAACTTTTATACACAGTCCAACATCCTCAGAGCTTTTTTAAAGAATAAATGCACTGTTGGTTTGTTGATCAGGAAAATACAATTTAAACTGAAAATAAGCAGCTGTGCATAAAAAGGCTGTAAACTATAAACAGTTCATCCAATACTTGTTAAGTTTGTTGAATTTAGCCTGAGAGTCTGAATTTGATCTGCAGTGAATTCTTGGACACTATTTTCCATCTTACCACAGCTCAGGCGATGAACACTGAGGCCGTTAGAGGTGACCACTCTCCCTGTGGATATGGGGGTCACAGGAGGAGAAACTTGAGCTCTGATAAAGCCTGAAATAAAAAATAAATTGTACATTTCTGATAAATTAATGGGGAATGTGTTGATCATTTTCTTGCTGAAGGTGAAGCTACAGCTGGTCCCTCATCTTACTTTAGTTTTCCCTGATGGATGTGAAACACGGTTAGTGTCAGCGAAGCTTACAGTAACCTCTGTCTGCTGAAGCTGCTGGCTGATTTAGCTCCAGGGTGGACAACAAAGATCACAGTTTGTAAAGAGTGCAGAGACATAATATCTATCATGTTATTATATATCTATATTCAACATTGCATCAATACATTTGTCAAAAAATGTCTCTCTGAGCAAAATGGGTTCAAAAACATAAACAGCTGTGGGATCCTGTTAGTCAGTGATTTGAACCGGGGAACAAATCGTGGCAGGATCAGCCTGATGTTATTTGTATCCTGCTGTAACTTTACTGTATAAAGAGCAAACATCTCCAACATGTCAGGAGCAGTTAGTCATTACAACAAGTGTTTGTGAACTAAAGATCAAGAATGTGGGATCCTGTTTGTCTGTGATTTGAACAGCCCAGCGCTGCTCCCGACGCAGGGAAACCAGTTCTGCAGGGAGACCGACCTCAGCACCTGTGCAGGTGAAGCCAAAGGGCAGATTTGCTTCACCATATTTTCTCGTCTTTGGCTCAGAATGAAGTTGGTTTGGAAACATATTCAGCGACGCTTCATCTCCTGCTTTGCGTTTCTGTGGCCGCCCCGTGCTAGCAGTGGTTTTGTCCCCCCCCTCATACCGCGCCCCCCCTGCAATGGCTCTGCGCCCCCCTAGGGGGCGGACCCCACACTTTGAGAAGGTCTGCTTTAAATCAAAATTGATTTAAAGGATTGCAATCCAAAGCCTCTATCCCTGATTTCCTCACACATGTCAACAAGGAGCCCCACAACATCCAGAACCCCCCCACCCCCCCCACCCCCCCCCAACCCGCCCAGCAGCCACCAGACAGGGTTCATTTCATTTTCACTGGGAACAGAAATAAGATTTTAAAAAGGTGTGTGTGAAGGATAGAGTTTAGATTTTAGATCACACAAATACAATATTTAGTAGTTACAGACAGAAGAAGAAGAGGTGAGCTCTAATAATGAGAAAGTTCACAGAAAGGCTCTTTGTGACCAGAATATAAGAAGCAGTAAAACAGCATTTACCTGAAGTGATGAGTGAACAGGTTGCTGCCAGCACTGAAAGAGACAGAAAGAAAGCTCAGTGTCAGACTGTGTGTTTGATATCAAGTTGAATTCACCTCAAAACATGAAACAGAAATGAAAAGCAAACAGGAGAAAGCTGCTGCTTTCATTCACACCTGGATTCTTTGGAAACTCTTTCTAAACAGCAGATTTCAATGACACATTTATTCTCTTCATCTTTCCAACTTTTGTCAATAAACTTATTTGTGTTGACAGTTTGACTTCAACTCTTCAAAGTAAATGATCAGCCATGAATTGCTCTCAGGACTCTGTGAAGCCTAACTGTCCTGCTGAGGTGATGCAAACATGTATTTAGGATGTTAGATGAACTGATCCAATAAAGCAGAAAGAAAAGCATGTCACAGTACAGCACAGTGGAAAGCTAGAAAAGGATTAGACTGAACATGTGCAGCTGATTTCATGTATAAATAAAGGATGATCAGTGTGTTGTACTCACACAGTGTGCTGCTGAGTCCGGAGCAGAGCATCATGTTAGGAGATCTGGATTACAGTGAAGAGCTGATGGAGGATCAAACACAGAGCTGCTGGATTTACTCTGTTTGAATAAAACTTGTAATGTATATGCAAAGTGCAAAAAACCCAAAATGTGGATTATCTTCTATCTCAGATGTAAATGAATAAGGAAATAAAACTACTTTACATTAAAAGTTATGTAAGCCTGGATCAGCTGACCCAGTGACAGCTGGGAGAGGCTCACATCTCATATTTGTTGATTGGTTAAATCAGTTTAGCAACTGGTAAGAATTTTCTTTTTTCTTAAAACACGATACAAATTATTGCAACTTTTTTTTGTAATGATTCAGATGTCGTGAAGAGCTGTTCCAAAGTTTAGGAGCTACAGTTTGAAAATGTGATCACGTCTGGATTTAAATGAAGAGCACAGAACAGTTCAAAGAGCCTGATCAGCTCAGAGAGAAAGTGACACTCCCCTGTTCATTAACAGCGTCCTAAAGAGGGAACAAAGAGGACGGAGACCAAGTGGACGACACAGACACACATGCAGCAACAGCTGTGGGTGTTCAACACACCAGTGTTTACAGTGGTTTAAATGGGGTGGCAGCAGGTGGATGTTTTAGCTGCTTGATGTTTGTAGTGATAAAACGATTATTAAAAAAGAAAAACAGGGTGCAGCATGAGTGCAGCAGGAACACATTTGTATAGAAAATTTTCACATTTGCATGGATTATCTCCGCACGTCTCTCTGGTCAAAGCACGCAAAGGAGAAAGATTTGAGAAAGTGGGTGAAAATGTGTTCTGAAGCCAGTTCACGAGGAAAACAGAGTTTCAAAAACACTCACAGTATTTAGACAGAAGTGTTACTTCAACTCTGACTGCGTGAAGAACTTTTCAGGTCCAGCTGTGCAGCAGGTAGAGTGAGGATCCAAATTACAGGGCGCAGATACAAAAGGATGAACTGAAAGAGGCAGCTTTATTGCTGTGGCAAAAACACTCAAAGACACAAAAACTCAGGAGAGAACTGGAGACTCAAAAATATGGAATACAGGGAAACACAGAGGCCAACAGAACAACAAGCAGAGGACGACAGAGGACTTAAATACACCTAGGCTAAGGCGAGGATGTGAAACAAGAGGGAACACAGCTGGGACTAATTGAGGCTAACGGGACGAGGGAAGCCAAACTGTGCACACTGACACAGGACAAGAGAGCGCCAAAACAAAATAGGAAAAATACTGAAAAACATAACATGTCACTGTACACAGCTACACCTTCATGCAAAAGGTTTCTGGAGTTTCCACTTTCATCCAAGAGGCGTCTTCTTTTTTAAAGCCTGTCCTGTCTGACAGCTTTTCCCATCACAATTGTGACCTGAATGTGATCTTGTGGCAAACACATTTGCTTTTTTAAGATGAGCTCTATGAAGCTCCTCTTGTTCACGTGTTGCCTTTATGTATTTCTTCATTCATTTCACTTCCATCACTACAGTACATGTGCAATATGGAAACATGGCCTCTGTCAGGGTCCTGGGTCGGTGATGCAGTGTTTGTGTTCTGAATTATTGATAGTCTTTGCTTTTGTAACATGCACTGCCTGGCTAAACAAAAAGTCTCCACCCAAAAAAAAGGTCACACACTCTGATATTTCATTGGACCGCCTTTATCTTTGATTACTCGCTCATTCGCTGTGGCATTGTTTCGAGAAGCTTCTGCAGTGTCACAAGATTTATCTCCATCCAGTGTTGCATTAACTTTTTACCAACAACCTGAGTCTGCTGCACAAAGCCTTCTCCAGCACAGCCAAAGATTCTCAATGGGGTTTAGGTTTGGACTCAGTGGTGGCTAATCCATGTGTGACAATGATGTCTCATGCTGGAAGAACAACTCTTTCACAATTTGAGCTCGATGAATCCTAGCATTATCGTCTTGGAATATGCTCATGCCATCAGGGAAGAAAAAATCCATTGATGGGATAACCTGGTCATTCAGTATAGTCAGGTAGTCAGCTGACCTCATTCTTGGAGCACATACTATTGCTGAACCTCGACCTGACCAACTGCAGCAGTCCTAGAGCACTGCCCCCACAGGCTTGTACAGTAGGCACCAAGCATGGTGGGTGCATCACTTCACCTGCCTCTCTTCTTACCCTGATGTGCCATCATTCTGGAAGAGAGTAAATCTGGACTCAGACCACATGACCTTCTTCCAGTGCTCCAGAATCCAATCTTTATGCTCCCTCGCAAATTACATTTTTTTCTGGCCACATTCCTACCTCTAAGATGCTCTGTCCCCACTGTCCACTAGCTGTTTTCTCTGCTTGATGCATGACAATGGTTTGACCCTTTTTACACACACTATCATCTTTTCCACGACCACGAGATGTGTCTTTCAACAAGGTTGTTTAAGAAATGAGAAGCAACTCATTGCATCATTTGGGCAACTTGTTGCCAACTGAAAGATAATCACCATTCAGTATTTGTCCAATAGGAGGCTCATACCTAATTGATTAGTTACATCCAGTTGGCGAAGCAGTGTAGTTAAAAAGGTTTGAAGTTAAATCCTGCTAAATGGGACAATGGCATCACCTACTATTGCAAATGTCACCCTGCATTGACTATGAAGGGCAAAGAATTGTGAGTAATCTTCAGAGTGATGAAGGATTCCCACAGAGGTAACGAATGTAAATGTTGTGGAAAGAAATCATGTTGCTAGTCCATAACATTAATAGAAATTGACTTGGTTATTTTTGGTTAAATATCATTTGCTGTGGGTTACTTCTGTCATCCTTATGTTGGGTTAGATGTTCGTTCCATGTGAGACTTCGTTACCAGGAAAGAGACTAGCGAACTATGCCGTCTTTTCACACAGGGCTCACACTGGTTGTTCACCAAAATTAACCATTCTACTTTGTTGGTCTTTGTCATGAATGCAGGTATGTGACTGTGCACTGCTGTTAGAGTTTGATACACAGCCCTCCTCTTTGCATTTTTATAATACGTTATTGTTCCATGTGTCCTCTCAGGTTCCCTGTTTTTGTGTTCCTTTGCGGTACTCTCTGTAGTTGCCTCCCAGTTTAGACTGTCGAGGTACGGCTGTGCAGCACGCAGGATGTTGGACCCAAACGCAAAACACTCGATGGAGCAGTAAACTTGGTGTTGGCACAAGACATTGAGGAAGATAACAGTGGAGGAATTATATCCTTAAAATTATTCATAGCACTTTCAGAAAGACATTTACTGTGATGTACCTTGAAGTTCTTAAAATATTCACTCAGAGGGCTTATGAGGCGATGAGAGGAGCAAGGGAGTGGCTGGAAATGGCTCAGGTTTCAGATGAGGTGAGGTTGTGACCTTTAAGTGGGGAAGCAGGGGGCGAGAAGGTCCACAGCTCTGTGAATCCATAGAGGAGGGAGCCATCAAAGGATGAGCAGGCAGGTGAATTGTTGAGGTGAGTATCCCAGTGGATAGGAAACCACTTCTTGAGACTAGAGGATGGAAGCACACTCGGAAACACAAGGAGAAATGCTCTTACTAGCACTCATAAACTATAAATCTAAGGAACACAAACTAGGCCTGGTTTCTGCTTTGAGAGATAGATCATCTGGCAGAGACTGGATGGTCCATATACAGTGAGTGGAAAGGGCTATGGGGCGATTGCCACCCAGCTTGGTGAAAAAAGAACAACTGTTGGAGCAATTTTCAGGAAATGGAAGAGGCTAATGATGACTGTCAATGTCCCTCGGACTGGGGCCAGGCGTGGGGTTTCAATGATGCCAAGAATGGTGAAGAATCAGCCCAGAACTACACGGGAGGAGCTGGTCAATGCCATGAAGAGAGCTGGGACCATCGTTTCCAAGGCTACTATCAGTAATACACTAAGACGTCATGGTTTAAAATCTTGCATCGCATGGAAGGTTCCCCTGCTTAAGTCAGCCCATGTCCAGGCCCATGTGAAGTTTGCCAGGGACCATCTGGATGGTCCAGAGGAGTCATGGGAGAAGGTCCTGTGGTTAGATGAGACAAAAGTAGAACATTTTGGTCTTAACTCCATTCGCCATGTTTGGAGGAAGAAGCATGATGAGTATCATCCCAATAATACCATACCTACAGTGAAGCATGGGGCTGGAAGCATCAAGCTCTGGGGGTGTTTTTCTGCACAGGGGACAGGACGACTGCACTGTATTAAGGAGAGGATGAATGGGGCCATGTATTGTGACATATTGGGTAAAAACCTCCTTCCCTCAGTCAGAGCATTAAAGATGGGTCGTGGCTGGGTCTTCCAACATGACAATGACCCAAAGCACACAGCCAGCAAAACCAAGGAGTGGCTCCGTAAGAAGCATATCAAGGTTCAGGAGTAGCCTAGCCAGTCTCCAGACCTAAATCAAATAGAAAATCTTTGGAGGGAGCTGAAACTCCATGTTGCTCAGCGACAGCCCCGAAATCTGACAGATCTAGAGAAGATCTTTATGGATGAGTGGGCCAAAATCCCTCCTGCAGTGTGTGCAAACCTGGTGAAGAACTACAGGAACCGTTTGACCTCGGTAATTGTTAACAAAGGCTTCTGTACTAAATATTATTATTTTTTGACTCAAGTGATCAAATACTTATTTGACACAGTAATTCACAAATAAATTGTTCAAAAATCATACAATGTGATTTCTGGATTTTTCTTTTTAGATTCTGTCTCTCACAGTGGAAATCTAACCTATGCTGAAAACTGGAGACCCCTCCATGATTTCTAAGTAAGAGAACGCGCAAAATCACAGGGTGATCAAATACTTATTGACCTCACTGTATACTGCTGCTGATGAGACAGAGCTGATCCAGCCAGGGAGTGGAAGGGCCCCAATCTCATTATCAGGCACTCAGATTTTACACATTTTTTTATTGAAAGGTCAAATTCAAAGGTCAAGCCTCTAGGAAGTAGATCTAAATACAAGCACAAGAGACTCCAGACCACCAAATTAAAACAGGAAGTAACAGATGACAAATACACTGCATGCATATTCGACTGAGTTTAAAATAAAGAAGACTGAGTGAACAGAATACAAACAAAAGGATCTCAGAAACTCAGAAGTAAAGGAATGTAATAAAAAACAAGGAAATTGTATCAGTAAGGAGATAACAAGACCTATGGACACTAAGAAAAACAGGAAGCTAAATGCAAACACCACAGAATACAGAATCATAAGACAATCAAGAAAATAAAACTAGAACGAACAATGAATGCACTTGAAACAATTCAGGGTTCAGTATCTTGTCCAAGGTTACTTTGGCATGCAGGCTGGAGCGGCCAGGGATTGGACAACCAAATGCTCCAATTACTAGATCTCCTGCGCCACAACCCCAGCAAGAATCACAAAAACAAAACAATTTTTTTAAAAAAAAACTAGGTCGAATGTATGGTAATCGACAGGGTGCGGCAGGAGGCCAGCAAGGAACACATTTGTTTGGATTTGCATGGAAAATGTCCATGTGAGAGAGAGCACGAAAAGGAGACAGTATTTTGGAGAATGAGTTAAAATGTGTAATTGAGTTGGTTACTGGGGAAAGCATCATTATTGCTTCAAAAATCTTTAGTATTATTGAGAAAGCGGTTTGCATCAACTGTGACTGTGTGAAGAAATGTTGAACTAGTCCATGAAAAACACAACATACCATTGAACATACCAGCTACAGCAACATGCAAAAGTTAAACATGTGACTGAGAATGGTTACAATCCAAGTCTAATGGTGTGATAAAGTGTTTGTCCCTTTGCTGATTTCTTGTATGTTTGTCATACTTAAATGTTTCAGATCATCAAAGAAATTTAAATATCAGACAAAGATACAAGTAAACAGAAAATGCAGTTTCTAAATGAAAGTGTTGGGGTGACTTTTTCATACCACTGTAAGTAGGTTCAGAAAAAGTGACCTTTCTGCAGACAAACTCCTCAGCTCCAAGTGTAGAAACCATCCAAAATATTCCAGTACCAGCAACTAAAATAGGTTAATGAGCTTCTGTGCCAAGGCCGAGTGGCCGGTGATACTCGGAGTTACTCGCCAAGGGGGCAAGGACTCTTTGTGGTCACACGGCAAGTGGGAGATGTTGACTAGGACAAGGGAGGAACCACACAAACAAAGCATGGAGAAAGGCTGAAACCACTTCTCTGGTGAGCATGGTGAAAGAAAGAGATGAGTTGGGTCCGGAGGTGCCAAATTCCACAATTCCCACCTCCCTCCATTTTGATAACCATCTCACACAGGCCCAGAAAGCGGATGTTGCTGCATTGCAACAACGTTTTGCAGATGTGCACCAATTTAACACACTTCTGTTCGGCGTGTTCAGAGCCCCGGTCACTTTTCAGCGTGTCATGGACTGGGTGCTGCAGCCGCACGCTGCATATACTGCTGCCTACCTGGATGATGTTATCATCTACAGTGACACGTGGGTGGAGCATGTACAAGAGGCGGCAGTGGTCCTGGGGTCCCTGTAGATCAGGTGTTCAAGGCTCGCCCCAGAGGAGAGGGAGAGGCGTTTCCACGCTTGGGAATATCTCTATTGCGGCTGTGCTGGGCAATTTCGTAGCAGCCTTAAGATCCCGCCTGCTGGGAATCTCGGAAATACTGGTGGGTGGTTCATCTTTTCCTAAGCCCTGATTTTTGCTCTCTGTAAGATTCTATCACCAACAAACCTCACATCTCCTACGTGCTTTTGTGGACATTTCTCTGACACCTCTTTAGCTTCCCATACCCACCACCACTCTGAACAACAAGGTTTTTGCAATGATCATCCACAACACTGAACCTGTACGGTTAATCCCCTCTAATTTTCGCTCTTTTGGCTCTTAACAGAGGTGGTTGCATCTTTTTCCCTCTCTTATCTTTCCTGTTTGGCTCTTTGTCTTTGTCTAGTCTCGTCTGATACTCTCTCAGTCTTTTTCTGTAAAAACTAAGGAATTATGGATTTGATCAACTGGTCTCTTATTGAAATTGACACCTTCTTATCGATGAGAAGCCTGGGCTCGAGGAAGCCCAATCATCCTGCAGAGACGTTTGCTGCTGGACATGCAACAGCTGGCAAAGTGGAGTGTCGTGTGCCTGGCAACGTTCTCAACAGAGGACATTTGAAAGACATCCAACTATTCGGAACCATGATAGGTTCCATCAGGTTTTGCCTGATCAGAATTGGCTCAAACCTGGCTTATCGAAGAATAAAGAAGCTGCTCAAAATCCCACAAGGGCTGGCCGGCACTGCAATGGGCAAGGCCATGAGTACTCAGACTTTGCTTATTGAACATAACATGGATAAGATCTTGGAGAAGCTCACGACTCTGCAACAGGGAATCGATAGATCTGGGGACCAGTGATGGACATTAGATCAGCTGGAAAATTGGATGAGCTTTGTTCGCACTAAACCAAACCCAAGCAACCATTATCTTCATGCGGCTGCCCGGGGCCAGCCAGGAGATGGCTGTGTTCAGCGCCGGAAAGATGGCTGCAGGATCGTATGGGGCTGTTGTGTACCTCAGCTAACTCCATACCCGATACCACCCCTGTTGCAAGTCACATGTTGTTTTCTATGGTGTAAGACATGAAGATCCATGTGCTTTTCTGTGCTGAGGTGTTTTTTTCTGTTCTCAAACTGCTCTCCTGTAGGAGCACAGTGTGGGATCCTCTCCCCTTGTGTATTACTTTCAGTGTTTTCTTACCTTCCTACCTGTTTCCGACCTGTCTTCCCAATGTGAGGTTTGTGCAATGTAAGTATGGTCAGAAGGGGGTCAAATTTTCACTGCAGGTAACATGTATATGTAACATTGCATGTGACAAATAAAGGTTTGATTGATTGATTGATTGATTGATTGATTGATTGATTGATTGATTGATTGATTGATTGATTGATTGACAACCGACCACTGGGAAACTAATACTTTCTCCACACCTACGTCCCCAGATACTGGGACAGTAGCAACAATAAGGCAGTGAACTGGAGTTTATTCTGCCATGCCCACTGTCTCAAGTTTACTTTTCCTTCAGGTCCCCGGAAGTGTCACCCCCTGCTCTACTGACCTTTTTCTCCAGGCCAAGAAATACCTAGCAACAATATAGCCCTATCTTTACCACCACATTCCCCCTATGACTGTACCATTGGTCTCCTTCCTGGCGCCATGCTCTCCACTCATACAAGCTTTGTATGAGTGGAGGGAGGGAGGCGATGGAGAAAGGTATCAAGGAGTCATTGGCGGCAGGAACCATTTGCCACTCTACCTCCCCAGTAGGGACAGAATTTTTGACAGGCAATGGAAGTCTCGTACTGCTGACCTCCGACTATAAAAAATTCCAGGGGTATCCCACCTTTGAGACTGCAGCACAAAGGCCTTGCTGTCCAGGCCTTTGTTTGAGGGCTCCAACCAAAAAGACTGCAGGAACACATTCACCTATATGTACCAAAAAATTTAACAACAGCCCTAATTGAAGCAGTACGAGCTGAACATGTGCTTGGCTCAGAGGAATATACCTTCAGCACAAGTCATTGAGTGCACCAGGCAGACTGTGAGGGGAGCAACAACAAAGAAATGACCCACCAAATCTCCAGTATGCCCCCTCGATGGCTACAATGGGGGACTTGAAGAGCTCCCTGGCAAGCTAGAGGTGAATGCTACCAGTGTGGTTAGCTGGGCCACATCGCATGCTACTGTCCAGCACCGAGTGCATAAACCCCAGCACCACAGTCAAAGTAAGGTTGGGTGGCATAAAGTAGGAACTGCCACCCACAACAAACCCTCCCAACCTCACTAAGCCACAATTGCAGGTTGGTTGGGTTGGCGTCTAGAAGCCGGATCCAGACTGTCCCTGGTTTGCACTAGTACCCTTCCCGGTATTGATGGCCCAAGTCCACAGGATTTGAAGCCCACAGATCTCCGTATCACAGCAGTCACTGGTGAACGGGCCAGAGTGGTAGGAAAAAGATCTCTCCAGATAACTGTTTCTACCTGCACTGTTGACCACAAGTTCTGTTTAGCCAACATACAAGACCCCTGCATCATTGGTCCAAACATGCTGACCAAATAGGAGGCCACAGTGGATGTACCCAGAGCTACTCTATATTTGGGCACTAAGGCTGTGGAACTTCACACCACGGAAGAAGTGTGGCAGCTTGTTCCCACCTCTAAAGCCAGTATTGGAGAGCCTGAAGTATAACCATGTTGTAAGCACAGGAGGGGTTTCCACTGACCCCTCAAAGGTGGTCGCATTGAGGAACTGGCCCATTCCTCGCAACGTTGCAGAGCTGCGGAGCTTCCTTGGCCAGGCATTGTATTACAGGCGGCTCATCAAGGACTCTGCTACCATTGCAAGCTCCCTGCACCAGCTCACACAGAAAGGCTGTGCATTCCATCTCACCGAGGACTG
Organism: Aulonocara sp. 'chitande type north' Nkhata Bay; assembly: GCF_057382095.1. Taxonomy (NCBI): domain Eukaryota; kingdom Metazoa; phylum Chordata; class Actinopteri; order Cichliformes; family Cichlidae; genus Aulonocara; species Aulonocara sp. 'chitande type north' Nkhata Bay. The sequence continues at coordinate 19,826,227 of NC_141363.1, read as the reverse complement.
TGCCACACCCTTTAAAAGGCTTCAATCTGCACTGATTTAGGTCCCTGTGCTGGCCTATCCAGACCTGCAGTGCCCATTTATTGTGGACATGGATTCCAACAACACGGGTCTGGGAGGCAGTGAGAATGATGAGCAGGCCATCTCCTACTACAGCCATTCTCTCAGCAGAGCAGACAGTAACTACTGCATCACCCGTCGAGAGTTGCTAGGTCTCCGCCACTTCTGACCATATTTCTATGGGAAGAAATTACTTCTGCCCACTGACCACGCCTCTCTCACCTCGCTCTTGAATTTTAAGAAACCAGAGGGTCAGCTGGCTGGGTCACTGGAGATGCTGCAAGTCTGGTTGGCTCCATCTTAATGAGGTTTGTACCCGACCAGAGTGTTGCTACCACAGCTGAGCGTCTGGTCAATGAGATGTTCTGCCACTTTGTTATACCCAAGGAACTACACAGCAATTAAGATTGAAATTTTGAGGATGCAGTGAGTGATGGGCTGGTGGAGCACTTTACCCACACACTGGCCACCCAGCTTGCCATGCTTCCTGACCAGAAGCAGTTAACATTTTCGAGCTGAGAATTAGGATTTCCATCAGGGCACGTTGTGTTGTCACGGCGACCATAATTAGGCCAGGATTTGGCTAAAACCTGTCCTTTACCTGAGGAAGAGTTCATAGAGTCAAACTGTAACCTTGACCTCCCGCCAGCAGCAAAAGTGGGACAGGCACCTCCCCCTTGTAATAATGGCCTACTGCATGTCAGTCCAAGAGTCTACTAAGCGTACTCCTGCAGCCCTAATGTTTGGACATGAGCTTCGTACTCCAGTGGACTTGGCAACTGGGCCTCTCCTTGAGTGGGAGTTGTGCAGTGAACCCAGATTGGACTACCTTCACAATCTCCATGAACGGTCACGTGAGGTACAAGAGCTGACCAGACATGGCCCCCTTGAGGTAGGATCATGGGAGAAACAAGTTTATAATATTTGCTGCAGGGCGGAGGTCTTGCACCTGGGCAGCAAATGTAGGTTTAAAGCCCAGAGAGGAAGAAAGGCCTTTTTCCTAAACTGATGAGCCAGTGGGTTGTCATGATTGTCTTGGACCTTTCCAGCCCTTGATGCCATGTGATGGTGGGTCAGGGCCCCAGTTCCAACCCCAGACTCAAAACCCAACTAAGTGAGGGTTGTGTGGTGTGTTGGGAGTGGCTAAATGTAATCTCCCATCAGGCTTCTGGTAAACTGTGCTTTATGTTAAGTTTAAGAAAATTGTGTTTAGCTGTATCTGTTATTGTTGTGTAACTCTTTTAGTCTAGTCTTAGTGTTACATCATGAGCAAAGTTATGTGGAGGGTTTTATATCCTTTTGGAAACATAGTGTTAGGGTGTCTTCTAAAATGTGAAGAAATGAGGTTCCCCTTGTGCCTCAGTGGGGTAAGAGGATAATCTAAAGAGCCATATAATTGTGAGGCCCAATCTATATAATTCCTCAGCTAGCCACAATATGATTTAATTTGGTAATTTAACTTGTTTGCTACTGTGCTTACTGTCTTGGACCAACTGTGACCACGTCGTTTCTTCTGGGGTTAATAAAGTCTTCTGATTCTATTTCAGAGTAGGATCCAATTCGATCTTCCCTTCAATCTTGACTATACCAAACTTCCACTGAAATGTAAGAATATCAATTTGTGACCTTTTCCCTTCTGTTTTATTTTGTTAGTCTTTGTTTTGTCAATTTCTGTATTGCATCTAAGTTTTTTGTTTTAGCTTTGTCTCCACATTATAATTTTATCTGTTCTTTTGACTTTCCGTTTGAATTTTACTTCTAAGTGCTTTTTCAAAGGACTTTGTAAACTTTAAATGTACTTTTATTGCAGACAGTAATGATAACCACCAGGGGTCGGCATTTTAAAAGGTCTATTCACATGTGTTCATCTCTTAACTTCAGATGGTTGTTCAAGAACTGTTACACTGATTTACTGCACCATCTTGTGGTATAAAGCGGTAGCTTGGACTTATCTAATCTTCAGTTGGTAAACACAACGTAAAGATGTTCTGGACATAAACTCACAGCTGTGAATTCTCCACATTCTGTCGATGTTCAGGAAACATCAGTGAATAAAACACAGACATAAGTGAAAACAATCAACAGTGATGCTCCGTGCAGGAAAAAGAGGTTGAACTCTAAGCTTTAATAACTTTATTTATTAATTTTTATGTACAATTTTCATTTTTATTATCTGACATGATAACCTGATGTAAAAAATGATGCTGATATATTTTCAAGATCTTTTTCATAAATGTGATTTCAATCTTTTAGGATCTGGAAACAAAATGATGATGATCAATCTTTTCACACAGAAAATGTAATCTTTTAAAAATTATGAAAGATTATCATTTTTATTCACTTCAAAAATATCTGAATGTACAGACCCAAAAAGATACTACTACTACTACTAGCTACTTACCCTGACAAGTGTAAAGGGTAAAAGGGAATAAAATGCCTTTTGTCATTATATAATCTGCGGTATAATCATTGCTTTAACAATGTAACAGAAAGCTTTAAGATGGCCTTAAAATGTTTACGGTTATCATATTAACCTTTTATTCCAGATGATTCATTGTTATCTTTCATTCATTTATGTCTTTTCATTAAGCTTTGAAGTAGTGGCATTCATTTACAGCATTTATTCCATCTATTATATATATATAGTTTTAGTAAACTGCTAACACATTTGAGGGTGGCCTCTGTTTGACTGTGAGCGTTAGTGGGTGAGGTGAGAGGTGAAACTGAGTGCATTTCATGCCGACACACACACACACACACACACACACACACACACACACACACACACACACACACACACACACACACGGTAGATAGACTCATTTATAGGTGAGAGGTTAATCATGTTTTCTTGCAACTGCAAAAATTGTCTCTGCAAAAAAGAACAGTTTCTTGCACAATGTGGGCCTGATGTTCCAGACGAGAAGCGAGGGTCAGAAGATTGACAGGAAGCACCTGCCGTGGAGTCGGAGACAATGTTGTTTTCAAACTGTGTTAAAAGTCATTGTGGTTTTGATTTGACGTATGCATATATTGTATTGTCGTGGCTCAAAGAGTTGGCAGTTCGTCTTGTAAGGAAGGTCATAATCATTCATGTACAGATTGGGTTCATCAGTCATTTCTAATCACAGGTTTAACAGAGTCGTTACGTGGGAAGCAGTCGTAGGTGGTCTCCAGGTATTTGCAGACTCCAGGATCATAAGTAATGTTTGACTTTATGTCACACTCGGTTTTTCCATCACAGCTGCAGGGAGACAGAAACAGCTGGTTTTCAGCTCAAAGATATGAAACAAGTTACTTTCAGGTAATCATTTACTTCCTGTTAGTTTGAGTAAAGCTGTTCAACAGGTTTTAGTTTGTTTCTTCTTTTGAATCAAAGGCTCACTTCTACCATCCCACAGTGCTCACCTGTTCCTCACGTTGTTCACAGCGTCACCGTGAGAGCAGGTTACTTCACCTCCACATCTGTACTCAGCTGACCTCACAATGATCATTCCACCCACTGTTATACAGACACAGTATGAGAGAAAAGGAACAACTCAACACAACATGCAATAATCCAGGTTTCAGGCTTCAGTTTCAGACTCAGATGCTGCAGATAAATATACAATCCTCATAAATAATGAGGATTGTACCTCTGTACACCACCACAGTGGTTTTGACATCAAATAAAAATGTTTTTAAAGTGCAAATTTCAGCTTTAATATAAGGTTTTCTTCTGAAATGCATTAACTGTTTTGAAGTTTTTTTACACAGACCCACATTTTTGGAGCGTTTTTTTCAGATTTCTTTATTTTATTTTATTTTTTATTAGGAAAATACAATTTCAACTCCAGCTTTTTTTGTGTGAGTACACAGCTGAGCTTAATCTAACTGATGACACACTGGAAGTAGAACTAGAACATAATGCACCAGCAAAGGACTAAAATAGTACAACTGGAAATGTGAACATGTGGAAACTAAAGAGAGAACATGAATAAACTAAAAAGACTGGTTCAAAGACCCAGGAACCCTGACACATAGTTTGAACTCAACACAGTGAATTCTTGGACTCTATTTTCCATCTGACCACAGCGACACAGGCGATGAACACTGAGGCCGTTAGAGGTGACCACTCTCTTTGCGTCCAGGTACACACCGGCTCACTCTCGGCCTGGGGCTCGGTCACTCAGGCACAGCTGGCTGCCGGCGGAGCTCACGGGCGCGTCACTGCAACTCCCCCTGGCTTCTGCTCCGCGGCTGCTGAGTGAGCCCTCATCTGGGACTCTCCTCAGCTCTTTCTGGGACAGTGGCGCGGCTGCCCCTCTGTTGGTCTTCCTTGGTCTCTTGTGTTCTGGGGGCCTCTGGATGTCTGGAGTTTTGATCTCCTCCATACCTGCTTCATACCCTGGAGGACGGGGCTGTGGCCCCCCCACACTCCCTAGCAGATCGTTACATGGAGAAACCTTTGGAATGCAAGCATGCTGATCCACACAGGTGTGCACACAGGTGTACACACGGGTATTCACAGATGCGGACTACAGCTTTCTTGGCTGCTGCCTCAAAGCACATTGTGCGCTGTCGATCTTGCGTGCTGCACAATATCGTTTATTATTTAGTATCTACTGATATCTACTGCTAGCTAGTTTATTGTGATGGTGCTGGTTTTTTTTTATTATGTTGCTCTTTGTTGTTTGCTTTCTCTTCTGTTTTTTTTCTTCATACAGGTGACCCAGGTGTTTTGTTTTTTTTGTTTGTTTTTTTGACGAGACTAGGGAGGCAAACTGAAAACACTCACATAAGACGCAGACCTTCACAATAAAACAGGAAACACATACACGCAATGACATAACCCACCAACTTAACACAGACTGGGGGACACAGAACATAGGAACATGAACCATGAAACAGAAGAGTACAAACACCCAAGGCAACCAAAACCACAGAATACTAATAAACTAAACATAAACACGGAGTCGCAGACTCCGGACCATGACAATTTGTCTGTAAAGCACAAGCAAGTGAAAATGTAATGCGCTACCATTAATTTGTCCACTAGAGGGAAATGTTTAGCCGGTGATACTTCTGTTATCCTGTTATTTTGTTTTATACGATTGTGAAATGTATTTTTATGGGTTATGTTAAGAAATATACTCTAAACACTTCTTCAGTAAAGACTCAGAGAAGAGAAACACACAGAACTTCTTGCTAGCAAGGGCGGCCTCCAGACTGAGACTCGCACTGAGAAACTGCCCGGTCTTTATTTATACTTCAGTGGGTGCGTGTGTGTGTGTGTGTGTGTGTGTGTGTGTGTGTGTGTGTGTGTGTGTGTGTGTGTGTGTGTGTTCCTGCTGATCAAAGGGTCATATAACATGAAAGCACAAAAGGTACATCCTTGGTCAGGAAGAGGGTAGTCTCCCCCTCACCCTAGATGGTTCACCCTAGATGACACAGTGAAGAAGTCCAGCAGTTCATCTAAAGGTTCAAGGTTCAAGGGTTCAAGGTTCTTTATTTGACACATGCATAGTTATACAGTATAACACACAGTGAAATGTAGCCTGACACGCTCCTCGACATGTGCAAAAATGGGGGGGGGGGGGGGGGTGTAGAGGAAGAACATTATATATATATATATATATATATATACACCCAGCACGCCCCTGCGGGCGGTTGATCCTTCAAGCTCGGGTCCTCTACCAGAGGCCTGGGAGCTTGAGGGTCCTGCGCAGTATCTTAGCTGTTCCCAGGACTGCGCTCTTCTGGACAGAGATCTCCGATGTTGTTCCCGGGATCTGCTGGAGCCACTCGCCTAGCTTGGGAGTCACCGCACCTAGTGCTCCGATTACCACGGGGACCACCGTTACCTTCACCCTCCACATCCTCTCGAGCTCTTCTCTGAGCCCTTGGTATTTCTCCAGCTTCTCGTGTTCCTTCTTCCTGATATTGCTGTCATTCGGAACCGCTACATCGATCACTACGGCCGTCTTCTTCTGTTTGTCTACCACCACTATGTCCGGTTGGTTAGCCACCACCATTTTGTCCGTCTGTATCTGAAAGTCCCACAGGATCTTAGCTCGGTCATTCTCCACCACCCTTGGGGGCATCTCCCATTTTGACCTCGGGACTTCCAGGTTATACTCGGCACAGATGTTCCTGTACACTATGCCGGCCACTTGGTTATGGCGTTCCATGTATGCCTTGCCTGCTAGCATCTTGCACCCTGCTGTTATGTGCTGGATTGTCTCTGGGGCATCTTTACACAGCCTGCACCTGGGGTCTTGCCTGGTGTGATAGACCCCAGCCTCTATGGATCTTGTGCTCAGAGCTTGTTCTTGTGCTGCCATGATTAGTGCCTCTGTGCTGTCTTTCAGTCCAGCTTTGTCCAGCCACTGGTAGGATTTCTGGATATCAGCCACCTCCTCTATCTGCCGGTGGTACATACCGTGCAGGGGCCTGTCCTTCCATGATGGTTCCTCGTCTCCCTCCTCTTTCTTGGGTTTCTGCTGCCTGAGGTATTCACTGAGCACTCGGTCAGTTGGGGCCATCTTCCCAATGTATTCTTGGATGTTCCTTGTCTCATCCTGGACTGTGGTGCTGACACTCACCAGTCCCCGGCCCCCTTCCTTCCGCTTAGCGTACAGCCTCAGGGTGCTGGACTTGGGGTGAAACCCTCCATGCATGGTAAGGAGCTTTCTTGTCTTTATGTCAGTGGCTTCTATCTCCTCCTTTGGCCAGCCTATTACCCCAGCAGGGTACCTGATCACGGGCAGGGCGTACGTGTTGATGGCCCGGATCTTGTTCTTACCATTCAGCTGACTCCTCAGGATTTGCCTGACCCTCTGCAGGTACTTGGTGGTTGCAGCTTTTCTAGCGGCCTCTTCATGGTTCCCATTTGCCTGCGGGATCCCCAAGTACTTGTAACTGTCCTCTATGTCTGCAATGTTGCCTTCTGGTAGTTCAATCCCCTCAGTTCTGACTACCTTCCCTCTCTTTGATACCATCCGACTACACTTCTCCAGTCCGAACGACATTCCAATGTCATTGCTGTATAGCCTGGTAGTGTGGATCAGTGAATTGATGTCTCGTTCACTCTTGGCATACAGCTTGATGTCATCCATGTACAGGAGGTGGCTGACAACTGCTCCGTTCTGTAGTCGGTATCCGTAGCCAGTCTTGTTAATGATCTCACTGAGGGGGTTCAGGCCTATGCAGAACAGCAGTGGGGACAGAGCATCTCCTTGGTAGATCCCGCACTTGATGGTGACTTGTGCTATGGGCTTGGAGTTGGCCTCTAGTGTTGTACGCCACATCCCCATTGAGTTCCTGATGAAGGCTCTTAGGGTCCCCTTGATCTTGTACAATTCTAGGCATTCCAGTATCCAGCTGTGGGGCATTGAGTCATAGGCCTTCTTGTAATCAATCCAGGCAGTGCACAGGTTGGTCAGTCTGGTCTTGCAGTCTCGGCTGATTGTTCTGTCTACCAGTAGCTGGTGTTTTGCGCCTCTGGTATTCTTGCCAATTCCTTTCTGTGTCCCGCTCATGTATTGACCCATGTGCCTGTTCATCTTAGCCGATATGATGCCTGACAGGAGCTTCCATGTAGTACTGAGGCAGGTTATTGGTCGGTAGTTGAAGGGGACCGGTCCCTTCTTGGGGTCCTTGGGGATCAGGACCGTCCGACCTTCGATTAGCCATTCCGGGTGTCTCTCGTTAACTAGCAGCTGGTTCATTTGTGCTGCCAGGCACTCGTGGAGTGCAGTCAGCTTCTTCAGCCAGTAGGCGGGAACCATGTCGGGCCCTGGTGCTGTCCAACTCTTCATACTGGAGACCCTTTCTTGGATATCTGCCACTGTGATGGTTACTGGACCCTGTTCAGGGAGGTCGCTGTAGTCAGCCCTCAGATCCTCTAGCCAGTGAGCATTGCCGTTATGGGTTGCATCCTTCTCCCATATGCTCTTCCAGTATTGCTCTGTCTCCAGCCTCAGTGGTGCTGTTCTCATATTGTTCACCTGCCACTGAGAGTACACCTTGGCTGGTTCTGTGGAGAACCGCTCGTTTATTCTCCTGCATTCCATCTCTCTGGTGTACCTCCTCAAGCATCTAGCCAAGGCTGTGAGTCTTTGCTTGGCAGTTTCCAAGGCCTCAGGTATGGACAGCTTGCTATACTTCTTAGGTACCTTCTTTGTTGCACCTTTCTCCTTCTCCATTGAGGGTATTGCTCCTTGTGGCTGTTCAACTTATACCCCAGCATCTCACTGATCACATAAGAGCATAAGAGCCAAGTTGAGCACACAGCCCTGTGGCGTGGCCATGTTCAGGATCCGTGTGGAAGATGTCCAGCTCCCCATTCTCACCACCTAAAGCCTGTTGAAGAGAAAGTCTCTGATCCAGTGGCACAACTGTGTCGACAAACCCAGGTTACGAAGCTTTACAGCCAGCTGAACTGGGCTCACCATGATGAAAGCCAAGCTTAAGTCAACAAATAGCATCCTAAAATGAGAGTTGTGTTCAGGGTGGGTCAGGGCTTAATGCAGGGCTAATGCGACCACATCCTCTGTTGAACGGTTCCACATGTGTGCAAACTGATGTCTGTCCAGACCAACAGGAATGACGTCCTTGATCCCCAAATGTTGATTCTGTTCATCTGGACGTAGCGTTTTCAGTGGGTCGCTTTGTCACTCATCCAAGCAGTAGCGGTTTTTGATAGTGGCGACATGGGCGGTTGCCCAGGGCGGCATCGCGGTGAGGGTGGTATCACGGGCATCTCCAAAAAGAAGTTGCTCGTACTCATGCTGCCCCAACATCAGCCAGCGCATTTTGAAGTTGGCATAGGCACCGGTCGGTTTTCTGCCGCCCATTTGCTGGGTGTAAGGGCGCCCTCCGTTTGCGAGGTGCGCCTGCTGCTTGCGGCACAGGGAGGAGAGGGTGGGGCGACGGGGGATTCTCTGGCTGGAGCAGCAGCTAATAACCAACTCGCAAAATAAAACAAAATAAAAACAAACCAACAATCACAAAACCACCAGATGTTATGATACAGAGTTATGATTTGCACCAATGTTTTTTTTTAATTCTATAAAGTGAGCGCGAGAGCCCTCGGTGCGCCTGCTCGCTGCTGTGGTGAAGTCAAAGTAAACACTATTGTCATCTCCGCTACATTCAGTCCAGTTTATAGAGAGATGAGACGACCAGTTACAGTAGTGCAAGTAAACAAACAATAAATATAAGAAGAGTAAGAAAATAAATATACACTTTAGGACTCGGGGTAAAGGGATCAATAACAATTTAAAATTTACATTTTGATGATTTAAAGTCTCACACACAACCTGTCAAAAGGGGAGGGGTCAGCTGCTTCCAAATAGAGCACATTTCATTCATAATGTTTTAAATCCAAGCCCATTATGTATTCCTGATTTGAATCCTGGGTTAGGTTATGTTGTGGTGATCCTCGGGTTGGGGGATGGGTGCAAAATTAAAACCAATGGAAGGTGGACAAGACAAGTTTAAAGCCATCAGGTCTTCAGTTTAGAAAAACAAGAAAAAAAGAGGAGGGGAAACGAGCAAAAGATACAGGTAAGCAGATGTGTGATTGGATAATGGCAGGTTATCCTGGAACAATCAGAATCAGAATACTTTATTAATCCCTAAGGAAATTATGTGGGTTACAGTTGGTCCAAGAAGAAATTCTAAAAATAGTAACAGTAACAGACTAAACTTTGTTTGTTAGCCACTTGGCTATGATAGTAAACCGTAGAAACTGATGTAGCTTACTGAATCTTTTGGACTGTGTTCAGCACAATATTCACCCTCTGGAGTCCAGGGTATAATTGGCTGTTTTTGACTACTTTTGATTTTACCTCTATATTTCACCTTTAAAATATGTTTTTCTTGCCTTGTTTGGTATCATTATTTTCAGCACAACCTCAAATATCTGAAATTTGAGTTATTTTTTCATTTTGGCATACTATATTATATTATATTATATTATATTATATTATATTATATTATATTATATTATATTATATTATTATATATACACAATTGATCTAAATTCAGACAAAAAAATTCAAAATCCGAGTAGAAAAAGGTTGTATTTTTTACTGTAAAACCCACAAACATGTTTAACAAATCATTTTCATAACTTGAAATGCAAATAGAAATTGTACACTTCTAAAGATATGCACAAATTTTGCAAACAACAAAGTTATATGGTACTATTTACCTAAAAATGTGTGAATGGGTGGATGACTGGATATGTAGAGCGCTTTGGGGTCCTTAGGGACTAGTAAAGCGCTATATAAATACAGGCCATTTACCATTTAAAAATGCAGCCATGTCCTCAGGCGTTTTTTTATATAACCATTTAAATCTATTTACAGAACAATCAGCTGTGCTGCATCAAATAAGAAGGCACACAAATTATTTGTGCCAGTCCAAAAAAATAGTTTGTGTTCAGTATAAGACAGAAGATAACAGCACAGGCCTAAACCCTGCAGGTCTGACAGCAGGAGGTGCATCAGTCCAGTTTTCCATGTGGGAACAGCGTTTACACTGGAATCTGCCTTTTATGGCTTTTTTGGGGCAAATATGAATTTCAGCAGTCTCACTGACACACAATACAAAACAATAACTACACAACACACTAACTACAGCCTTCAAACACGCTAAACGTCACTAATGTCTCACATATGAAAACTTGCTCTCTCTCTTTTTTTCGCTCGCCCGCTTTCCGTTGCGGGTGTCACTCCTAAAAACTTCCCCTTCTGCCTAAACAACAAGTGACACATGTTGCCATATCATTTTTTTGATTGGCTGACATGTTAAAATCTAGCACAAATAGGGAAGGGGTGTTATTTCTTTTTCTTTTTTCTGTCATGGTCCTGAGTCCTTACTCAGTGATTTTGTGTTTAGTGTATTTATTGATGTTATTATTATTATTATTATTTATGGGCTGTTTTGTGTTTTGGGGTTTTGGATGCTGGGTTCCTGGGTTTGTGCTCCCCCTGTTGGTCCCTGGTGTTAGTGTTCCCCTGTCTCGTCAGGTTAATCAGGCCCAGCTGTGTCTCCCACCTGTGTGTGATTTCCCAGTGTGTCTCTGTGTATTTATAGTGTGTGTCTGCCTCTGTTCCTCGTCGCGTCGTCTGTGTTCATCCTCTGTGTCACCCTGTGTTTCTGCGTTGCTCCGTGAACCTCTCTGTGTCTCCACTATGTGCTCTCCCTGCAGTTCTCCTCTCGTGTTTCAGGTTTGCCATTCTATAGTTTAGTTTTCCCAGTTTAGGTTATCCTCAGTTCTGTTTTGCCATCCCCACTTTGTGTTCTGTCTTCTCTAATAAACCTCCCTGCTTCTCAAGTAAGTGCTGCAAAGTCCTCCTTCTCCGAACTTCACACGGCTGCAGCCCCAGTCGTGACATTTTCACTCGCAAGCGGAGAGTGTTTGCTAGCGCTGTCCGTAGAAAACGTCATTTTTACTGTTGTTCCCGCTGTAAACACCACTGTTTTGTTCAGAAAAAAACATTGTGTGTATTTTTTAGCATAACTCTGGTTTTACGTGGCCCATCGACACAATTCAAAAACTGGCGTATAGTTTGAAGACCGCAGTTTCGACCCAAGTTGAAATGGAGACTCTGAGTCGCTGCATCTTGTAGCTGTGTTGTCTTAAATTGGTCATGTGATTTTGATGCACCGGCGCGTCCGTCGACCCCAGAGGTTAATTAGCCATTGTCAGTTGTTTATTTGTTAAAATAACAGTTTTTACAGTAAAATATGTTAATGTACAATCCTTAATATATTTTATGTGTGGGTGTGGGGTGGGGTAGAGAGTACAGGGGACGGGGTGGGGAGGCACCAGAGGGGGTGTTCGCCCAGGGCACCAAACAGGCTAGGACCGCCACTGCATCCAAGTGACTTCTTCAGTCTCAGCTGACTGCAGGTTTCCCCATTCTTATAAACATACATTTGCATAATGAGTGAAACCAGCCCACTGAATAAACAATGGGCTGGGAGGTGTTGAGGTTTAAATTTATTATCTTAAATGTTTATATGCTGATTATATTGCTTCATATGAGAAAGGCCTAACTCTGAGTACACTCTGTGCCAAAAAAGTGCTGACAGGAAACTGCATGCTTTTGCAGAAGCGTGCTTTTACAGCTAGGAAGTGAAACCAGCTAGACTGTTTGAATTTTCTAAATTATATTCTATATTGTGTCACTTACACAAACCTGTGTGTGTGGCTTTACTAAATTATTTTCAGTATATTACACAAAGTGAGAATGAAATTAGGAAAACAGGTGAGACTGATTGCTGCTCAGGATATCTATTTATTCATGTTTATTGTGATAGGAAATCATATTGATCAATACCCTCCAGCAGTGATGTCATCGAGGCTTGACATCCTGCTGGAAGTGACATCAGCAGTGAGGCTGTGACATCATCATGTCAGACGTGTCAGGACACGAAGGAGCAGTTATGGACCTCTGACACAAACAAACCCTCTCTGTGAGTTACATCTTTGGTCGTTGACATAATCTCGTCCTGTAAAGAATCAAAACAAAGAAATAAAATCAGAGGTCTGTGCTGTAAATGTTTTCTTCTTCTCTAATGTAAAAAGAACAAACACAGTTCTTATAAAGACCTAAGATCACATGACTTCAGTCAATATAAAAACCAAACACATTTCATCAACAGGCCCACTTTCAGTTTGTACCTCCACGGTTTATCTCCATACAATCTTGATTTCCTCCAGAGTTGTCAGGTTCTCCATTACCCCAGTTTTTGAAGTCAAACTGGGAACCATCACTCCACTTCCACACAGTTTCCTGGAAGAATAAAGTTCAGTTTGTTCTGATGTACTTTGATGCATCTATGCTGAGAGTGTAGACATGAGACCTCTTACACCACTCGAACACAACGAAGGTTCATTTTGTTTGTGCAGGTAAAAAATGAAAAGAAAAGTCAAGTCAACAGCAACATCTGTCTCCAGGAACAAAGTCCTGATTAATCAGTCTGTCACATGTTGACCTTTGAATCAAACTGATGAATATGAAGAGAAACATATGAAATATCAGAAACAGCTGCAGCTCATCCTCTTTATCTGTGAAACACTTACAGTCTCTCTGTCGTTGCCTCCAACCCAAGCTCGTGGATACGACCCTGCTGCTGTGTAAATGAGCTCTCTGATGAAGGTGTACTCATCTGTGCTGTGGAATGAGGCCAGATTTCCACCGAGTGTCTGACAGGAACTCTGAGGAGGAAGATGAGGTGCACAGAAGATGAAAAGTGTGAGAATGCATTTAAAATCAAAGATAAAGTGAGTTTGATGAAGGCAGCAAAGAGAGAGCTGATGAATAGAAGAGACACGAGGAGGGAATGTTTGCTCTGAATTCTGAACATCACTGCATGAACATTACTGCACTGCATGTATCAGCATGAAGCTGTTAGTGCAGGGCTGTGACGCCGCAGCAATAATCAGCTAAGAACAGAAGTCCTGTGTATTTACTCATGCACTTCCAACTGTGTGTGAATATGAATATAAAGCAAGTCTTCTTTCACTGAATGATTCTCACAGCAGGAAGCTTTTTATATGTCCCACATATAACATGTACACATACAGCTGCTGTTATTTCTGATGTACCTCAGCATCAGTCCAGGTCTTCTGACTGCTATCAAAGATGAAACAGCGACCTCCAAACCAAGTCCAACCAGCAGGGCAGGAAGCATCTTCAAAATAATTGTAAAGGTAGAAGGTCGATAATCAGATTAATAATTCCTCAAAAGACAAAGAAAATACCTAGCCGTGTTCCACTACTGAGTCTATTTGAATTTAAGCTGATGAGGTTCATTTGACATTATTCCTTCTGCGATACCTGGTTACAGACTCAGCACTCTATGCCTTCATAGCCACCTTGGATGACTTCCACTACATCACTTTGAATGCTATACTTCCAACTTTCACACAGTATGTCGTCTGTTTTACCAGCTGAGAGAGAACTTGTTATGAGGCAACAGGCAGATACGTTGTGAGCCCCACAGGACACTGAGTGTATCAGTGATTACATAACCATCTGCTCAGACTCCATTATCTCAGCTCGGACTATACATTGTTATTCGGATAACAAGCCGTGGGTGAAAGAACATCACAGCTCTCCTCAACGATAAAAAGAGGGCCACAGAGAGGAGGTGGAAAGGGTTTCGTTTTTATTGAAGGGCACGATCAGAGAGGCTATGGACAGTTGCAGGAGAAAGCTGGAGTGGGAACTCCAGCAGAACAACATGAGAAAGCTCTGGAGTGGCATGAAGATATGTCTTTGTAGGTTCTCAGTCACCCAGGTCACGGTAGTCTAAGGAGCTTGAAAAGTCCTGAAAAGCGTCACTGGACTCACGCCATTCAAAAGCAGAGCTGAGGGCCAACAGGTTGAATTTGTTCTTCTACAGATTTGACACTGCAGCTAACGCTCACCCCCCGACTGACTTAACTGTAGTCAGCCTACAGTCCAAAGCCACACCACTCTCTCTCCCTCTTTCTCCTCATTGCACCTGAGCATACTGTGAAAGTCCTGACACTCCTGCTCCACCTGTAACTTTTACCTAGGACCAGGTTCAGAGACAAATGAACGACTCCACTAAAAAAGCCTGAAAGACCAGACAGGGCGAGTCCCGGTGTCCTCGAGGCCTGTGCACCAGTGCTGTGGAAGACGTCATCCCTCTTTCCTGTACCAAACACGCTCAGTCGTGTCTACGCCCACCTGGACCAACCGGTGAGCACTGGGAGGGTCGTGTTTTTTGACTATCCAGTGCATTCAACACCATCAGGCCGACCCTCCTGGGTGATAAACTGATAGTGATGCAGGTAGATGCCTCTGCGGTGTCCTGGATTGTTGATTACCTGACAGGAAGACCACAATATGTGCGTCTTCAACACTTTGTGTCTGACAATGTGATCAGGAACACAGAGGCAACACAAGGGACCATGCTCTCCCCTCTTCACTTTCTACGCCACAGACTTCAGCCACTGCACAGAGACCTCCATCTTCAGAAGGTTGCTGATGACTCTGCAGCGGTTGGATGCATCAGTGAGAGTGATGAGATGGAGTACCAGGCTGTGGTCGACTCCTCTGTCACATGGTGCGAGCAGAATCATCTGCAGCTCAGTGTGACAAAAGCCCTGATTGTGGACTTTAGGAGGACCAGGAAAGCTGCGACCTGTGTTTCAAACCAGGGGGTCAACGTGGACACGGTGAAGGACTATAAATACCTCAGAGTACACATTAAATAAACTAGACTGGGTACTCTACAGTAAGGCCAGAGATATCTGTATTTTCTGCGTCTTTTAGCGTGTTTTGGACAGTGCTCAGGATTTTCTATCAGTCTGTTGTGGCCAGTCCTGTCCTCTATGCTCTTGCATGCTGGGACAACAGGTTGAGGTTCACAGATGCTAACAGACTAAATAAACTGATCTGCAAGGCCAGTAATGTTGTGGGGATGGAGCCGGACTCCCTTAAGGTGGTGTCTGAGACGTGGATGTTGTCCAAGAGAAGGACGATGTTGGACGACACCTCCCACCCACTCCACGACATGCTGGCCAGTTAAAGAGCCAGCACGGAAGCCCACACGCAGAATAGGTGAGAACAATACCAGGAACTCAGGGAAACCGACTGGATGATGAGGATGATTAGAAACCGGTAAGAACACAGCTGAACTAACTAATGAGAAACTGGGAAGTAGAAATGAACAAAGTACACACAGACAAAAGGCTAACACAATAAAACAGGAAACCAACATGAAAACTAAACACTGACAGAAGACCAAACTGAAAACGCTGGGTCAGCGGCCCAGGAACCCTGACAGTGGCGCTGTAACATAGTAACTGGATGGCTCTGTTTTTTAATCAGCTTATAACAACACATTATAAATAAACTGTGACAACATTCCTCATAACACACCTGGTTATGAGGAATCCATAATCCAGTTATTTGAGCAGAACTTATTGAGATACGCCTGCACCAATCCATCGATGTGCGTCATTAAATGTAGAACATCCTGATGGTGTTACTTTACAGGGCGCACACAGCTGAAAACGTTAAACTGTGACTGTCACCAGTTAACATGGGCGTGTTTCTTAAATCAGCAGCAGGTGTTCAACAGCTGACGGAGTGAACATGTCACGTCCCCGTGTCTACCCAGCCGGCCCCGCAAGGCTACATGTGTATTGTTTCTCTCTCACTCTCTCCTCACCGCTCTGCCTGGGCGGAGCTCACTGTGGGCTCCCATCCTTGGCCCACACACCTGTTCGCAATTAAGCTGCCATTATCTTCCCACCATTTAAGGCCGGGACGCTGTGCTTCTGGTCGCTGGACGGTTGTGCGAGACACGTTAGTGATTCTCTCAGCTCCGTGAATTTGTGCTTGTTTTTCAGACTGTGAGTAATTTTCCTCTCCTGTGTGACAGTTGTGTGACTTCCCCACTATATGGACGTGTGAGTTTCCCCTTGGACCCACGGATCCCCAGATTGTCCCCTTTCACCAGGCACGTGCAGAGGGGGGGGGCGGGAGGGGCTTGAGCACCCCCCCTTTCCTGATGGGTGCCCAAAGTGCCCTTTTGTTTGTAATGTTTGTGTGCGTGCGGAGTCCTGTCTGTGCCCCTCAACAATAATGTTTAACTATTAATCCCATTTTTACTAAATAAAAGGATCTGGCTTGCATCAGACCTGGGCGGTCCAGAGCTGTAGGAGAAACACAAATTAACTCAGAGAGGCAGACTGATGCAGCAAAGCCATGAAGTATGGTGAACAGCGTACACTGTACTCTATAGCACCCAGGAGTATTAGCTTATTATGTACACGTTGGTCAGTTGTCTTGTGGCAACTGACGAATTGAAACAAATGAGCGTGCTGTGCGTAACAATGCGACAAACATTACCTGTCCTCTTATTAACTGCACAAGTAGTGCTGGTCATAGCTACTGGCTGACTGGGTAAGGCTGTCATGGGTCTGTAGCTCTGTCACCGTTTTAGGGAACATACTTAGTTTTAAACACGGGCGTTTTTAGCTCATATATAGCCCAAAGGAATCAAAGCACCCCAAAGATGTCTTACTTTTTTTGACAATATTTGCTGTTTGTGTGACACACTACTAAAAATAGAAAAACCATACAGTACTTGGTTGAGACGTAATATTCTAAAGACAAACGTATAAATCCCCCCCCAAAAAAATGGTTTGTTCCAGCTCGCCTCTCCCCTGCTCTGCTCTAGCGCCCTTTCTGCCAGAGAGATGGTGGCTGAGACGCAGCAGAGCGGAGGTGTGAGCGCCTGGCTTAACCTTCAGTTACTCTTTATATAGTTAGATAGGAGTCAGACCATGTTTCAGTAAAGCATTACACCAGGTAACCTGCAGTGTTGAAAACGTGTTTTCCGACGATGTTTGCTACCCTACAATCAGAGCTGGGCTGGCCATCCGGTATGCCCGATGGTGATTTTTCGTTTTTATGGGCCGATGGGGGTTTTTTTCTTTTTTTTTTGTTGTTGTAACAGCACCAAACTGTAACCATGGTGATATTTTTAACTGCATTAAATGTAGAAAGACATAGAAGCTGTGTTCTCACCACACTGAAGGTTTGCATGAGATTTTTCACATATTACACTTTGGCCTGAAACAGACACAGATCCCATAGAAACTGTAATCATTCATGTACAGATTGGGTTCATCAGTCATTTCTAATCACAGGTTTAACAGAGTCGTTACGTGGGAAGCAGTCGTAGGTGGTCTCCAGGTATTTGCAGACTCCAGGATCATAAGTAATGTTTGACTTTATGTCACACTCGGTTTTTCCATCACAGCTGCAGGGAGACAGAAACAGCTGGTTTTCAGCTCAAAGATATGAAACAAGTTACTTTCAGGTAATCATTTACTTCCTGTTAGTTTGAGTAAAGCTGTTCAACAGGTTTTAGTTTGTTTCTTCTTTTGAATCAAAGGCTCACTTCTACCATCCCACAGTGCTCACCTGTTCCTCACGTTGTTCACAGCGTCACCGTGAGAGCAGATTACTTCACCTCCACATCTGTACTCAGCTGACCTCACAATGATCATTCCACCCACTGTTATACAGACACAGTATGAGAGAAAAGGAACAACTCAACACAACATGCAATAATCCAGGTTTCAGGCTTCAGTTTCAGACTCAGATGCTGCAGATCCATAAATAATGAGGATTGTACCTCTGTACACCACCACAGTGGATATTACATTAACTCTGATCAAGGAGGAAACTTTAAGTCAGTGTTTTTGTTTCTAATCTACATCAAATGTTTCTGAACTTTTATACACAGTCCAACATCCTCAGAGCTTTTTTAAAGAATAAATGCACTGTTGGTTTGTTGATCAGGAAAATACAATTTAAACTGAAAATAAGCAGCTGTGCATAAAAAGGCTGTAAACTATAAACAGTTCATCCAATACTTGTTAAGTTTGTTGAATTTAGCCTGAGAGTCTGAATTTGATCTGCAGTGAATTCTTGGACACTATTTTCCATCTTACCACAGCTCAGGCGATGAACACTGAGGCCGTTAGAGGTGACCACTCTCCCTGTGGATATGGGGGTCACAGGAGGAGGAACGGAAACTTGAGCTCTGATAAAGCCTGAAATAAAAATAAATGTATAATAATGTAATAATGTAAATGTATAATGTAAAATAAATGCTAGGTTTAAGCCCGGGTCATCTTTTCAGAAGCCCGGGGTCTTTTGGAGTGTAATTTGTTTCATAGTTAGAGGCCTGACTGACAACTGTATAAAACAAAAACCACACACAATATTCGAAGCACATAGCGCACAGTCGTAAATTCCCCCTAATTTTGGTATCAATCAATCAATCAATCAATCAATCAATCAATCAATCAATCAATCAATCAATCAATCAATCAATCAATCAATCAATCAATCAAGGCTTTATTCGCCACGTGCAGGTTGCCCTTGTTAAGGTTCAAATATTGAGGAAGGAGAGTACAAACAACCATGGTCCAACAAGAGCTTGGTCAGACAATTGATTTTAATGAAATACACGCGTGGGAAGACCAGCTCCGTTCGCAGACAGGGCTGATCTCCGACTTAATCAAAGCATAAACAGATATTTCATACCATCAGGGCTTGTATCTCATGCGTCATCAGATACAATATATGCATACGTCAATTCAAAACCACAATGACTTTTAACACAGTTTAAAAAGGAACATTGTCTCTATCTTCATGGCAGCTGTTTCCTGTCAACCTGCACTTCGGTTTCAGTTCTGCAAAAGGCACACTCTGCAAACCTGCAACTTCCTGTCAGCCTGCCACTTAGTCTTTCTGAAAGACACACACTGTTTAAACCTCTGAATGCAATATCAATACTGTAGATTATATTATTAGTGCAATGGTAATGATGATGATTATTAACAATAGCAGTAAAATAATTTCCCTGATCTCCACACTTCCCCTTTTGACCCTCTTTTGTTAAAAAGAGGGTCACTACACTTTACTTGTTCCATTTCTTTGACACCCATCCTCTGGCTCAGCAAATCAGACAACAACCTCATGTCATCTAAGTGGTCCAATAATAAAATGCCAGCTCCCACTCGAGAACACTCCATGCGTAAGATTAGGTTTTTCTGGGTCCCTCTCTTGTGGTCCATCAGGCCTCAGGCCTCCATCATCCTCACCCCCCTGTGGTCGCCGAGATCTTCTGCAAAGGAAACAAAACACCTTTTCCTGCACCTCCCTAACTCATCATGTTTGGGACTCTTTAATCAAAAACATGATCCTAATTATGTCCTTGACTCATTGACTTGTATTTATATAAATTCTTCAACGTTACTCATCATTTTAAAACTCTTAAAGCGCTGCTTTCACGTCCCTGCATACGTTTCCTGTCGTCTTATCTGATCATCAACATCCTGTACACAAAACTGTCGCTGCTGCAAGTTCCTCCACTCTGATCTAAAGTCACCTTTCACAAGAAAATCATTATAAGCGCCTATTCTAATAAAAGATCCAAAAGAAAACAACCACTTTAATCAATTAAGTTTAAACATATAAGCAGTGAAATTTGAGCAGCTACCAAAGCAAATCATTGGTACTGTACAAATAATGTAAATATGACGGTGTATCACAAAAGATTGATATCAAACTGATCACTTGACCCATTTTGACTCTATCCAATCCTTTAAATCCAGATTGAAAGCATATCTATTTGATTTGGCTTTCCTGACCAGTTAATACCCTTTTAAATCTTTTAAATTTTTAACTTTTAAATCTTTTATTAAATTTTATTAAATTTATGCTTTTATTATTAATGTTCCTGCTGTTTTTGTCTTCTTAGTGGATTTTGTATTTATCTAGCTCTTCTGGTCTGTTAGTGTCTGATTTGTACCCTGTTATTGACTTATGCTGACTCTCCATATTACTGTGAAGCACTTTGCTTTGGTTTTTAAATGTGCTATATAAATAAAACTGTACTATATTACGTTACTTGTTCTTCGAGTGAATCAACAAATGGCGAAATGAAAAGCCGAACAACAACAATGCTGTTTCTTTAGAGAGTCTCAGCTTACATGTGTTTATTTCATATTTGTGAGAACGCTCACAGGCATTCACACATTTCTGCTAAATCATAGTAATTCTGCTCAATGATAGAATTTCTGCTACGTTTGACTATTTTTGCTAGATTATAGTATTTCTGCTAAGTCAAAGTATTTCATGTAAATCATAGTATCTCTACCAAGTCACAGCAAAGTATTTCTGGGTGTGGACGAGGACGAGGGGTGCGTTTCCTTCTGAGGTTGGAACCCCCCCTCCAGACCTGCTCCTTAAAGAAGTGGAGCCCCCCCCCCCAGGTTGCAATCCAAAGCCTCTATCCCTGATTTCCTCACACATGTCAACAAGGAGCCCCACAACATCCAGAACCCCCCCACCCCCCACCCGCCCAGCAGCCACCAGACAGGGTTCATTTCATTTTCACTGGGAACAGAAATAAGATTTTAAAAAGGTGTGTGTGAAGGATAGAGTTTAGATTTTAGATCACACAAATACAATATTTAGTAGTTACAGACAGAAGAAGAAGAGGTGAGCTCTAATAATGAGAAAGTTCACAGAAAGGCTCTTTGTGACCAGAATATAAGAAGCAGTAAAACAGCATTTACCTGAAGTGATGAGTGAACAGGTTGCTGCCAGCACTGAAAGAGACAGAAAGAAAGCTCAGTGTCAGACTGTGTGTTTGATATCAAGTTGAATTCACCTCAAAACATGAAACAGAAATGAAAAGCAAACAGGAGAAAGCTGCTGCTTTCATTCACACCTGGATTCTTTGGAAACTCTTTCTAAACAGCAGATTTCAATGACACATTTATTCTCTTCATCTTTCCAACTTTTGTCAATAAACTTATTTGTGTTGACAGTTTGACTTCAACTCTTCAAAGTAAATGATCAGCCATGAATTGCTCTCAGGACTCTGTGAAGCCTAACTGTCCTGCTGAGGTGATGCAAACATGTATTTAGGATGTTAGATGAACTGATCCAATAAAGCAGAAAGAAAAGCATGTCACAGTACAGCACAGTGGAAAGCTAGAAAAGGATTAGACTGAACACGTGCAGCTGATTTCATGTATAAATAAAGGATGATCAGTGTGTTGTACTCACACAGTGTGCTGCTGAGTCCAGAGCAGAGCATCATGTTAGGAGATCTGGATTACAGTGAAGAGCTGATGGAGGATCAAACACAGAGCTGCTGGATTCACTCTGTTTCAGTAACACCTGTGATGTACATGCAAAGCACAGCCAATGGAAAAGCAGGACCTGTTCCTTCTCAGCTGCAGCAGGAAATAAAACTACTTTACATTAAAAGTTATATAAGCCTGGATCAGCTGACCCAGTGACAGCTGGGAGGGGCTCGGATCATCATTTTAAACACGATTAATGGTAGATTACATTTATTTTAACATTTAATACAAATGATTGTGTTAACATGATGTAAATGATTGCAAACATGTTGTTCCAAAGTTTAGGAGCTACAGTTTGAAAATGTGATCACGTCTGGATTTAAATGAAGAGCACAGAACAGTTCAAAGAGCCTGATCAGCTCAGAGAGAAAGTGACACTCCCCTGTTCGTCAACAGCGTCCTAAAGAGGGAACAAAGAGGACGGAGACCAAGTGGACGACACAGACACACATGCAGCAACAGCTGTGGGTGTTCAACACACCAGTGTTTACAGTGGTTTAAATGGGGTGGTACAGCAGGTATTTATGACGGCTATTTAATGATTCACTGGATGTTACTATAAAACACACAGGTCCATGATATGAATGTAACAGACAGGCAGGAGCACAGCTGAGAACACATTTGACTGGAAAATATTCTGCTTTGCATGAAACATCTCCACACGTCTCTCTGTTCAGAGACCACAGAGGAAGTGGATTCATGGGAAAACACCAGAAACTAAAAATGAGCTTCAAAAACATCCAGAGTATTTAGAAAGAAGTCTTTCTACTGACTGCTGAATTAGTTCCTGATAAACACAACATGTCATTGTGCAGCAGCGACAGCATCATGCAAAAGGTTTGGAGCACAGACAGAACAGGACCTTCATAAACACCCAAATCATCATCCAGGAAACCTGAAACTGAAAAAGCCATCACACCTGTGTTTGAGTGTTGTTCAAGCTCACCATGAAGGACTCTAATATGTCTTCTGAAAACAGATTTGATAAACAGTTTTTCAACATCTGAGATGTAAATGGATTTCTGAAAGAGCGGCCTTTCTGGGACAAATGTCTTGACCCCAACCATGTAACTGTTCAGTTTTATTTATAGCGCTCCATGACACAAAAGCAGGCACCTCGAGGTGCTTTACACTGTGAAGTAAAGAACCTACAATAATACAGAGAAACCCCAACAATCAGACGACCCCCTAAGAACAAGCACTTGGTGACAGTGGGAAGGAAGAACTCCCTTTAAATAGGAAGAACTCTCCAGGCTCAGGGAGGGGCAGACATAACGACCTGTTGATGCCGAGGGGAGGAACACAGGACAAGGACACGTGTGGAGCCAGAGATGAATAATCACAACTAATAATTAAGTGCAGAGAGGCGTATAAACACAGTGAGTGAAGAAGCTGGCAGCAGCCCAACTATACTGTATATGCGATCACTTCTCTTCTCTTTGCACTGCTCCTGTTTCCATGTTGTTAGAATGAGCTTAGCTGAAGTGCTTTATTACTGTGCCTTATATTAATCTCATATTACTCAAACCTGCCATATAATCATGTGGCGTAGTGTTCCATGGACACAGCGCTGAATAGACTCTCGCCCATGTTTGCCTGTAGAGCAGTAGATAAGAGGGAACCATCTTGTAGTGGAAACTTACTGAAGTGCTGTTGTTGAGACTAGAATAGGGTGCCCAGTAATGGTAAATGGCCTGTGTTTGTATTTTACTCGTCCTTAATGACCCAAAGCCATCACACATCCACACACTGGTGATGCTACATTGTAGCCACAGCCACCCTGGGGCACACTGACAGAGGCGAGGCTGCCGGACACTGGCGCCACCGGGCCCTCTGACACAACGACCGAGACTGTCCGAGCCGGGGCTCGAACCGGCAACCTTCCAATTACAAGGCGAACTCCCAACTCTTGAGCCACGATCGCCCCCGATTGGTAGTGAAACCGTCAGGTGCCAGTCACCATTTTCAGATCCGCAGCAAAGTGTCAGAACAGATAGTGAGGAACAAAGGTCCACTAAGTGCAGTTACTGTTTATAAAGGTGGTATTCAGATTACAGCTACTTTGTTGAAATAAATGGATTACATGGCAGTCTTTTCCTGTTTCATATGTTCGGCTATGCTCTCTCTATTTCTGGTAATTCCAAGCTGGTGGAAACCCAAACCAAACACACATGAAGAGGCTCTAATGACGTGTCTCAATCTCGCGGCCCATGTCACCTCTATTTGCATAATGACGTGAAGAAATATTTTTAAAATTATTATTCAAAAAATCATTTAATGTGAAGGCAACAGGCCGAGTGTTACAGGTATGACAGTCCATTCATTTAATCTGTTGTTGTATATGTGCAGCACTTTGTGATCTCTGGTTTTGTGTTAAAGTGCTTTATAAGTAAAGCTGGTAAAGTTGCAAAAAAAAGATAAATATATAATTTTACACAAATACGATTAAGCTTATTCTTTTCTTCAGATTTAAACATAACTGCGTTATCAGCATCAGGTGATGAGATCCCAGGATCAGAAGTACTGATGGTGTATTTATGTCACACAGGTTTTTCCATCACAGCTGCAGGGAGACAGAAAGCATTTTGAGGTTTATTAAAATGATCAGATGATGATTTGAAGCATGAATGACTCACTTTCAGGTCAACATTTCAGTTCCTTTAAATTTTATTGAATTTATTTTCCTGTTTATTGTGATATGAAATCATATTTATCAACAGAATCCAGCAGTGATGTCATCGAGGCTTGACATCCTGCTGGAAGTGACATCAGCAGTGAGGCTGTGACATCATCATGTCAGACGTGTCAGGACACGAAGGAGCAGTTATGGACCTCTGACACAAACAAACCCTCTCTGTGTGTTACATCCTGAGTCGTTGACATAATCTCCTGTAAAGAATCAAAACAAAGAAATAAAATCAGAGGTCTGTGCTGTAAATGTTTTCTTCTTCTCTAATGTAAAAAGAACAAACACAGTTCTTATAAAGACCTAAGATCACATGACTTCAGTCAATATAAAAACCAAACACATTTCATCAACAGGCCCACTTTCAGTTTGTACCTTCACGGTTTATCTCCATACAATCTTGACCTCCTCCAGAGTTGTCAGGTTCTCCACTGGCCCAGTTTGTGAAGTCAAACTGGGAACCATCACTCCACTTCCACACAGTTTCCTGGAAGAATAAAGTTCAGTTTGTTCTGATGTACTTTGATGCATCTATGCTGAGAGTGCAGACATGAGACCTCTTACACCACTCGAACACAACGAAGGTTCATTTTGTTTGTGCAGGTAAAAAATGAAAAGAAAAGTCAAGTCAACAGCAACATCTGTCTCCAGGAACAAAGTCCTGATTAATCAGTCTGTCACATGTTGACCTTTGAATCAAACTGATGAATATGAAGAGAAACATATGAAATATCAGAAACAGCTGCAGCTCATCCTCTTTATCTGTGAAACACTTACAGTCTCTCTGTCGTTGCCTCCAACCCAAGCTGTCGGATACGACCCTGCTGCTGTGCGAGTGAGCTCTCTGATGAAGGTGTACTCAGCTGTGCTGTGGAATGAGGCCAGATTTCCACCGAGTGTCTGACAGGAACTCTGAGGAGGAAGATGAGGTGCACAGAAGATGAAAAGTGTGAGAATGCATTTAAAATCAGTCAAAGACAGAAAGTCTTTATATCATCAGTGATGCAGCGACAGCTGCTGTTATTTCCTGATGTACCTCAGCATCAGTCCAGGTCTTCATGCTGCTTTTAAAGATGAAACAGCGACCTCCAAACCAAGTCCAACCAGCAGGGCAGGAAGGAGCTGCAGCATGATTGTAAAGTTAGTAGAGCAAAGGTACATGAAATTATATGTTAACATGTTGTTCAACATAAAAACAATGCGTAAGAATCCAACATTCAGATTCAGAAAACTTTATTGATCCCCGAGGGGCAATTGAGAGACTGACCTTGCCGACCGTACATACAATACACAAACACATGAAGTTGAGAACGGAAAATGTTTTATAGACGTGCTTTATCTTTGCTCCTAATGAATCAGCATCTGAGTCCACGTCAAAGAGAAGTATCCAGTCCTCTCATTCTAGCTGCTGGTTCTTTAACTGACTGACTACAGCAGCAGTGATTATTTAGTGTGACACAAGCAGCAGTTCAAGTGTAATTTATGAGCAATTAAATCTGATTAATACGGAATTGATTCTGATTTATTCTCAAGAACTTTCTGAAAGCTGTGATTTCAATCCGTTCACTCAGGATCTGCAAAAGAACTGAAAACGTTTTCATGTCTGATAATTTCAGTGACTTCTTTATAACAGAAATATGAATTCTTTAATAATGATTAATAATTATCTGTACGTATAATTGAATTCACAGAGTCATGAAGTTTAAAGTTCTTACCCTGACAGTCATAAACCACCTCCAGGTACTTGTAGGTGCCGCCACAGGGGTCTCCAAACACTGTGTTTGATGCTCCAACAGTACAGTTGTTCTGCCAGTTACACCTGTGAATGCAGGTCAAAGGTGAGTCAGCAGAGGACTGAAGTACGTCGTGTCATCTGAGAGAAGATGGAAAGAGAGTCAGCATCTGTACCTGTTAGTTACATATTCTGCACTACTGGGACTCGAACAGTGAACATTTTGGATCTGAGAGACAGGACGTCCATGAGAGCATGTGGTGTTGTCACGGCGACCATAATTCGCCCAGGAGACGACTATAACCTGTCCTTCACCTGAGGAAGAGTTCATGAACTGTAACCATGTTTGTAGTTCTATCAAATGAATCCACTAAAGTTACAATAAATGAGAAAAATAAATCTGACCACATTGAAGGTTCGCCTGAGATCCTTGACATGTTACACTGTGGACTGACAAAGAAACGCATCACATTAGAAACTGTAATGATTCATGTACAGATGTGACTGATTGTTAGCTGATAATCACACATGTAACAGACTTGCAGGGACGCAGGTGAAGGTGATGTCCAGGTAGGTGCAGACGCCGGGATCACAGGTACAGACCATGTTTGTATTTATTTCACACACTTCCTTCAAGTCACAGCTGCAGGGACACAAAAAACAAATTTCTAGGTTTGTTGAAGTGATCAGTTCATGGTTTCTAATATCTGCTGCTTTCATTTGAGCTGCTGGTGCTTTTTATTGTAATCAAAGCAGTTAAACTATCCGACAGTGTTCACCTTTTCTTGATGAAGTCCAGATCGTGAAGCCGAGAGCAGATTTCTTTATCTGCACATCTGTACAAAACTGACTGCACAATCATCACTCCACTGCCTGTTACACACACAATGAGACAAAAGGAAAAATGAAATGTTAATATCAATAACGCAGGTTTAAGACACTTTGGCTTCACTTTACAGGCTCAGAAGTGTCAGTCAGATCCAAAATGCTTCTGCTCTTGGCTCTTGATGGAGGCGGTCACACTTTCTCCCTCTCCCTTATCTTTCCTGCTTGGCTTCTCATGTCCTTTGTATAGTCTTGGATATTCTCTAACCTTAAGAGAGTCTCAAAGACTTGTTCTCTGAAACATAAAGAAGAATTATGGATTTGATCCCACCCTCCTGGGCTTGGGAGAGCCTGATTGTCCTGCAGAGACGTTTGCTGTCGGATACTCGATGGTCGGTTGCGTCGTGTGTCTGGTGACACTCTTGATGGAGGACACTGAACGACATCTACCAATTTGGAACCACGGTAACAGAGTTGTGGCTGATTGGAGCCGGCTCGGCTTATCAAAGAACAAGAAGCAGCTACAGCTGTTCAAAATCCCACAAAGCTGGCCGACATGATGGACGATGGGCAGGGCTGTGAGTACTCAGACTGTGTTTTTTTTAACGCAATATGGATAACATCTTGAAGAAGAACAACGAGAAGAGACCTGGTGACCAATGATGGCCATTAGACCAGCTGTAAAATTGGAAGCAGTTTGTTCGCATTGACCAAAACAACTACCATCTTCATCTCATGCAGCCCCCCTGGCGCCAGCTGGATGATCAACTGAGGGGAATAACAAAATTGTCCTCCTCATTCAAGGCCACCCGCGTGGAAGATTGTTGACTTTTGCTTAACCAGGTGAAGGGACACTTTCTCTTGGCTGAACACGGAACACACACACACACACACACACACACACACACACACACACACACACACACATATGAACACTGAAACAAACCTACACTCACCCTCCCACCCCCTCCAAACACCTTCGAAGCTCATGTCTTCCATAATGTCAGATGTGGCGATTCATGTGCTGAGGTTTTTTTCTGCTCTCAAACTCCCTCTCTGACCCGTCTTCCCCATGTGATGTTTGTGTAAGATGGTGCTGGAAAGTATTATCAATCAATCAACCAAAATAGGTGACTGTGTAAAAGATTCATTTCCAGCGATGGTCACCTTTGAGCGGGAACATCACAGATGTAACAAAACATTAAAATTTCATTGAAACAAATAATCATCACTTTTATAAGTTCAAGTGCACAGTGTGGAGGATGTCATAAGGCCTTGAGGCAATCAAATGCAAAGCACAATATTTATCAGTGTTGGTCAGATTTGACCCAAACATCACGCGAAAGTTTGAATATAATTCTTTTATTAAACTTCATGATTTGAAGCTGAGAGTCTGCACTTCAGTCACATCCTGACTGTCCAATTTAAGATCCACTGTGGTGATGTACGGGAGCAAAAACAAGTCACTGGGCATATTCTTATGGACCTGACTTTACATCCAGCTTTAACATACAAACTACACCCTTCTTACCACAGCTCAGCTGTAGGACACTGGGGACGTTAAAGGTGATCACTCTCCCTGTGGATATGGCCATCACATTGGAAGGTAAAGAGAGCTGGGCTCTGGTAAACCCTGTAATAAAAACTGAATGCATAAATATAATTTTATACATATTTTCCAGTACAGCAGCATTAACAAAAACAAACTAGACTATCAATATATGTTAGGATATGAGGAACAGCACAATATATACAAGTCACCAAGTAATAAATACTCAGGGTTGACAGATATGATTATTAATAAATGTCAACAAATTAACTGCCACATTACAGAGTAAGAAAGAGTGTCTGCAAAACTATTGCAGTGTTTACGTGGTATTAAATGGAGGAGTTGTACAGAATAATCTCAGTCTCCCACTGAGCGACTACTTTTAATTAACTGCTTTAGCCCACTTACAATGGAAATTTAAAAAAATCTTGTTCGTGACCTGTGTAGCATGTTAACACTATTGGAAGGAAAAATAACTTGACTCTCTCTCCTCCTGTCTGAACCTCTGTGTACTTCCTGTTTTACTTTGACAGTCTCCCGTCAGTGTTGCGTTTACTCCTGCCTTGTCTTGTTATGATTATCAGTGTCACCTGTGTTCCCCGTGTGCTCTCCCTTTCCCTTGTTAACCCTCTGTGTATTTATGTCTGCGTCTCCCTCATTCATGGCCGTGTGTTTCTCCGTCTATTACGTTATAGTTTCCCAGTTTAGTTTGTATGGTTTTCCTCTCCAGCAATAAAGCTGTGAAGTTTGAGTTCATTCCTGCCTCCGTGAGTTTGCGATTGGGTTCTCATCCAGCCTGCACACAGCCGAAACATGACACATGGTTGAAGTCACCAGAGATCACCATGGAGGCACTTGGGTGCTGAGTCTGTAGCCGGACTATGGCAGAGTGGATAGTGTCACATGCAGCGGTGGGGTTAGCAGAGGGAGAAACATAGACAGCCACCAGGATCACATGGGTAAATTCCCTGGGCAAACAATACGGCCTGAGTCCAACAGCACACAGTTTAATTTCCGGGCAGCAAATCTTTTCTTTGATTATTAAGTGGGCAGGGTAACACCACCGGTTGTTAACATAAACAGCAAGCCCACCTCTTTTCCGCATACTGCTCCCAGTGCTATCCGTGTCCGCCTGAACAGTCAGAAGCCTTCCACAGATACGTTGTAGTCATGAATATCCTGGTGCATCCATGATGCACTCCCGGTATTCCCTCTAACTGCTTACATGCACTGTCAGCTCCTAATTTTTATTTGATAAAGAACGAGTAGCGCCCATTATGATAGATGGCAGACACGGTTAGTACCTTCTCCTCAATTCGAGCCACCGCTCTCTCACAGCTTCTTTCCTTCTCCTTTTCTGTCCTCCACCTCTGCATCTCCGATGTGTTTTCCTCCAGATTTCAGCTGGTACATCTGTGGGTCTGAGCGATGAGCCAGCATCAAGGCGATCAGCTGATTTATAGAGTAAACAGCCCAAGTAGTATGTAGGAGTTGTGCCACAGTCCCGTTCCTCGATAAAAGTAACAGTTCTGGGTCATTTTGACCCAGCATTTTGAGTTTCTTATGTTTTGGTTTATTTTTGAAAGCTGGATTGTCTTTCATGTTTCTCTGGTGCTTTGTTGATTTTTATGATGACTCTGTGTTTCAATTCTGGTATGTTTCTGTATTATGATTAATGTTCTGGTTGTATTTTGTTATTATTGCAGGTTTAGTTCAGTGTCTAGTCTGTCTCACTCTGTTGAGTCTGTCCTAGTAACGTGTGTCTTGTTTCCTGTTTTACTTTGAAGGTTCATGTTCCTGTCTGATGTCAGTGTTTCTGTTTTGCTTCTACCCTGTCTCGTTAGTCTAATTTCTCCCAGCTGTGTCTCCCTCCTGTTGCCCATTCCCAGAATACTTCCCAGTGTATTTAAGCCCTGTGTTTCTCTGTGTCAGTGTCGTATCCTCTTTATGCTGTGTGTTTGCCTCCTGTGCATGTTTAGTTTCTTTCTTAGTTTCTTAGTTTCTTACCCCTAAGGGTACATCTGTCACCATCTTACAATGCTGTGATTGCAGCCATTCCCTAACTCTCTGTGAATGGGACTCATGACCATTGATCAAGATCAGTGGTCTTTGATCAGTGGGTTTTGGTCAGTGGTTGTTGATCAATGGTCATGAGAATTTGCATATTAATGATGAAGGAACTGACCTCCCAGCCCATTGTTCCTTCAGTGGGCTGGTTTCAGTCATTATGCAAATGTCCTGTTTATAAGATTGAAACATGCAGTCAGCTGAGACTGAAGACGTCACCTGGATGATGACGAAACGTTTCTCCCACAAAACGCTACGTCCAGATGAACAGAATCAACTTTTGGAGATTTACTTACCTGGATGATTGACAATGCATCAAGACAAAACATGAGAACTAAAAACGCTGGGTCGAAACGACCCAGGACCATAACATTAAGTATCTGTGAATTATGAGCAAACACTACAACTTTTACCTGAAGTCATGAGTAAATACGCTGCTCCCAGCACTGAAAGACACAGACAGAAACATCAGTATTGGACTGTGTGTTGAATACAGAGGATTTATTCAACTTAATTTCAGCTTCATTTGAATAGTACCAAATAAGAAGGAACACACACATGTAAAGGAAGCACTCAAAACATGTGTTATCCTAAATGGGCGTTCTTAAAGTCAGCAAAGAGGCACAGGAAAGAGGATCAGACACCAGCGAGGGAGGATAAGAAGGACAGACGCAACAACATTGTCATCCCCTATGTAGCCGGTGTATCAGAGAAACTCAGGAGAGTTTTCTCCAAGCATGACATCCCGGTGTATTTCAGACCCAGCAACACGCTCAGACAGAAACTGGTTCACCCGAAAGACAAAACTCCTAAACACAGACTTAACAATGTGGTGTATGCTGTACAGTGCAGCGAGGAATGCCCAGACCTCTACATTGGAGAGACCAAACAGCCACTTCACAAGCACATGGCACAACACAGAAGAGCCACCTCCACAGGACAAGACTCAGCAGTCCATCTGCATCTTAAGGTCAAAGGTCACTCTTTCGAGGATGCCAATGTTCACATTTTGGACAGAGAGGACAGATGGTTTGAAAGAGGAGTGAAAGAAGCCATCTATGTCCACTGTGAGCGACCATCTTTGAATAGAGGCGGGGTTTACGACACCAACTCTCTGCCATCTATAATCCAGTTTTGAGATCCTTCCCAGACGCCTTAACGCCCACTCACATCCTGGGCCATCTGACCTCAGGAATTCGCATGATAAGGTGGGACCAGGTTTCACAATGAACACACCCGAAACTCTGGCTGATTGTGACCCACGCCCAGTTTCACACCTTGGCTCAGGCGATTAGAGGATCATCAGGGGTCCTTTTGTCCCTCTGTGGGGGGAAACTCCCACTAGGTTTATATCTGGGACTCTCCACCATTTGACCTTAGAACTGAAGAAGCTTCTCGGATGAGAGGTGAAACGTCTTCAAGCAACTTAAAGAAGTCCAGACGCTTTTCTTTGCAAGCTCCTTTGAGTACCAAATAACACTTTATATCATAAAGTAAAGATCTCAGAATAAGACAGAGAAAAGCACAACAACTGAATCGACATATACAGCGCACAATGTTCCTTACCAATGTGCATCTTTTTGTGATTTTTATGCCTCGTTGTGTCTTCCTGCAATGCACTGATAACCTTCTGTCATCAAGAACTGATCAACACTGGCCTCAGTCTAAACCCAGACTTTACTTTGAAATAGACCCATAATATATCACCTGAGATTATCAGACCACCATGTGCTCCATTTGTTATTGTCAGGAACAACAAGTAACTCAGGGGAAACAAAAGCAGGGATTCAAAGCTGGCTATCGCTTCAAGCTTTGGAAACAACAACGCTAACCCTCGCTTCCATCCATTTCCCCACCAACACCAGATCCAAGGACAAGGACCCAGGACTCCAACAAAGACTTGAGCAAGGAAAACGGCAATGGACTTTGATCTACCCTGTGAGCTGACGGTAGCCATAGTTACCAAAGACTAAAGATAAGATAAGATGTGGGAAATTTGTTTTGTTACAGCAGTGGACAGTGCAAAATTACATGGAAAAATAGAAAAAAAGAAAAACACTGGAATAAGACATCAATAGATACTGTACACAACTGTACACAATAGAACAGAATAAAATGCTATATACAATCAAATAAAATAGAATACAAATGCTATATACAATTGAGTATAATTGTATACAGCACCTACGGACACAATCAACATTTACAGACCTATAGCCCTCGCATCGGCAGTCAGCACAGTGACGAATACCTACCACCCTCTGTTGAACACTGCCAATTTGCTTACAAGGCAAATCATTAGCCATTTACCATCCTCTGTGGACTGGACTGGTTCTTATGTAGTACTAT
The DNA here is from genome assembly GCF_057382095.1 of Aulonocara sp. 'chitande type north' Nkhata Bay. Taxonomy (NCBI): domain Eukaryota; kingdom Metazoa; phylum Chordata; class Actinopteri; order Cichliformes; family Cichlidae; genus Aulonocara; species Aulonocara sp. 'chitande type north' Nkhata Bay. Next base: position 19,793,247 of record NC_141363.1, on the reverse strand, counting down.
TCTACTCTAACTGACCACTCAAAGCACTTTAATACAACTTACCTCATTCACCCATTCATACAAGCACATTTTTCTATGCTTTTCCTATGTCAGTGCTTTCTATCTAACATTCACAAATGTTCACAGACTGATGCATCAGAGAGCAACTTGAAGTTCCAATTACCAGAAGACCTGCTCTTCCTCCTCAAAGTAGGTGGTAGAATGCCCTCACCACCATCCTTCACAAAGCACTTAGCCACCGCCCCTACCTGAGCCTGGTTCTGCTGTAGGTTTCTTCCTGTTAATAGGTGACTTCTTCCTTTCCAGTGTCGCCAAAATGCTTGCTCATATGCTGCGGTCATGTGATTGTTGGAGGTTCCCTTGTTGTATTATTGTGTGGTGGTCTACATTACACTATAAAGGGCACTGAGGTGACTGTTGTTGTGATTTTGCACTGTATAAATTGAATTAAATTGAATTGAAGAAGAACAAGAAGAACTACTGATGATATAGCTAAGGCTGGATATGGTGGCCTTGAATCCTCCCTTAGTTATCCTGAAATACATGTAGGCTGCTGGTGCATCATACCATGATGCACTGAGTGTTTCTTCCTCAGTGACCTTGCATTTGGTACCTCTGTCCCTGCTTAGCAAAGCTTTAAATTTCCTTGGTTGATCTACGTTTCTAGTTTGAATGGTGACCAAAAGAACAAGATCACGCATACAAGCAGCGGAAATTCGCTTTCCCGTAGGGTGGAGGGCCTCTCCCTTAGAGATAGGGTCAGAAGCTTGGCCATCTGGGAGGGGCTCTTACTTTGTTATTTGAATAATTACAACTCAAAAGTTACCACATTATAACATTTTTGTTCCTACCTTGTTACTTTGTCACTTTATTAACAAGCTGTAATGGAAAATGCTACTGTAATTCTTGGTCGTAGATTAACATTTACAAGATAATTATGTACGTTGTGGTAAACATGTTCTTAGTAAATGATCAGCCATGAATTGCTCTCAGGACTCTGTGAAGCCTAACTGTCCTGCTGAGGTGATGCAAACATGTATTTAGGATGTTAGATGAACTGATCCAATAAAGCAGAAAGAAAAGCATGTCACAGTACAGCACAGTGGAAAGCTAGAAAAGGATTAGACTGAACATGTGCAGCTGATTTCATGTATAAATAAAGGATGATCAGTGTGTTGTACTCACACAGTGTGCTGCTGAGTCCGGAGCAGAGCATCATGTTAGGAGATCTGGATTACAGTGAAGAGCTGATGGAGGATCAAACAGCTGCTGTCCAGAATAAAACTGTGTATGCAAAACTGTAGCCAATGGAAAAATGGGAATGTCTCCACAGACCAAACAAGGAAGCAAACCTACTTTATAGATAGATAGATAGAACTGGGGCGATCGTGGCTCAAGAGTTGGGAGTTCGCCTTGTAATCGGAAGGTTGCCGGTTCGAGCCCTGGTTTGGACAGTCTTGGTCGTTGTGTCCTTGGGCAAGACACTTCACCCGTTGCCTACTGGTGGTGGTCAGAGGGCCCGGTGGCGCCAGTGTCCGGCAGCCTCGCCTCTGTCAGTGCGCCCCAGGGTGGCTGTGGCTACAATGTAGCTGCCATCACCAGTGTGTGAATGGGTGGATGACAGGTTGTGTAAAGCGCTTTGGGGTCCTTAGGGACTAGAAAAGCGCTATATAAATACAGGCCATTTACCATTTACTTTATTAATCCCTCGGGTGGGTTCCTCTGGGAAATTCGATTTCCAAAAAAGCACAGCACCGACAGAAGTTACAGAGTTACAGAATATTATATATACACACACACACACACACACACATATATATAAATACAGAGACAATATAAATAAAATATACGAAGGGTATAAATAGAATAAATAGGAATAAAAAATAAAAATACAAGTGAATTGCACATTTCAAGTATTGAGTCTATTGCACTGTTGACTATTTACAAAAGTATTGCACAAAAGGTATTGCACAGTGAGGTGAAGAGGCACTACAGCTTAGTTGTTCCCCCCTCCTTTGTCCTCCTGTTTCCCCTCCCTCTCCCCTCCAGAGAGGAGTTAAACAGTCTGATGGCGTGTGGGACAAAGATTATAGGTGCGCGGCTCAGCTCAGTTGGGGACAGCTGTGACCAGATCTGCCCTTTATCCTGAATTAGAAAAGTAGTTAAGAAATGAATGGATGGGAATCGAGTATCAAGCTGAAATAAACATCCATCCATCCATTCGCTTCTGCTTATCCTTTTCAGGGTCGCGGGGGGCGACCAGCTGTCATGGGGCGAGAGGCGGGGTACACCCTGGACAGGTCGCCAGTCTGTCGCAGGGCTAACACACAGAGACAGACAACCATTCACACTCACATTCACACCTAGTGGCAATTTGGATTATCCAATTAACCTATCCCCACAAGCTGCATGTCTTTGGACGGTGGGAGGAAGCCGGAGTACCCGGAGGGAACCCACACAAACACGGGGAGAACATGCAAACTCCACACAGAAAGACCCCGGCCTGATGGTGGAATTGAACTCAGGACCTTCTTGCTGGGCGGCAACAGAGCTAACCACCGTGCCACCGTGCTGCCCATCAAAATATGATAGTTTAATAAGAGAAGAAAATACTATCTTTAGGTTTTAAAATTTTAAATGTTGCCGGTCTTTCATTTTACTTTTGGCCTCTTCAGCCTTTGTAGGACAGTACAGAGACCATCCTAACGTCACTGTACAGCTCTTAGCCCTGCTGCTGTTCTTCACACAGCAGGTGGACAGTGCCAGGATTGTGTTGCCACAGTAAGGGAACTTTGCTTCCTCGTGCCTGATTTGCATGAAACACTACTGGAAATTCCAGGAATCGAGTTTCTCTGGGTTGCTGGATGCTATTCGAAACAATGAGCGGTTTGTAAATGTGACGCACACCAGCAACACACACACCAAGTTTTACACAAAATGCAAAATGTGGCTACAAAAATAGCAGCAGCAGAAAGTCAGAACTGAATGTCTTTATGTTGCTGATCTCCAGGAACTACACACTGCAAAAACTCAAAATCTTACCAAGGATATTTGTCTAATTTCTAGTCAAAATATCTCATTACACTTAAAATAAGACACAATCAGCTACAAAGTAACAATTCAGTGAGATATAGGAACTTGTTTTTAGACAGTGCATCTTGGATCTGGAGAATTTTCACTTGTTGCATTGGCAGATTTTTCGCTTGATACAAGATTTTTTTTTTTTAAATTGATGAAAAAAAATCTGCCAATCTGTTGCAGGCCACAGCAGAGGCGTGTCATGGCTGTGGCCGCTGTTGTCAGGGAAGGCACAGATGGCAGCACTGTTTAAACTGAGCTGTTTAAAGGGAGCCTCATGGAGCCCAGCCTGTGCAGAGCCATCCTGCACAGGCTGGGCTCCATGAGGAATCACAACATACAGTAGTAAATGTCAGCGACCGGCCCTGTGTGTTTGTTCGGCAACTTCATAATGTGGCAGTGCAGTGGCTTTGGCCAAGGTCACACGCCCACCGCACGTGACAGGACATCTGCAATCGGCGTGCCGTTATCGTTAGCTGAGGTGCTGATCGTACGCCACTCGTGCCATGAGATCAGCTGACTTTGCGTGTGCATGCACTGTGCACAGCGGTGTGTACTGGGAACGCAGGCATCTGTTTAAAGAAAATGGATTTAATTTTAACAAGTCAGGGGTGAAACTGATTGAAATTCACTGATGAGATGATGGAGCTGGTCTATGCTGGGCTCACATCTACCCCCTGGCCCAATCCCTTTTTGTCCCCCATAAACCCCCCACCAGAGCAGCCAAAGGTTCGCCATCGAGCCCCGCCCTCAACAGAGCAATCGAAGTTACATTCCTCAGGCAGGTAAGTGACGGAAGTGACGGACAAGGTAAGTGACTCATGTTGTAACTGACGTCAGACGCCGGAGATTTTGGCGGAAAATTAAAGCGAATGGTAGTTTAGATTTGAACAAATTCATTTAAGCTTCAGTATCAATTGTCTTATAACAACAACATTTGTCTAAATCATCTCCAACACTCTGGAGAACAACGGGGAGAGTTTAGAGGCTCTCCAAGATTACATTGATCAGTGCTGCCAGGATCTCGTAATGAAGAAGGCCCAGAGTGCAGCTTCCCCGGCCAAATCTGAGACGCCGTCGTCGAAAAGACAACGCCCGGCAGATTCCCCCGGCCAGCCGGCAAAGATATTGTCGACATACTGGAGTCAATCGACAAATGATTGTCCAGTTTCGATGCAAGGCTGTCCTTGGTGGAGATTCTTCACTGGGAATTTAAATGCTTGCGAGAATCCCTGGAGTTCAGCCAGCAGCAGGTGGAAACGCTCGCTGCTGAAAATGCCACGCTAAGGGAGTCGGTGAAATGTCTCACAGAAAATGTTACCCAGCTCAATAGAGAAAATAAAAAAATAAAAGAAACAGTTATCGATCTACAAGCTCGTAGCATGCGTGATAATCTGGTATTTTCTGGAACCAGAAAATACCAGTTTCACACCTTGGCTCAGGCGATTAGAGGATCATCAGGGGTCCTTTTGTCCCTCTGTGGGGGGAAACTCCCACTAGGTTTATATCTGGGACTCTCCACCATTTGACCTTAGAACTGAAGAAGCTTCTCGGATGAGAGGTGAAATGTCTTCAAGCAACTTAAAGAAGTCCAGACGCTTTTCTTTGCAAGCTCCTTTGACAATGAGAGGTGGTGGATTGGCCAGATGCAGGTCGATGTGTAAAAATAACTCAGTTGTTTGGTGGTGGCTATGGCGGGGCTTCCACAGAGGCCAGCAGGTGGATGAGGGAAGGGGAGGCAGTAGGAGAGACCCGAGGCAGCCGCCAGTCCGAGTGTCAGGTGAACTGAACTTCAGGTAAGAAGTTATGACCTGCAGTCTCTCTGGGTCAGATATAAACCAAGTTTAGGTGGAGTTTATTTTCCTTGTGCTGACTTTTTACCCTCAGTTGCAATAACTCGTACTGCGTTCTAGCCAGCTTGATGGAGTTTCTATACAGCTGGGTGGGTGCTATGATGTTACTGATAGTGAACTTTATTTTATTCATACGTTTAGTTAGTAGAGTTGCCAACGGCTCCTTAAAAAAATGGAATTACACGTTTCATATTGAGCTGAGAAGAGACGCAGTTTGTCCCGGATTTTAGTTAGAATGGAAAAATACACAAAGCTGGAGTTATTCTGTGTTTACGTTGCACAGCTGCCTCTTCTTCTCTCGTTCTCTCCCCCCCTCCCTCTCCTGTTGCTACTTCAATCATGAAACTGATCAGTGATCAGCTGATCGGCTTTTCTCTCTTGTTTGTTTATCGCCCACTTTGCACCAGAAAGAGGAAACCAGCAGATGTTGCGCTAAACAACAGCAGCACGTTTAAGCTTGATCAGCTGTTGTTAGAATTTATTTAATATTAATTTCTAGTATCAGCTGATGTTTGCTGGAGCCACAGCTGTAAAGCTGCTGGTCATGATGTTGGTTTGGTTATGTGGTGAGAGGGAAACATGAAGATGAAACCAGGAGATGTCCTTACTGAACCATCAGAGCTGAACAGGTGATGGAGAAACAGGTTTACCTTTTAGGTGACATGAATGAGTTGAAGTTATGAACTGTTCCTGAGAGACAAATAACACCAGGATCCTTTTTTATGTAGCTGACAGCTGGTAACTGTGCAGGGGCGGGTCTAGCAAAGTGTTGCCAGGGGGCCAGGTAGGGCATTAACAGGGAGAGGGGGGCACAAAGAAATACTTTTCTTTCTTATTCTCATTTAAAATGTCTCGCTTTTATTAAATAATTATCTAAATCTTACAACCAAAGTTTTTATCTGACGTAAAATGTATAGAAATCATACATATACCAACAAGACTGTACATCACTGTCACCACAGCGTTTGTTTTCATTCAAAGTCTTTATGGCTTTACTACCTGGTGGGTCGGTCTGTAGTCAAAATGCCCGATTTTCTGTCCCAGTCCAGCCCTGCAGGTTAATACTGGCAGTGTCACCATGCCAGCTGACTGTATTTCATCATCAGCCAGTGTTGTTCTTTATCAATATTACCAAAGTTTACCATAAGGCAGCACAGAAAGTATTTACTTGCTTTCAGGTTTTATTCAAATGTTAGTCTTTTCAGTTGTTTCTCCACTTTTTTCCTGTTTCAAAATCAAACACCAGTTTGTGAGAAGATTATCTTCTTTTTTTAACAGGCAGATAAAGTTTTACATTGGAATTTGTCAATTGTTTGTTACAAATGTTCGTATTTTAATATTCAAAAATGTTTTTGCCCAAAACATATGTGCACTACATGTCAGTAAAAATGCTATGCAAATATTGCTGTCCTTGAATGCTGAGTAAACACTGACAAAACACTGATTGTATCTCTTGTACTTTATCAACGCAGTATCTAAAAACTTTGCACCGTAGTGGTTAAAATCTCATTCTAATAAGAGTTAAAAGCGCATTTGGTTATTAGGTTTATAGGATTATTGAGTTATGGTTAACGGTTGGTAGAATTTTTTTTTAAACATCTGCCAATTACATCTGCCACCCTTCTCCAAATCTGTGCCCCTACCTGGCCCCCCCAACAAAAATTTTCTAGACACGCCACTGCTGTTACCTTGTTGGTAATTTCTGGTAAATAAATAAATACAAGAGAATGAAACATCAGTATATAAAAACAAAAGATTGAGAAGAATTTAATAAAAAAAATAAAAAAAACGATGAATGGCTCAGAGAGACTGTATGGATTTCTGACATTGAACTGCTGTGATTTTCTTTAAGACATTTTTAACAGCAGAGGGAATTTTGGATTGTCATCTGTTCTGTATATGCACTGCTCAATCTCGTCCCGTAAAGAAGAATCAAAATGAAGAAGAACAGAAATAAAATCAGAGGTCTGTGCAGTAAATGTTTTCTGCTTTTCTAATGTAAAAAGAACAAACACAGTTCTTATAAAGACCTAAGATCACATGACTTCAGGCAATGTATAAACCAAACTCATTTCATCAACAGGCTCACATTTAGTTTGTACCATCACGGTTTATCTGTATACAATATACTGGTGGATTGTTTTGTTCTCCACTGGCCCAGTTTGTGAAGTCAAACTGGGAACCATCACTCCACTTCCACACAGTTTCCTGGAAGAATAAAGTTCAGTTTGTTCTGATGTACTTTGATGCATCTCTGCTGAGAGTGCAGACATGAGACCTCTTACACCACTCGAACACAACGAAGGTTCATTTTGTTTGTGCAGGTAAAAAATGAAAAGAAAAGTCAAGTCAACAGCAACATCTGTCTCCAGGAACAAAGTCCAAGACCAGTAATGTTCTGGGGACAGAGCTGGGCTCCCTTAAGGTGGTGTCAGAGAGGCGGATGCTGTCCAGGATAAGGACAATACCTCCCACCCACTCCATGACGTGCTGGCCAATCACAGGAACATGCTCAGTGAGAGACTGAGATTACCCATAATGCACCGCTGAACAGCACAGAAATCAATCCTACCTGTGGATCTCTCTGCACAGCTCCTCCATTGAATGCACAGTGAAGTGTAGTAGGTGGACAGCCTACTATCTGCATCTCTCTACAGAGACAAAAACTACTACTATGATAAGAGGGGCACCTTAATTTCAGCTTAATGTTTTCTTACTTTTGTGTAATATATCAGGGACTGTGATATATTAGAGCTATTGCATTTTATTCAGGGCTTCACCTATCAATAATTCTAGTCTATCAATTGTTCCATCGATTGAAGAATCAAATAGCAATAATTAATATTCAAAAGAGGAAGAAAAGGTCTTTCAAAATAAACTGGTCAGTGGTTTCCGTTTTAGAAATGTGTTTTAATAGTTGTACTGCATACATATAACCATGCATACCTAAATTATTTCATTTCACACACGATATTAAAATGAAAGAAAGCTTAGATGCAAAAATGAATAAACAATAATAATAATCAAGTACAGCAATGTCAAATAAAACAAGGTTTACATGTACCTGAAATAATGCATTAAATGTTTTACAGTGTTGTAACTCCTGGGTGACGTAGGTTATAGTGTTTTTTAATAGTTTATGTGTGCAGTGAGTGAGTTTGTGACTGTAAGCCTCTAAAGGACTATGTGGTGGCTGCAGAGAAGAAATGTGAGCATGTCAGCATTCTGATGTTGTCCTGTGCTTTCATGACTTCATTTGATGGTGTAGACGTTTTACTGTCCCATGTCCAACTTTATTGGCCTGCTGAGGGAAAAAAAGGTTTTACAAAATGTAAAATTTAATACAGTTTATTAATATAATATATTGTTTCTCTTTAAATATGAAAAAAATGTTCCAAAAAACTTACAAAAAATAAATAATCTAGTGAATATGTGCCCCTGCTTGCTACATGTACCTCAGTGAGCTACTTGATTTAAACATCAAATGAGATTACATAGATCAAAGTTAAATTTTAAAGGAGGCGACATTAACAAACATGTGCAGCAGGACAAATCTTAATGTGCTGAATTTACTGAAGAGCCTCAGTGTCAGTTTTGTGACTGAACGTTATGTGTTTTTTTGCAACTGATGGCAAATGTACTTGTTTCTGTTTCAGGAGGACAATATTTAAACGAGTCATAAAAATGTGAATTAATAGTCTGTGGAACACAATTTAATGTAAATTGGATGAAATGTAATCATGAAAATCCTGTCCTCTGCCTGTTGTGGTTGTGATAGCTGCTGATAGGTTTATTTTCAGTAGCGTAATATATTATAGTTTGCTCAATATTCACTTGCATGGATGCTCAAAGCTGTTATCGCAGTGCCAAAACGTTGTTTGTCCTAAAACTTCACACAGTCATGATCCGCGCTGAGTGTTCAGAGGTGAACGCCATTTATAACCGCTTTCATGAATCAAAGCAGAAATGAAGTAAAATAAGCATCGTTTGCCAGCAGTGTGCACAGAGCGAACAACTATCTATAAGAAACTAAAAATGTTAGAATAATGGCTGAATGCTGCGATGTGCTATTAAAGCCAAGAAGCGATGCATGTTTCACACACGTCGCAGTAGTAGCTGCATGGCTGTTTTCAGAGAGAATTTATTGTGTGAAACCTGAGGTTGGATAAGATTCTGGTTTTCTTATTTTTCCTGCTGTGACCCAGTTTAGCTCCTTTCCTCTTCATCTTTAAGGAATTCTGTGATTGCAGTAAAATTCCCTCCATCATCACTGATCCCAGCTGACCTGTACTGAACTAAACATGAATCCTAAAGCCTGTAATACAACAAAGAACATTACTAATGAACACTGATTACACAGAACCTTTGATCAGTTAATATATAACTACATAGATTTTATTGCAGCAGCGTGATGTTCAGAGTTTGGCTGTGAGTTTAACAAATTGTTGTTAAAAACCATAAAAACCACAAAGTTTAGGCATGAAGTGTAAAATAAAGTTAGAATCAACATACATGATCTGTACAACTTGTTTACATCCTGCACACATCCTGTTCACTTCGTTGCCTTTTGAACACCTACTGCTGATTTAGAAAACACACCCACATTCACTGGTGATGGTCACAGTTTAATGTAACGTCACAATAGCCTGCACAAAATAAGCAAATGTAGCTCGTTTCCTCTGCTGCAGCTTGTGTTTACCCTCAAGGTGTTCTTACTGTCTTGGAGCAACTGGGGTTAAAAGTCTTTTAATCGTGTAGGACTTAATTAGATCTTCCCTCCAATCTGGACGACACCAAACTTCCACTGAAATGTGAAAAAAAATGTTTTCTTTGTCTTTGTTATTATTATTTTTTGTTTTTCATCTAATCTTTTTGTTTCTGTGTCCACATCATAACTTTTTCTGTCCTTTTTGATTTTCTGTTTGAATTATACAAAACTACATTTTGCTTGTTAAAATTACTTTGTAAACAGTTTGTCATGGTCCTGGGTCGTTACACCCAGCATTTTGTGTTATATTGGTGTCATCGTATGCTTAGGGTTTATTCTTGTTTTCTTAGCTCCTAGGGTTTTGGTTCTTGTGCTTAGTGTGCTGTCCTCCCCCCAGGTGTTCTGTTTGTGTATCTGAGTTTGTGTTTGTAAAACAGCCTGTGATCTTCCTGTTTTACTTTGAAGGTCCTGTCTCATTATGCCCATTAGTTTCAACTGTGTTCACCCCATACGTGTCATTTCAATACAATACAATTTTATTTATATTGCACATCTAAAAACCAGATGTATGCCAAAGGGCTTCACAGAAACCAAATAAGAGCAATGATAAATACAAGTAAATAAAATGAAAAAATAAAATATGTACAAAAAAAATGTACTATATACTAACAGGTGGGAGACATAACTAACCAATCATACAGCAGGCATAATCATAAATACAATAATAAAAGCAAAAAAGATAAGTTACAGTTCACTTAAAAATGCGAGCTCTAGGAGGCAGGGAAGGCAAGGCTAAATAACTACGTTTTTAATCAAGATTTAAAAGATTGAATTGAATCAGACGTGTGAAGAGCTTGACGGAGATTATTCTAGAGGTAGGATGCAATAGAGGCGAATACGTGGTCACCTCTGCTCTCCCACGGGTATTAAAAGCTGAGGACATCCGTAAGAAAGCTGGGCGTGGTGTTATTTATGATTTTAAAAGTGAGCTATAAGATTTTAAAATCAATGCAATATTAAATGTAAAGCCAGTGCAGGTCGCAGAGAACTGGAGTAATAGACTCAAACCTACCAGTTCCGGTTAAGAGACGTGCAGCAGCATTTTGAACGAGCTGCAGTCTGTAAACAAGGGCAGAATGGAGACCAGTATAGAGGGAATTAGAGTAATCTAATCTTGATGTAACAAAGGCATGGATAAGTTTTTCCAGGTCCTTACGTGGTAAGCAGGGCTTGGCCTTAAAGATTAGATGCAATTGATAGAAACCAGATTTAACTACAGAGGACACATGTTTGTCCAGCTTGAAGGAACTGTCCAAGACAACACCCAAGTTCCTCACAGTGTCAGAAAGGGAGTCAGCAAAGAGCCCAAATATACCAGTTACTTCAGCCCGAGAGGAGGGAGAATCAAAGATTACAATTTCTGTCTTCTTATCATTTAAAATGAGGGAATTGCTCAGTAGCCAGTTTTTAACTTCACTCATACATTTAAAGAAGTGTTGCAATGACGATGTGACATCACCAGCCAGTTTAAAATAGATTAGAATGTCATCCGCATAAAAGTGAAAAGAAAAGTCGTATTTATCAAAGATTTGGCCCAAGGGTAACAAGTACAGAGAGAACAGCATAGGACCCGGCACAGACCCCTGGGGGACACCAGGGGTAACAGGGGCAATGGAGGAGGTGTAGGTACCCATGGTGACAGAAAAGGACCTTTCTGATAGATAGGATTTAAATCAGCTAAGGGCACTGCCCGTGATGCTCAAGCTTCATTAAAAGGACATTACAGTCCACCTAATCAAAAGGACAAATCAAGCAAAACTAAGACCACAGGGCGCCCTGAGTCAGCAATTGAGAGAAAGTCATTAAGATTCTCAGTAATGCAGTTTCCGTGCTATGGCGTGGCTTAAACCCTGAATGAAATTTTCCCCGATATTATTTGCATCCAAATAAGTTGGTAATGAACAATCTTCTCTAGGACTTTAGACAGAAAGTTAGTGAGTGGACTGAGGCAGCTCTTTTTGAGTATAGGTTGCACTACAGCGTTTAAAAGTAGCTGGAACATAGCCCAATAACAATGACAGATGCATTAGAGATAAAATACAGGGCCCGATAACGTTAAACCCATCTTTAATAATGTAAGATGGAAGGATGTCAACAGCGTTTCCTGTCAATAGGTCCGGGTTTGTGGTGGGGCGTGGTCTGCGGATGCCATGCGGATGCACCTGCACGGCGTCCGCAATCACGCCCAACGAGTTAAAGACACGGGGATTCAGGGTTGTTGGTGTGTGTGTGGTGGCAAGGAGTATGTGTGGCCTGCAGCTGAGAGCTGTAGTCACACTGTGTGAATGAAGTTCGCTCTCAAATCAGACCTCTGGACCCGTCATGCGTCTTCCTTGCCACATATGGTTTCAGGTTTTGTTTGTTATTTAGTTTAAGTTTATGTTTAGTTCTGTCCTTGCTTTTGTCATTTCCAACTAAAGCTTCCTTGCATCACAGCAAGTGCCTGAATTTTGGGTTCTTTCACACAAACCCCACATGACTGCTGCTGCAGCTATAAATGTCAAATTGGTTTAATTAATTTTTTATTATTATTGTTTTATTATATTTGTATTTATTTGATGATAAAATCACGAGGTGTTCACTCAGGATCTAAAACAAACTGACGAAATCTTCGTGACTGATGATTTTCTGATGATTCTTTTCAGCACAGAAAGGTTCATCTTTTAAAAATGATGAAGAATTTTCATTTTCATTCACTTCAAAAACAAGTCTGAATGTACCGACCCTAAAAGATTATCTTTAGAAGTTTATTATTTGAGTTACTTACTCTGACAAGTGTAAAACACCTCCAGGTACTTATAAATGTTTACACATGGGTCGTCTGGGCTCGTTGCTTCAACAGTACAGCTGTTTGTCCCATTGCACCTGTGAATGCAGGTCAAAGGTGAATCAGCAAAAATTCACTGCATCATCTGAGAGAAGATGGAGAGCTGAAGAATCAGAGTCAGCATCTGTACCTGGTAGTTACATAGTCCATGCTTCCTGACCAGGCGCAGTTAACGTTGTTGACGTGATTAGCATATCCATCAGAGCACGTGGTCGTGTCACGGCGACCATAATTCGCCCAGGAGACGACTATAACCTGTCCTTCATCTGAGGAAGAGTTCATAGAGTCAAACTGTAACCATGGTGATATTTTTAACTGCATTAAATGTAGAAAGACATAGAAGCTGTGTTCTCACCACACTGAAGGTTTGACTGGAAGTTTTGACATGTTACACTTTGGCCTGAAACAGACACAGATCCCATAGAAACTGTAATCATTCATGTACAGATTGGGTTCATCAGTCATTTCTAATCACAGGTTTAACAGAGTCGTTACGTGGGAAGCAGTCGTAGGTGGTCTCCAGGTATTTGCAGACTCCAGGATCATAAGTAATGTTTGACTTTATGTCACACTCGGTTTTTCCATCACAGCTGCAGGGAGACAGAAACAGCTGGTTTTCAGCTCAAAGATATGAAACAAGTTACTTTCAGGTAATCATTTACTTCCTGTTAGTTTGAGTAAAGCTGTTCAACAGGTTTTAGTTTGTTTCTTCTTTTGAATCAAAGGCTCACTTCTACCATCCCACAGTGCTCACCTGTTCCTCACGTTGTTCACAGCATCACCGTGAGAGCAGATTACTTCACCTCCACATCTGTACTCAGCTGACCTCACAATGATCATTCCACCCACTGTTATACAGACACAGTATGAGAGAAAAGGAACAACTCAACACAACATGCAATAATCCAGGTTTCAGGCTTCAGTTTCAGACTCAGATGCTGCAGATCCATAAATAATGAGGATTGTACCTCTGTACACCACCACAGTGGATATTACATTAACTCTGATCAAGGAGGAAACTTTAAGTCAGTGTTTTTGTTTCTAATCTACATCAAATGTTTCTGAACTTTTATACACAGTCCAACATCCTCAGAGCTTTTTTAAAGAATAAATGCACTGTTGGTTTGTTGATCAGGAAAATACAATTTAAACTGAAAATAAGCAGCTGTGCATAAAAAGGCTGTAAACTATAAACAGTTCATCCAATACTTGTTAAGTTTGTTGAATTTAGCCTGAGAGTCTGAATTTGATCTGCAGTGAATTCTTGGACACTATTTTCCATCTTACCACAGCTCAGGCGATGAACACTGAGGCCGTTAGAGGTGACCACTCTCCCTGTGGATATGGGGGTCACAGGAGGAGGAACGGAAACTTGAGCTCTGATAAAGCCTGAAATAAAAATAAATGTATAATAATGTAATAATGTAAATGTATAATGTAAAATAAATGCTAGGTTTAAGCCCGGGTCATCTTTTCAGAAGCCCGGGGTCTTTTGGAGTGTAATTTGTTTCATAGTTAGAGGCCTGACTGACAACTGTATAAAACAAAAACCACACACAATATTCGAAGCACATAGCGCACAGTCGTAAATTCCCCCTAATTTTGGTATCAATCAATCAATCAATCAATCAATCAAGGCTTTATTCGCCACATGCAGGTTGCCCTGCAGTGAAATTTGAGCAGCTACCAAAGCAAATCATTGGTACTGTACAAATAATGTAAATATGACGGTGTATCACAAAAGATTGATATCAAACTGATCACTTGACCCATTTTGACTCTATCCAGTCCTTTAAATCCAGATTGAAAGCATATCTATTTGATTTGGCTTTCCTGACCAGTTAATACCCTTTTAAATCTTTTAAATTTTTAACTTTTAAATCTTTTATTAAATTTATGCTTTTATTATTAATGTTCCTGCTGTTTTTGTCTTCTTAGTGGATTTTGTACACTGAACAAAAATATAAACGCAACACTTTTGTTTTTGCTCCCATTCCCCATGGGATGGACGTAGAGACCTAAAATTCATTCCAGATACACAATATAACCATCCCTCCCAAACAGTGGTCACAAATCAGTCCAAATGTGTGGTAGTGGGCACATCTGCTATATTGAGATAATCCATCCCACCTCACAGGTGTGCCACATCAGGATGCTGATCTGACATCATGAGTAGTGCACAGGTGTACCTCAGACTGCCCACAACAAAAGGCCACCCTGGAATGTGCAGTTTTGTCTCACAGCAAAATGCCACAGATGCCACAAGCAATGAGGGAGCGTGCAATTGGCATGCTGACAGCAGGAATGTCAACCAGATCTGTCGCCCGTGCATTGAATGTTCATTTCTCAACCATAAGCCATCTCCACAGGCGTTTCAGAGAATATGGCAGCACATCCAACCGGCCTCACAACCGCAGACCTCGTGTAACCACACCAGCCCAGGACCTCCACATCCAGCAGGTTCACCTCCAAGATCGTCTGAGACCAGCCACCCAGACAGCTGCTGGAACAATTGGTTTGCACAACCAAACAATTTCTGCACAAACTGTCAGAAACCGTCTCAGGGACGCTCAACTGCATGCCCGTCGTCCTCATCGGGGTCTTGACCTGACTCCAGCTCGTCGCCGTAACAGACTTGTGTGGGCAAATGCTCACATTCGATGGCGTCTGGCACGTTGGAGAGGTGTGCGCCTCACGGATGAATCATGGTTCACATTGTTCAGGGCAGATGGCAGCTGAGAATGTCCCAGTTCTTGCATGGCCAGCATACTCACCGGACATGTCACCCATTGAGCATGTTCGGGATGTGCTTGACCGGCGTATACGACAGCGTGTACCAGTTCCCACGAATATCCGACAACCTCGCACAGCCATTGAAGTGGAGTGGACCAACATTCCACAGGCCACAATTGACAATCTGATAGACTCCATGCGACGATGTGTTGCACTGCATGAGGCAAATGGTGGTCACACCAGATACTGACCGGTTCTGGGTCCCCAGACCCCCAATAGCACAAAAAACTGCACATTCCAGGGTGGCCTTTTGTTGTGGGCAGTCTGAGGTACACCTGTGGACTACTCATGATGTCAGATCAGCATCCTGATGTGGCACACCTGTGAGGTGGGATGGATTATCTCAATATAGCAGATGTGCCCACTACCACACATTTGGACTGATTTGTGACCACTGTTTGGGAGGGATGGTTATATTGTGTATCTGGAATGAATTTTAGGTCTCTACGTCCATCCCATGGGGAATGGGAGCAGTAACAAAGGTGTTGCGTTTATATTTTTGTTCAGTGTATTTATCTAGCTCTGGGGCCCGTTCTTCGTACGTCGCTCACTACATCCAAGATCAAATCATCGCGCTAACCGTGAGCTCGCTAATCCGGTTCCCCGAACACGCCTGCTGTTGACGATTAGTACAGCTGGATGCAGTAATGTGACATCACTGGGTGTCGTAAAAGGGGCTACGCATCGATAGTAGAAACATTGATCGGCAACCCGCTGATTGGTCGGCGAAAATGTCGAAGGGGCGCGCTCGGTATTTTCCGGCAGCAGAGCAAGAACTCATGAGTGAGGGATTTCAGGAGTTTCAGAGTTTAATTAAAACGCAAGAGAAAACTGCAAAGGCTGCAGAAGCAAGGAGAGAGGGCTGGCAGAAAGTTGCTGACAAATCAAACTCGTAGGTAATTTAATAATAATACTAATAATAATGGATTGGGTTCATATAGCGCTTTCCAAGGCACCCAAAGCGCTTTACGATACCACTATTCATTCACTCCCACATTCACACACTGGTGGAGGCAGCTACGGTTGTAGCCAGGCTGCCATATCGCGCCATCGGCCCCTCTGGCCAACACCAGTAGGCGGTAGGGTAGATCTATCATATGACACTATATTGTCCAATATCATATGGCATTATATTATATTATAATATGTTATATTATATCCCCTTTCACATTAGAGCCACAACAGGACCCACAAGAACATGGGAACAAGTAAAAGTGGAATACAGGAGTATTCTACAGAATGGTAATATTTATCTCTTAGATTGCTTTGCGTCTCTTGGCAAGGTAATACTGGCCTGTAATACTCTGTTAGTTTGTTCATAACAGCAACCAAGAAAAGGGCAGAGGAAAAAAAGACAGGTGGTGGTCCTGCACCCCCTCGTCAACAAGTTGGTTAAGTAAATAATACCCTCACGGGAATATCGATATCTCTCAATGAGCACACTGTCGCGCTGAGCTAAAGGATCTTGTCTGTCCCGCAATATACGCTGAATTCTGAAAACTCTCCTTATCAATCTTGCACCTTCCGCAATGGGTGGCTCGCGTATACGGACAGGACATGGCTGCGACAGGCTTCCCAAATCCACCTTCGCTTTTATAGCCGTGGTCTCTCATCTTGATTACACGAAGTAATTTACAATTACTACTCTGAAATATGAATTACATCTGTAATAATCACATACATGTAATAGAATGTTAATAGTACATTTCCCTTTTTTAGGAAATGACCTGTATGTATCTGTGTGACATCAATAAAAGGATCAAGTGCTGCATTATCTTTAGTTACATTGATGTTATTTATTTATGGTGAAACAGTGGTGGAATATCGCTGTTGCTTTCGTATAAATGCAGCGGACATACCTGCGTGGCCGCGATCTAATCCTGTTTACATAAAGTAAACCTGCTCCCGAGCAGGTTTACGCTTACGGCTCTGTTGCTATGACAGCAAGTCCCGGATGAGCTTCGGGGAACCGACTGATCCAGGATCACGCGAAATCGTCAACAATCTAATCCGGCTAACCTACTTAGCGAGGTACGAAGAACGGGCCCCTGGTCTGTTAGTGCCTGATTTGTACCCTGTTATTGACTTATGCTGACTCTCCATATTACTGTGAAGCACTTTGCTTTGGTTTTTAAATGTGCTATATAAATAAAACTGTACTATATTACGTTACTTGTTCTTCGAGTGAATCAACAAATGGCGAAATGAAAAGCCGAACAACAACAATGCTGTTTCTTTAGAGAGTCTCAGCTTACATGTGTTTATTTCATATTTGTGAGAACGCTCACAGGCATTCACACATTTCTGCTAAATCATAGTAATTCTGCTCAATGATAGAATTTCTGCTACGTTTGACTATTTTTGCTAGATTATAGTATTTCTGCTAAGTCAAAGGAGTTCATGTAAATCATGGTATCTCTACCAAGTCACAGTGTTTCTGCTAAATCGTTGTATTTCTGCAGATTCATAGTATTTGACACTGCAAAGTATTTCTGGGTGTGGACGAGGACGAGGGGTGCGTTTCCTTCTGAGGTTGGAACCCCCCCTCCAGACCTGCTCCTTAAAGAAGTGGAGCCCCCCCACCAGGTTGCAATCCAAAGCCTCTATCCCTGATTTCCTCACATGTCAACAAGGAGCCCCACAACATCCAGAACCCCCCCCCCCCCCCCCCCCCCCCCCCCACCCGCCCAGCAGCCACCAGACAGGTTTCATTTCATTTTCACTGGGAACAGAAATAAGATTTTAAAAAGGTGTGTGTGAAGGATAGAGTTTAGATTTTAGATCACACAAATACAATATTTAGTAGTTACAGACAGAAGAAGAAGAGGTGAGCTCTAATAATGAGAAAGTTCACAGAAAGGCTCTTTGTGACCAGAATATAAGAAGCAGTAAAACAGCATTTACCTGAAGTGATGAGTGAACAGGTTGCTGCCAGCACTGAAAGAGACAGAAAGAAAGCTCAGTGTCAGACTGTGTGTTTGATATCAAGTTGAATTCACCTCAAAACATGAAACAGAAATGAAAAGCAAACAGGAGAAAGCTGCTGCTTTCATTCACACCTGGATTCTTTGGAAACTCTTTCTAAACAGCAGATTTCAATGACACATTTATTCTCTTCATCTTTCCAACTTTTGTCAATAAACTTATTTGTGTTGACAGTTTGACTTCAACTCTTCAAAGTAAATGATCAGCCATGAATTGCTCTCAGGACTCTGTGAAGCCTAACTGTCCTGCTGAGGTGATGCAAACATGTATTTAGGATGTTAGATGAACTGATCCAATAAAGCAGAAAGAAAAGCATGTCACAGTACAGCACAGTGGAAAGCTAGAAAAGGATTAGACTGAACATGTGCAGCTGATTTCATGTATAAATAAAGGATGATCAGTGTGTTGTACTCACACAGTGTGCTGCTGAGTCCGGAGCAGAGCATCATGTTAGGAGATCTGGATTACAGTGAAGAGCTGATGGAGGATCAAACACAGAGCTGCTGGATTCACTCTGAATAAAACTTGTAATGTATATGCAAAGTGCAAAAAACCCAAAATGTGGATTATCTTCTATCTCAGATGTAAATGAATAAGGAAATAAAACTACTTTACATTAAAAGTTATGTAAGCCTGGATCAGCTGACCCAGTGACAGCTGGGAGAGGCTCACATCTCATATTTGTTGATTGGTTAAATCAGTTTAGCAACTGGTAAGAATTTTCTTTTTTCTTAAAACACGATACAAATTATTGCAACTTTTTTTGTAATGATTCAGATGTCGTGAAGAGCTGTTCCAAAGTTTAGGAGCTACAGTTTGAAAATGTGATCACGTCTGGATTTAAATGAAGAGCACAGAACAGTTCAAAGAGCCTGATCAGCTCAGAGAGAAAGTGACACTCCCCTGTTCATTAACAGCGTCCTAAAGAGGGAACAAAGAGGACGGAGACCAAGTGGACGACACAGACACACATGCAGCAACAGCTGTGGGTGTTCAACACACCAGTGTTTACAGTGGTTTAAATGGGGTGGCAGCAGGTGGATGTTTTAGCTGCTTGATGTTTGTAGTGATAAAACGATTATTAAAAAAGAAAAACAGGGTGCAGCATGAGTGCAGCAGGAACACATTTGTATAGAAAATTTTCACATTTGCATGGATTATCTCCGCACGTCTCTCTGGTCAAAGCACGCAAAGGAGAAAGATTTGAGAAAGTGGGTGAAAATGTGTTCTGAAGCCAGTTCACGAGGAAAACAGAGTTTCAAAAACACTCACAGTATTTAGACAGAAGTGTTACTTCAACTCTGACTGCGTGAAGAACTTTTCAGGTCCGGCTGTGCAGCAGGTAGAGTGAGGATCCAAATTACAGGGCGCAGATACAAAAGGATGAACTGAAAGAGGCAGCTTTATTGCTGTGGCAAAAACACTCAAAGACACAAAAACTCAGGAGAGAACTGGAGACTCAAAAATATGGAATACAGGGAAACACAGAGGCCAACAGAACAACAAGCAGAGGACGACAGAGGACTTAAATACACCTAGGCTAAGGCGAGGATGTGAAACAAGAGGGAACACAGCTGGGACTAATTGAGGCTAACGGGACGAGGGAAGCCAAACTGTGCACACTGACACAGGACAAGAGAGCGCCAAAACAAAATAGGAAAAATACTGAAAAACATAACATGTCACTGTACACAGCTACACCTTCATGCAAAAGGTTTCTGGAGTTTCCACTTTCATCCAAGAGGCGTCTTCTTTTTTAAAGCCTGTCCTGTCTGACAGCTTTTCCCATCACAATTGTGACCTGAATGTGATCTTGTGGCAAACACATTTGCTTTTTTAAGATGAGCTCTATGAAGCTCCTCTTGTTCACGTGTTGCCTTTATGTATTTCTTCATTCATTTCACTTCCATCACTACAGTACATGTGCAATATGGAAACATGGCCTCTGTCAGGGTCCTGGGTCGGTGATGCAGTGTTTGTGTTCTGAATTATTGATAGTCTTTGCTTTTGTAACATGCACTGCCTGGCTAAACAAAAAGTCTCCACCCAAAAAAAAGGTCACACACTCTGATATTTCATTGGACCGCCTTTATCTTTGATTACTCGCTCATTCGCTGTGGCATTGTTTCGAGAAGCTTCTGCAGTGTCACAAGATTTATCTCCATCCAGTGTTGCATTAACTTTTTACCAACAACCTGAGTCTGCTGCACAAAGCCTTCTCCAGCACAGCCAAAGATTCTCAATGGGGTTTAGGTTTGGACTCAGTGGTGGCTAATCCATGTGTGACAATGATGTCTCATGCTGGAAGAACAACTCTTTCACAATTTGAGCTCGATGAATCCTAGCATTATCGTCTTGGAATATGCTCATGCCATCAGGGAAGAAAAAATCCATTGATGGGATAACCTGGTCATTCAGTATAGTCAGGTAGTCAGCTGACCTCATTCTTGGAGCACATACTATTGCTGAACCTCGACCTGACCAACTGCAGCAGTCCTAGAGCACTGCCCCCACAGGCTTGTACAGTAGGCACCAAGCATGGTGGGTGCATCACTTCACCTGCCTCTCTTCTTACCCTGATGTGCCATCATTCTGGAAGAGAGTAAATCTGGACTCAGACCACATGACCTTCTTCCAGTGCTCCAGAATCCACTCTTTATGCTCCCTCGCAAATTACATTTTTTTCTGGCCACATTCCTACCTCTAAGATGCTCTGTCCCCACTGTCCACTAGCTGTTTTCTCTGCTTGATGCATGACAATGGTTTGACCCTTTTTACACACACTATCATCTTTTCCACGACCACGAGATGTGTCTTTCAACAAGGTTGTTTAAGAAATGAGAAGCAACTCATTGCATCATTTGGGCAACTTGTTGCCAACTGAAAGATAATCACCATTCAGTATTTGTCCAATAGGAGGCTCATACCTAATTGATTAGTTACATCCAGTTGGCGAAGCAGTGTAGTTAAAAAGGTTTGAAGTTAAATCCTGCTAAATGGGACAATGGCATCACCTACTATTGCAAATGTCACCCTGCATTGACTATGAAGGGCAAAGAATTGTGAGTAATCTTCAGAGTGATGAAGGATTCCCACAGAGGTAACGAATGTAAATGTTGTGGAAAGAAATCATGTTGCTAGTCCATAACATTAATAGAAATTGACTTGGTTATTTTTGGTTAAATATCATTTGCTGTGGGTTACTTCTGTCATCCTTATGTTGGGTTAGATGTTCGTTCCATGTGAGACTTCGTTACCAGGAAAGAGACTAGCGAACTATGCCGTCTTTTCACACAGGGCTCACACTGGTTGTTCACCAAAATTAACCATTCTACTTTGTTGGTCTTTGTCATGAATGCAGGTATGTGACTGTGCACTGCTGTTAGAGTTTGATACACAGCCCTCCTCTTTGCATTTTTATAATACGTTATTGTTCCATGTGTCCTCTCAGGTTCCCTGTTTTTGTGTTCCTTTGCGGTACTCTCTGTAGTTGCCTCCCAGTTTAGACTGTCGAGGTACGGCTGTGCAGCACGCAGGATGTTGGACCCAAACGCAAAACACTCGATGGAGCAGTAAACTTGGTGTTGGCACAAGACATTGAGGAAGATAACAGTGGAGGAATTATATCCTTAAAATTATTCATAGCACTTTCAGAAAGACATTTACTGTGATGTACCTTGAAGTTCTTAAAATATTCACTCAGATGGCTTATGAGGCGATGAGAGGAGCAAGGGAGTGGCTGGAAATGGCTCAGGTTTCAGATGAGGTGAGGTTGTGACCTTTAAGTGGGGAAGCAGGGGGCGAGAAGGTCCACAGCTCTGTGAATCCATAGAGGAGGGAGCCATCAAAGGATGAGCAGGCAGGTGAATTGTTGAGGTGAGTATCCCAGTGGATAGGAAACCACTTCTTGAGACTAGAGGATGGAAGCACACTCGGAAACACAAGGAGAAATGCTCTTACTAGCACTCATAAACTATAAATCTAAGGAACACAAACTAGGCCTGGTTTCTGCTTTGAGAGATAGATCATCTGGCAGAGACTGGATGGTCCATATACAGTGAGTGGAAAGGGCTATGGGGCGATTGCCACCCAGCTTGGTGAAAAAAGAACAACTGTTGGAGCAATTTTCAGGAAATGGAAGAGGCTAATGATGACTGTCAATGTCCCTCGGACTGGGGCCAGGCGTGGGGTTTCAATGATGCCAAGAATGGTGAAGAATCAGCCCAGAACTACACGGGAGGAGCTGGTCAATGCCATGAAGAGAGCTGGGACCATCGTTTCCAAGGCTACTATCAGTAATACACTAAGACGTCATGGTTTAAAATCTTGCATCGCATGGAAGGTTCCCCTGCTTAAGTCAGCCCATGTCCAGGCCCATGTGAAGTTTGCCAGGGACCATCTGGATGGTCCAGAGGAGTCATGGGAGAAGGTCCTGTGGTTAGATGAGACAAAAGTAGAACATTTTGGTCTTAACTCCATTCGCCATGTTTGGAGGAAGAAGCATGATGAGTATCATCCCAATAATACCATACCTACAGTGAAGCATGGGGCTGGAAGCATCAAGCTCTGGGGGTGTTTTTCTGCACAGGGGACAGGACGACTGCACTGTATTAAGGAGAGGATGAATGGGGCCATGTATTGTGACATATTGGGTAAAAACCTCCTTCCCTCAGTCAGAGCATTAAAGATGGGTCGTGGCTGGGTCTTCCAACATGACAATGACCCAAAGCACACAGCCAGCAAAACCAAGGAGTGGCTCCGTAAGAAGCATATCAAGGTTCAGGAGTAGCCTAGCCAGTCTCCAGACCTAAATCAAATAGAAAATCTTTGGAGGGAGCTGAAACTCCATGTTGCTCAGCGACAGCCCCGAAATCTGACAGATCTAGAGAAGATCTTTATGGATGAGTGGGCCAAAATCCCTCCTGCAGTGTGTGCAAACCTGGTGAAGAACTACAGGAACCGTTTGACCTCGGTAATTGTTAACAAAGGCTTCTGTACTAAATATTATTATTTTTTGACTCAAGTGATCAAATACTTATTTGACACAGTAATTCACAAATAAATTGTTCAAAAATCATACAATGTGATTTCTGGATTTTTCTTTTTAGATTCTGTCTCTCACAGTGGAAATCTAACCTATGCTGAAAACTGTAGACCCCTCCATGATTTCTAAGTAAGAGAACGCGCAAAATCACAGGGTGATCAAATACTTATTGACCTCACTGTATACTGCTGCTGATGAGACAGAGCTGATCCAGCCAGGGAGTGGAAGGGCCCCAATCTCATTATCAGGCACTCAGATTTTACACATTTTTTTATTGAAAGGTCAAATTCAAAGGTCAAGCCTCTAGGAAGTAGATCTAAATACAAGCACAAGAGACTCCAGACCACCAAATTAAAACAGGAAGTAACAGATGACAAATACACTGCATGCATATTCGACTGAGTTTAAAATAAAGAAGACTGAGTGAACAGAATACAAACAAAAGGATCTCAGAAACTCAGAAGTAAAGGAATGTAATAAAAAACAAGGAAATTGTATCAGTAAGGAGATAACAAGACCTATGGACACTAAGAAAAACAGGAAGCTAAATGCAAACACCACAGAATACAGAATCATAAGACAATCAAGAAAATAAAACTAGAACGAACAATGAATGCACTTGAAACAATTCAGGGTTCAGTATCTTGTCCAAGGTTACTTTGGCATGCAGGCTGGAGCGGCCAGGGATTGGACAACCAAATGCTCCAATTACTAGATCTCCTGCGCCACAACCCCAGCAAGAATCACAAAAACAAAACAATTTTTTTTTAAAAAACTAGGTCGAATGTATGGTAATCGACAGGGTGCGGCAGGAGGCCAGCAAGGAACACATTTGTTTGGATTTGCATGGAAAATGTCCATGTGAGAGAGAGCACGAAAAGGAGACAGTATTTTGGAGAATGAGTTAAAATGTGTAATTGAGTTGGTTACTGGGGAAAGCATCATTATTGCTTCAAAAATCTTTAGTATTATTGAGAAAGCGGTTTGCATCAACTGTGACTGTGTGAAGAAATGTTGAACTAGTCCATGAAAAACACAACATACCATTGAACATACCAGCTACAGCAACATGCAAAAGTTAAACATGTGACTGAGAATGGTTACAATCCAAGTCTAATGGTGTGATAAAGTGTTTGTCCCTTTGCTGATTTCTTGTATGTTTGTCATACTTAAATGTTTCAGATCATCAAAGAAATTTAAATATCAGACAAAGATACAAGTAAACAGAAAATGCAGTTTCTAAATGAAAGTGTTGGGGTGACTTTTTCATACCACTGTAAGTAGGTTCAGAAAAAGTGACCTTTCTGCAGACAAACTCCTCAGCTCCAAGTGTAGAAACCATCCAAAATATTCCAGTACCAGCAACTAAAATAGGTTAATGAGCTTCTGTGCCAAGGCCGAGTGGCCGGTGATACTCGGAGTTACTCGCCAAGGGGGCAAGGACTCTTTGTGGTCACACGGCAAGTGGGAGATGTTGACTAGGACAAGGGAGGAACCACACAAACAAAGCATGGAGAAAGGCTGAAACCACTTCTCTGGTGAGCATGGTGAAAGAAAGAGATGAGTTGGGTCCGGAGGTGCCAAATTCCACAATTCCCACCTCCCTCCATTTTGATAACCATCTCACACAGGCCCAGAAAGCGGATGTTGCTGCATTGCAACAACGTTTTGCAGATGTGCACCAATTTAACACACTTCTGTTCGGCGTGTTCAGAGCCCCGGTCACTTTTCAGCGTGTCATGGACTGGGTGCTGCAGCCGCACGCTGCATATACTGCTGCCTACCTGGATGATGTTATCATCTACAGTGACACGTGGGTGGAGCATGTACAAGAGGCGGCAGTGGTCCTGGGGTCCCTGTAGATCAGGTGTTCAAGGCTCGCCCCAGAGGAGAGGGAGAGGCGTTTCCACGCTTGGGAATATCTCTATTGCGGCTGTGCTGGGCAATTTCGTAGCAGCCTTAAGATCCCGCCTGCTGGGAATCTCGGAAATACTGGTGGGTGGTTCATCTTTTCCTAAGCCCTGATTTTTGCTCTCTGTAAGATTCTATCACCAACAAACCTCACATCTCCTACGTGCTTTTGTGGACATTTCTCTGACACCTCTTTAGCTTCCCATACCCACCACCACTCTGAACAACAAGGTTTTTGCAATGATCATCCACAACACTGAACCTGTACGGTTAATCCCCTCTAATTTTCGCTCTTTTGGCTCTTAACAGAGGTGGTTGCATCTTTTTCCCTCTCTTATCTTTCCTGTTTGGCTCTTTGTCTTTGTCTAGTCTCGTCTGATACTCTCTCAGTCTTTTTCTGTAAAAACTAAGGAATTATGGATTTGATCAACTGGTCTCTTAATGAAATTGACACCTTCTTATCGATGAGAAGCCTGGGCTCGAGGAAGCCCAATCATCCTGCAGAGACGTTTGCTGCTGGACATGCAACAGCTGGCAAAGTGGAGTGTCGTGTGCCTGGCAACGTTCTCAACAGAGGACATTTGAAAGACATCCAACTATTCGGAACCATGATAGGTTCCATCAGGTTTTGCCTGATCAGAATTGGCTCAAACCTGGCTTATCGAAGAATAAAGAAGCTGCTCAAAATCCCACAAGGGCTGGCCGGCACTGCAATGGGCAAGGCCATGAGTACTCAGACTTTGCTTATTGAACATAACATGGATAAGATCTTGGAGAAGCTCACGACTCTGCAACAGGGAATCGATAGATCTGGGGACCAGTGATGGACATTAGATCAGCTGGAAAATTGGATGAGCTTTGTTCGCACTAAACCAAACCCAAACAACCATTATCTTCATGCGGCTGCCCGGGGCCAGCCAGGAGATGGCTGTGTTCAGCGCCGGAAAGATGGCTGCAGGATCGTATGGGGCTGTTGTGTACCTCAGCTAACTCCATACCCGATACCACCCCTGTTGCAAGTCACATGTTGTTTTCTATGGTGTAAGACATGAAGATCCATGTGCTTTTCTGTGCTGAGGTGTTTTTTTCTGTTCTCAAACTGCTCTCCTGTAGGAGCACAGTGTGGGATCCTCTCCCCTTGTGTATTACTTTCAGTGTTTTCTTACCTTCCTACCTGTTTCCGACCTGTCTTCACAATGTGAGGTTTGTGCAATGTAAGTATGGTGAGAAGGGGGTCAAATTTTCACTGCAGGTAACATGTATATGTAACATTGCATGTGACAAATAAAGGTTTGATTGATTGATTGATTGATTGATTGATTGATTGATTGATTGATTGATTGATTGATTGATTGATTGATTGATTGATTGATTGATTGATTGACAACCGACCACTGGGAAACTAAAACTTTCTCCACACCTACGTCCCCAGATACTGGGACAGTAGCAACAATAAGGCAGTGAACTGGAGTTTATTCTGCCATGCCCACTGTCTCAAGTTTACTTTTCCTTCAGGTCCCCGGAAGTGTCACCCCCTGCTCTACTGACCTTTTTCTCCAGGCCAAGAAATACCTAGCAACAATATAGCCCTATCTTTACCACCACATTCCCCCTATGACTGTACCATTGGTCTCCTTCCTGGCGCCATGCTCTCCACTCATACAAGCTTTGTATGAGTGGAGGGAGGGAGGCGATGGAGAAAGGTATCAAGGAGTCATTGGCGGCAGGAACCATTTGCCACTCTACCTCCCCAGTAGGGACAGAATTTTTGACAGGCAATGGAAGTCTCGTACTGCTGACCTCCGACTATAAAAAATTCCAGGGGTATCCCACCTTTGAGACTGCAGCACAAAGGCCTTGCTGTCCAGGCCTTTGTTTGAGGGCTCCAACCAAAAAGACTGCAGGAACACATTCACCTATATGTACCAAAAAATTTAACAACAGCCCTAATTGAAGCAGTACGAGCTGAACATGTGCTTGGCTCAGAGGAATATACCTTCAGCACAAGTCATTGAGTGCACCAGGCAGACTGTGAGGGGAGCAACAACAAAGAAATGACCCACCAAATCTCCAGTATGCCCCCTCGATGGCTACAATGGGGGACTTGAAGAGCTCCCTGGCAAGCTAGAGGTGAATGCTACCAGTGTGGTTAGCTGGGCCACATCGCATGCTACTGTCCAGCACCGAGTGCATAAACCCCAGCACCACAGTCAAAGTAAGGTTGGGTGGCATAAAGTAGGAACTGCCACCCACAACAAACCCTCCCAACCTCACTAAGCCACAATTGCAGGTTGGTTGGGTTGGCGTCTAGAAGCCGGATCCAGACTGTCCCTGGTTTGCACTAGTACCCTTCCCGGTATTGATGGCCCAAGTCCACAGGATTTGAAGCCCACAGATCTCCGTATCACAGCAGTCACTGGTGAACGGGCCAGAGTGGTAGGAAAAAGATCTCTCCAGATAACTGTTTCTACCTGCACTGTTGACCACAAGTTCTGTTTAGCCAACATACAAGACCCCTGCATCATTGGTCCAAACATGCTGACCAAATAGGAGGCCACAGTGGATGTACCCAGAGCTACTCTATATTTGGGCACTAAGGCTGTGGAACTTCACACCACGGAAGAAGTGTGGCAGCTTGTTCCCACCTCTAAAGCCAGTATTGGAGAGCCTGAAGTATAACCATGTTGTAAGCACAGGAGGGGTTTCCACTGACCCCTCAAAGGTGGTCGCATTGAGGAACTGGCCCATTCCTCGCAACGTTGCAGAGCTGCGGAGCTTCCTTGGCCAGGCATTGTATTACAGGCGGCTCATCAAGGACTCTGCTACCATTGCAAGCTCCCTGCACCAGCTCACACAGAAAGGCTGTGCATTCCATCTCACCGAGGACTGTGCCACACCCTTTAAAAGGCTTCAATCTGCACTGATTTAGGTCCCTGTGCTGGCCTATCCAGACCTGCAGTGCCCATTTATTGTGGACATGGATTCCAACAACACGGGTCTGGGAGGCAGTGAGAATGATGAGCAGGCCATCTCCTACTACAGCCATTCTCTCAGCAGAGCAGACAGTAACTACTGCATCACCCGTCGAGAGTTGCTAGGTCTCCGCCACTTCTGACCATATTTCTATGGGAAGAAATTACTTCTGCCCACTGACCACGCCTCTCTCACCTCGCTCTTGAATTTTAAGAAACCAGAGGGTCAGCTGGCTGGGTCACTGGAGATGCTGCAAGTCTGGTTGGCTCCATCTTAATGAGGTTTGTACCCGACCAGAGTGTTGCTACCACAGCTGAGCGTCTGGTCAATGAGATGTTCTGCCACTTTGTTATACCCAAGGAACTACACAGCAATTAAGATTGAAATTTTGAGGATGCAGTGAGTGATGGGCTGGTGGAGCACTTTACCCACACACTGGCCACCCAGCTTGCCATGCTTCCTGACCAGAAGCAGTTAACATTTTCGAGCTGAGAATTAGGATTTCCATCAGGGCACGTTGTGTTGTCACGGCGACCATAATTAGGCCAGGATTTGGCTAAAACCTGTCCTTTACCTGAGGAAGAGTTCATAGAGTCAAACTGTAACCTTGACCTCCCGCCAGCAGCAAAAGTGGGACAGGCACCTCCCCCTTGTAATAATGGCCTACTGCATGTCAGTCCAAGAGTCTACTAAGCGTACTCCTGCAGCCCTAATGTTTGGACATGAGCTTCGTACTCCAGTGGACTTGGCAACTGGGCCTCTCCTTGAGTGGGAGTTGTGCAGTGAACCCAGATTGGACTACCTTCACAATCTCCATGAACGGTCACGTGAGGTACAAGAGCTGACCAGACATGGCCCCCTTGAGGTAGGATCATGGGAGAACCCTTCACATGCTACGGTGTGCACTGATGAGGAAGCAAATTAGAAACTAAAAATTCATCTACAGATTTCATCACTGTGATTCAAAAATCCACTCAAAACATGTTCGTAGGGACCAAAGCTCTGCAGCAAAGTGTCCCGAGGGCATGTTGGAGCTCTGTTACGACTCTGAGGTACTTACGCTCACAGTCGTAGGCCACCTCCAGGTACTTGTAGGTGCCTGGACACGGGTCTCCAAAAACTGAGTTGCTCGCTTCAATAATGCAGCTGCTTTTCCCGTTACAGCTGTGAAAGCAGGTGAGTGAGTCAACAGAGGCTTTACATACTTTGTCAGGAAACATCTAAACCAGTGTGCACAGTTTGGGAAACCAGGGTTAACCTGTAACCTGGGAAGAGAAACATTTAGCACATCATCTGTGTGGTGCAGTGGGACGAGGTGACTGCTGATAGAAGCAGCAGGATGAACTGTGAAGTGTTCAGTCACATCTGCGTCGGGCTGAGGGAAGAACGAGCCTCGGTACCTGTCAGCGACTTTAGTGGTGGGATTGGGGCAATGGGCGTTTTGGATCTCGTGGGTTGGACGATGCTGAGAGCATGTGGTCGTATCGCGGCGCCCGTAGTCAGCCCAGTAGACGACTATAGCCTCTCCTTCATCTGAGGAAGAGTTCACCGTGTTAAATCAGCACCATGTTTGTACATCAATGAAACAAATCCACCTGAATCGCAGAGGAACTGCCCCACTCACCACACCGAAGGTTTGCGTTGGATCCTTCACACGCTGTGCTGTGGACTGAAAGAGAAACACCGCGTCACAAACTGTAACAACTCACGGGCAGAGTTTGGAAGTATCCAGATACAGACCTGCTGGGAAGCAGGCGAAGGTGGTGTCCAGGTATTTGCAGGCGCCAGGAACAGGAGTACCAAAGATCTGGATGTCTATGTCACACGTTTTCTTTCCGTCACAGCTGTGGGGAGAGATGGAGCTCACTGACGTGATCGTGTTATTGTTGCAAATGTTTGTTACCGACAGTGGTCACCTCTTCTTGATGGCCTTCAGTTTGTGGTGCTGAGAGCAGTGTTCTTCATCTCCACATGTGTGCTCGACTGACTCCACAACGATCACGCCGCTCTCTGTTTCACGCAGTATGACACAAAAGCAGAGATTAGAGAGGTTCAGAGCAGAGATGGATGGATTTTACAATCGCAGGTGTCGCCCCCAGCTGGACATGAAAAGAATTTAGTCTTAGGGTTCTTTAGTGTTGGCTTTTAAATCTATAGCCATCCTTTACATACAGTCTGTGTCTGCCTTACCACAGCACAGGTGCTGGACCAGGTGGCCGTCGCAGGTGATCACTCTGGTGCTGGATATGGCAGTCGCAGTGGACGGGACAAAACGTTTGGCTCGGGTTACACCTGGAGGGAAAAATAAAGAGTTAAAAAAGCAGAGTGGGTATGAGCTCACAGCTGATGGTGTGTGTGGGGGGTCAGCCGACGGCTTCTGTCTGCTGTTTTGACTCTACGATGAGACTCAAGGACAGCCTGGCTGTTTGCTGGGAGCAGAGACTAAACGTCTGACCTTATCTGAGGCTCTCTCTCCTTCACTGATTCATTTATCTTTATTTTGTGCTCTTCGTCTCCTCCTGCTGAACAGTTAGCGCCGCCATGGAGTCAGCTGACTGACGCAGAGTCACAGCACAAACCAACGGTCTGACGGCTTTTCTGTCTCTGAAAGCTGCAACAGTCACGTGACGAGGTGAGAGTGACGGCGTTGAATCGAGGCAGACACGAGTGTGATTTAGAGTGGGGGGTAGTGGGCAGGTGTTCCCGCCGTGTTTGTGGTAAATGAAACTTTTCCACAGATAATTTAATGTTGATTGGATCTGTGTTAAAATTCAAATAGGAGCTTAAATCTTCTAAGAGTTTCTGTAAGTGTCTGACCTTTGACCTTTGATGCTGTCTAAGAGCGTGCACCTGCTCATGTGGACTGAAAAACACATTAATCTCACAGTTTATTCAAATCTGCCAGATTTATATCCCCACTACTTTCCAAATCCCACGATGAGCCAGGCCTGCAGCTCAGGGGCAGAGAAGTAAAGGTGAGGATCATTTTTAAAAATGTCCATTAATGAGAATAAACCAGGTAACAGAGAAGCACAAAAACAGACTTTTACCTGAACTCGCGAGTAAACATGTTGCTGCCAGCACTGAAAAACAAGAAGGAAACCTGAGTGTTAGACTGAGTTTGGTTCGTCTCCAAACTCACACATGAAATGATATCGAATGAAAAAAGGAGAAAACTGCAGTAAAAGGTCAGCGACCCCGATCATATTTCTATTCGCTGTCAGTGCAGCTCAGCATCTGCACAAATGATTTTATCAACAACATGAGATGATGTCAGAGCTCCTTCCAATAAACATTTAGATTAAAGATGTTTGTCTCTTGTAAGAATGTTGGAAACATTTGAAGCTTTTTAATAAAGTTATTTCTATTCAATGACTTTGAATTATTTAACAGCAGAATTGTATTTCCATCCTGTCAGCTTAAAAGCCATCCTGCATAAACCATTTCTTACCCTTTGATTATTTTCAGGCAGCACATGAACCCTGATCGTCTGATCAATAAACACGTGTATCTACAGAGCTGTTTGATTATTTGCTCTATGAAAGTAGAATCTGCAGCAAAGCGAGCACACGTGCATTTCTGCATGAAGGATTATCAGTGTGTGCTACTCACACAGCGTGTTGCTGAGTCCGGAGCAGAGCATCGTGTTCGGAGGTCTGGTTGTCGGTGGCGAGCTGAGCCGATGGCGGGTCGGACGGAGACCTTGGTGTATTTACGCCGTTTAGCTGAGAACTTTTACCGACGTGCAAAACAAGCAGCCAATGGAAAAATGAGAATCCGATGCTTATCAGGTGCAGCAGAGCCAAGGAGAAAACTAAACTGCTATCAATAAGAAACGATTATAGAAGCCAATCGCAGCTCGCCCAGTGTCAGCCAGGATTGGCTCAAGGCCCCCCCACGACCCTGAACTGGATCGTGGCTCGAGAAGATGGAGCCACAACACAAAACAGCCTTTTCTTTCTCAGACTGAGATGTTGAATCGGTTAAAGAAGGAAATCCTTTTAAAAGCTGCATAAATGCACCTCGGACTGTGGGACACCCCCCAGCATTCAGATCATCACAGGTGGTTAAAAGGCCTTCGGTCAACAAGCTGTGATCATCACTTTAACCATGACTGTTGTACAGTTTCATTAACCATCAGCGTTTATTCAGAATTATCACGATGTGACAGAAAAGAGACGTCGTGACCGCTGGCAGCTCGTCCTTCACGCGGAGCTTTGGTCATCGTCTCTGAAACACTCGGTTCAGCCGCAGTGTTTCACAGTCTTAACATACTGACACAAACACGAGCGCACGTTCACACGTTCACGTGCAGAAGTGAAGGACACGATAATCAAGCATAAACTAAAACAAGGTGGTTTTCACAGAATCACCCCGACGGACCGAGTGAGGCCGTTCCACAGTCCAGGAGCTAAAAGTCCAACCGTGGTCGCCTCTGGATTTAAAATAAGAGTGTGGAGCAGGTGAAAGGCCCACGTCCAATCAGCAACAAGCGCTTAAATAAAGGCTCCGGCAGCGTTTGGATGGAGAACAGCAGCTGAGGTTATCTGTGAAACAGCTGCATGAACACTGTGACAGACGGATATCACATCCTGCTGTGAAAACACGTATCTGTGTGTTTGTGTGAAAGCTAGCAGCAAACCTCTGAATCATCATCAGGCTCCTCGGCTCTCTGCAGAGACAAGGAGCCGGAAACAGTGTTACAGAGTGACACGTTTGCAATTTCATTACATAAAAACAAAATGAATTCATCAGACAGCTGGAATAATGTGTCAGCAGCTCTGTTAAAAAGCGCAGAACTGAAAGAGATTCATAAGTTTCTCAAAGGAAGTCAATAAAACGAGGAAAGAGCCGAGCTGCTGTGTAACGGTGGAAGAAGTGCTGAGGAGGACGATCTACGTCAGGGGCGTCAAACATAAGGTCTGGGGGCCAAAATTAGACGGGCGACTACTCCACCCACTGGATGGCTTTGGGAAATGTGATGGATGGGATACATTTTGCACTTTTGTGTTTCCATAAGTTTATAAGTTTCCCCCGCGGCCCTTCATGCTGCACCAGAGTAATAAAATCACAATTACTGAGAGTTTTTCCTCTGTAAACTATAGAAATGTCTGTTTCTTACAGCGGCTCAAACAACATTTTCTGTGAACAGAAACTTTGTTTAATAATTACAGGACAGTCTGGACAGACAGCTCCCAGAACTTCCTCTGTAATCACACATTTATTTCTTACAGTCGTGCTGACAGACGTCTTTACTGCAGCAGCATTTCTTCATCATGTAGAAAAACTGAGACGCTGCTGAAACGTCTTTTTCTTATGTTAAGATATCTCAGGATTAAATGTAGAGTTAAACTTGTTTAACTGACACAAAGACGACTTTCACTGGTCGATCAAAGCTGTATGTGGCCCACCATGTAAGATGACTTTGACATCTCTGATCCAGAAGGAAGTAATGAAATACAAATACTTTGTCAGTGTACTTTTACTCCCCACATTTGTACACACATTTCTGCACTTTCTACTGCTTACATGTTCAAAACAGACTCGTTACTTTTGCTTTGACACGTCTGAGGGGAGTTATGTTCTCACAGTTCCCACAAGTGCAAACAGCAGTTAAAGTGCTGAAGTGGAACCTGCTGCGCTTTTTGAACTGGGGACGAACAGACACGAGAACATAGCATGACACAGCACAGAGGAGGCACAGAGACAGGAACTATGAATAACAATGATATCAAAGGCTATTAATAATTCAGACACACAAAAAACTGGCTCACTGCAAACGTTGCATCAATTCACTGCGATATTTGCTTTTCTTTAGATTTAAAGTTAAGTTGTCAGCATCAGAAGTACTGATGGTGTATTTATGTCACACAGGTTTTTCCATCACAGCTGCAGGGAGACAGAAAGCATTTTGAGGTTTATTAAAATGATCAGATGATGATTTGAAGCATGAATGACTCACTTTCAGGTCAACATTTCAGTTCCTTTAAATTTTATTGAATTTATTTTCCTGTTTATTGTGATATGAAATCATATTTATCAATAGAATCCAGCAGTGATGTCATCGAGGCTTGACATCCTGCTGGAAGTGACATCAGCAGTGAGGCTGTGACATCATCATGTCAGACGTGTCAGGACACGAAGGAGCAGTTTGTGTCTCTGACACAAACAAACCCTCTCTGTGAGTTACATCCTGAGTCGTTGACATAATCTCCTGTAAAGAATCAAAACAAAGAAATAAAATCAGAGGTCTGTGCTGTAAATGTTTTCTTCTTCTCTAATGTAAAAAGAACAAACACAGTTCTTATAAAGACCTAAGATCACATGACTTCAGTCAATATAAAAACCAAACACATTTCATCAACAGGCCCACTTTCAGTTTGTACCTTCACAGTTTATCTCCATACAATCTTGACCTCCTCCATAGTTGTTTGGTTGTTCTTTGCCCCAGTTTGTGAAGTCAAACTGGGAACCATCACTCCACTTCCACACAGTTTCCTGGAAGAATAAAGTTCAGTTTGTTCTGATGTACTTTGATGCATCTATGCTGAGAGTGCAGACATGAGACCTCTTACACCACTCGAACACAACGAAGGTTCATTTTGTTTGTGCAGGTAAAAAATGAAAAGAAAAGTCAAGTCAACAGCAACATCTGTCTCCAGGAACAAAGTCCTGATTAATCAGTCTGTCACATGTTGACCTTTGAATCAAACTGATGAATATGAAGAGAAACATATGAAATATCAGAAACAGCTGCAGCTCATCCTCTTTATCTGTGAAACACTTACAGTCTCTCTGTCGTTGCCTCCAACCCAAGCTGTCGGATACGACCCTGCTGCTGTGCGAGTGAGCTCTCTGATGAAGGTGTGCTCAGCTGTGCTGTGGTATGAGGCCAGATTTCCACCGAGTGTCTGACAGGAACACTGAGGAGGAAGATGAGGTGCACAGAAGATGAAAAGTGTGAGAATGCATTTAAAATCAGTCAAAGACAGAAAGTCTTTATATCATCAGTGATGCAGCGACAGCTGCTGTTATTTCCTGATGTACCTCAGCATCAGTCCAGGTCTTCATGCTGCTTTTAAAGATGAAACAGCGACCTCCAAACCAAGTCCAATCAGCAGGGCAGGAAGGAGCTGCAGCATGAACGCAAAGTTAAAAGGTCAATAATCAAATTAAAAATTCCTCAAAAGAAAAAATAACTTCTGAAACTTCACCATGAACTTCAGCTTAGAAAAGATTTAATAAGAAACACACATTTATTTATGTGTTAATTTTGTAACTGACTCACTGCAGCAGTGAATCTTTAGTGTGACACTGAGTGTAATTAATGTTTAATAATATTTTACTTTAGTTAATGTTCTAATTTTACAGCAGATGCCTCCACAGCGGGACAGAGAGATTCACATGTTTGTGTGATTTTGCATGTTTCACTTTTAACTTCTACTGATCACATCTGGGTCTTTAAAGCTGCAGAGCGTGAATGTTGACCCCCATGATCCTCCGGTGGGTCCTGTTTAAGGTCGAGGTTTAAGTCTAACAGTGAGTGTGCTTTTACCATCAGGGCCTTTGACTGTGGAATGACCTGCCTGAGGAGAACAGGCTCCAACAATCACAAACCTCCTTTAAATTACTTAAAGCACATTTTAGAGAAAACAGGCTCCTAGCACAACCTGGGTCTCGAATGAAGTCGAGAGGAGACCGGGCACTTGCAACCGTGGCACCCAGACTCTGGAATAACCTCCCTGTTCATGTTCGTACTGCCGAGTCTATCACGTCTTAAAACTTATCTTTTTACATTGGCTTTTGGTTCTAACCAGTTGGCTGTTCTAGCTTGTTGTGTTGTTACCTATTGTTTGTTGTCCTGTTTTATTGTGTCTTTTAATTGTCTCCTGCTTTTACTGACTGTGAAACACTATTGTTGTTTGAATATGTGCTGTATAAATAAAATTTGATTTGATTTGAATAGTGCTTCAGCAACTACAGACACATTTAGAGATAAACAGTATCAGTGATGAATTCCAGTCTGGATTTAAACCGCGTCACAGCACCCAAACTGCCCTACTAGGAGTTTGCAACGACCTCCTTCTAATCGCTGACTCTGGGCGCTCTGCGGTCTTACTTCTATTAGATCTGACGTCACCTTTGACATGGTCGATCATGATATTCTTTTGGCAAGGTTAGAACATGTAGTTGGCCTTACAGGAAATGTTCTTTCATGGTTTAAATCATATCTTTCAGAGAAGTCCTTCTCTGTCACAGTGGGTAAACATTCCTCTTCTTCTGCCCCTGTTCGCTGTGGTGTGCCCCAGGGCTCGGTGCTGGGTCCTGTGTTGTTCTCTCTGTACATGCTGCCCCTGGGCTCCATTTTTGAAAAACATAATGTCTCTTTTCATTGCTGTGCTGATGATATTCAAATCTACCTCCACTTGACTGGGGATGTTTCATCTTCACTACATCCTCTGTGGGGATGTCAAAGACTGGTTACTATGTGACTCTCTTACCTTAAATGAAAAGAAGACGGAATTATTGTTTTTGATAGAAATATGCTTCTGGGACAACTGACTGGCACACTGGGGCCTGTTGCTAACCGCCTCACTGATGCTGTTAGGAATCTTGGAGTTTTCATGGATACTTCCTTCAAACTGGATCAACAGGTGTCCACTGTGGTAAAAAGTCGCTTCCATCAACTGCGCCAAATTTCTAAAGCTAAACATATTTTTACTGCAGGAAACGTACAAAGAAAGAGAAGCTGTGTTCTCACCACACTGAAGGTTTGCCTGAGATCCTTCACATATTACACTTTGGCCTGAAACAGACACAGATCCCATAGAAACTGTAATCATTCATGTACAGATTGGGTTCATCAGTCATTTCTAATCACAGGTTTAACAGAGTCGTTACGTGGGAAGCAGTCGTAGGTGGTCTCCAGGTATTTGCAGACTCCAGGATCATAAGTAATGTTTGACTGTATGTCACACTCGGTTTTTCCATCACAGCTGCAGGGAGACAGAAACAGCTGGTTTTCAGCTCAAAGATATGAAACAAGTTACTTTCAGGTAATCATTTACTTCCTGTTAGTTTGAGTAAAGCTGTTCAACAGGTTTTAGTTTGTTTCTTCTTTTGAATCAAAGGCTCACTTCTACCATCCCACAGTGCTCACCTGTTCCTCACGTTGTTCACAGCGTCACCGTGAGAGCAGGTTACTTCACCTCCACATCTGTACTCAGCTGACCTCACAATGATCATTCCACCCACTGTTATACAGACACAGTATGAGAGAAAAGGAACAACTCAACACAACATGCAATAATCCAGGTTTCAGGCTTCAGTTTCAGACTCAGATGCTGCAGATAAATATACAATCCTCATAAATAATGAGGATTGTACCTCTGTACACCACCACAGTGGTTTTGACATCAAATAAAAATGTTTTTAAAGTGCAAATTTCAGCTTTAATATAAGGTTTTCTTCTGAAATGCATTAACTGTTTTGAAGTTTTTTTACACAGACCCACATTTTTGGAGCGTTTTTTTCAGATTTCTTTATTTTATTTTATTTTTTATTAGGAAAATACAATTTCAACTCCAGCTTTTTTTGTGTGAGTACACAGCTGAGCTTAATCTAACTGATGACACACTGGAAGTAGAACTAGAACATAATGCACCAGCAAAGGACTAAAATAGTACAACTGGAAATGTGAACATGTGGAAACTAAAGAGAGAACATGAATAAACTAAAAAGACTGGTTCAAAGACCCAGGAACCCTGACACATAGTTTGAACTCAACACAGTGAATTCTTGGACTCTATTTTCCATCTGACCACAGCTCAGGCGATGAACACTGAGGCCGTTAGAGGTGACCACTCTCTTTGTGTCCGGGGATGGGCGTCCAGGTACACACCGGCTCACTCTCGGCCTGGGGCTCGGTCACTCAGGCACGGCTGGCTGCCGGCGGAGCTCACGGGCGCGTCACTGCAACTCCCCCTGGCTTCTGCTCCGCGGCTGCTGAGTGAGCCCTCATCTGGGACTCTCCTCAGCTCTTTCTGGGACAGTGGCGCGGCTGCCCCTCTGTTGGTCTTCCTTGGTCTCTTGTGTTCTGGGGGCCTCTGGATGTCTGGAGTTTTGATCTCCTCCATACCTGCTTCATACCCTGGAGGACGGGGCTGTGGCTCCCCACACTCCCTAGCAGATCGTTACATGGAGAAACCTTTGGAATGCAAGCATGCTGATCCACACAGGTATGCACACAGGTGTACACACGGGTATTCACAGACGCGGACTACAGCTTTCTTGGCTGCTGCCTCAAAGCACATTGTGCGCTGTCAATCTTGCGTGCTGCACAATATCGTTTATTATTTAGTATCTACTGATATCTACTGCTAGCTAGTTTATTGTGATGGTGCTGTTTTTTTTTTATTATGTTGCTCTTTGTTGTTTGCTTTCTCTTCTGTTTTTTTTCTTCATACAGGTGACCCAGGTGTTTTGTTTTTTTTGTTTGTTTTTTTGACGAGACTAGGGAGGCAAACTGAAAACACTCACATAAGACGCAGACCTTCACAATAAAACAGGAAACACATACACGCAATGACATAACCCACCAACTTAACACAGACTGGGGGACACAGAACATAGGAACATGAACCATGAAACAGAAGAGTACAAACACCCAAGGCAACCAAAACCACAGAATACTAATAAACTAAACATAAACACGGAGTCGCAGACTCCGGACCATGACAATTTGTCTGTAAAGCACAAGCAAGTGAAAATGTAATGCGCTACCATTAATTTGTCCACTAGAGGGAAATGTTTAGCCGGTGATACTTCTGTTATCCTGTTATTTTGTTTTATACGATTGTGAAATGTATTTTTATGGGTTATGTTAAGAAATATACTCTAAACACTTCTTCAGTAAAGACTCAGAGAAGAGAAACACACAGAACTTCTTGCTAGCAAGGGCGGCCT
Source organism: Aulonocara sp. 'chitande type north' Nkhata Bay (assembly GCF_057382095.1). Lineage (NCBI taxonomy): Eukaryota > Metazoa > Chordata > Actinopteri > Cichliformes > Cichlidae > Aulonocara > Aulonocara sp. 'chitande type north' Nkhata Bay. The sequence goes on along the minus strand of NC_141363.1, from coordinate 19,754,050 downwards.
CCAGACTGAGACTCGCACTGAGAAACTGCCCGGTCTTTATTTATACTTCAGTGGGTGCGTGTGTGCGTGTGCGTGTGTGTGTGTGTGTGTGTGTGTGTGTGTGTGTGTGTGTGTGTGTGTGTGTGTGTGTGTGTGTGTGTGTGTGTGTTCCTGCTGATCAAAGGGTCATATAACATGAAAGCACAAAAGGTACATCCTTGGTCAGGAAGAGGGTAGTCTCCCCCTCACCCTAGATGGTTCACCCTAGATGACACAGTGAAGAAGTCCAGCAGTTCATCTAAAGGTTCAAGGTTCAAGGGTTCAAGGTTCTTTATTTGTCACATGCATAGTTATACAAGTATAACACACAGTGAAATGTAGCCTGACACGCTCCTCGACATGTGCAAAAATGGGGGGGGGGGGGGGGGGGGGGGGGGGTGTAGAGGAAGAACATTATATATATATATATAAACACCCAGCACGCCCCTGCGGGCGGTTTATCCTTCCAGCTCGGGTCCTCTACCAGAGGCCTGGGAGTTTGAGGGTCCTGCGCAGTATCTTAGCTGTTCCCAGGACTGCGCTCTTCTGGACAGAGATCTCCGATGTTGTTCCCGGGATCTGCTGGAGCCACTCGCCTAGCTTGGGAGTCACCGCACCTAGTGCTCCGATTACCACGGGGACCACCGTTACCTTCACCCTCCACATCCTCTCGAGCTCTTCTCTGAGCCCTTGGTATTTCTCCAGCTTCTCGTGTTCCTTCTTCCTGATATTGCTGTCATTCGGAACCGCTACATCGATCACTACGGCCGTCTTCTTCTGTTTGTCTACCACCACTATGTCCGGTTGGTTAGCCACCACCATTTTGTCCGTCTGTATCTGGAAGTCCCACAGGATCTTAGCTCGGTCATTCTCCACCACCCTTGGGGGCATCTCTCATTTTGACCTCGGGACTTCCAGGTTATACTCGGCACAGATGTTCCTGTACACTATGCCGGCCACTTGGTTATGGCGTTCCATGTATGCCTTGCCTGCTAGCATCTTGCACCCTGCTGTTATGTGCTGGATTGTCTCTGGGGCATCTTTACACAGCCTGCACCTGGGGTCTTGCCTGGTGTGATAGACCCCAGCCTCTATGGATCTTGTGCTCAGAGCTTGTTCTTGTGCTGCCATGATTAGTGCCTCTGTGCTGTCTTTCAGTCCAGCTTTGTCCAGCCACTGGTAGGATTTCTGGATATCAGCCACCTCCTCTATCTGCCGGTGGTACATACCGAGCAGGGGCCTGTCCTTCCATGATGGTTTCTCGTCTCCCTCCTCTTTCTTGGGTTTCTGCTGCCTGAGGTATTCACTGAGCACTCGGTCAGTTGGGGCCATCTTCCCAATGTATTCTTGGATGTTCCTTGTCTCATCCTGGACTGTGGTGCTGACACTCACCAGTCCCCGGCCCCCTTCCTTCCGCTTAGCGTACAGCCTCAGGGTGCTGGACTTGGGGTGAAACCCTCCATGCATGGTAAGGAGCTTTCTTGTCTTTATGTCAGTGGCTTCTATCTCCTCCTTTGGCCAGCCTATTACCCCAGCAGGGTACCTGATCACGGGCAGGGCGTACGTGTTGATGGCCCGGATCTTGTTCTTACCATTCAGCTGACTCCTCAGGACTTGCCTGACCCTCTGCAGGTACTTGGTGGTTGCAGCTTTTCTAGCGGCCTCTTCATGGTTCCCATTCGCCTGTGGGATCCCCAAGTACTTGTAACTGTCCTCTATGTCTGCAATGTTGCCTTCTGGTAGTTCAATCCCCTCAGTTCTGACTACCTTCCCTCTCTTTGTTACCATCCGACTACACTTCTCCAGTCCGAACGACATTCCAATGTCATTGCTGTATAGCCTGGTAGTGTGGATCAGTGAATCGATGTCTCGTTCACTCTTGGCATACAGCTTGATGTCATCCATGTACAGGAGGTGGCTGACAACTGCTCCGTTCCGTAGTCGGTATCCGTAGCCAGTCTTGTTAATGATCTCACTGAGGGGGTTCAGGCCTATGCAGAACAGCAGTGGGGACAGAGCATCTCCTTGGTAGATCCCGCACTTGATGGTGACTTGTGCTATGGGCTTGGAGTTGGCCTCTAGTGTTGTACGCCACATCCCCATTGAGTTCCTGATGAAGGCTCTTAGGGTCCCATTGATCTGGTACAATTCTAGGCATTCCAGTATCCAGCTGTGGGGCATTGAGTCATAGGCCTTCTTGTAATCAATCCAGGCAGTGCACAGGTTGGTCAGTCTGGTCTTGCAGTCTCGGCTGATTGTTCTGTCTACCAGTAGCTGGTGTTTTGCGCCTCTGGTATTCTTGCCAATTCCTTTCTGTGTCCCGCTCATGTATTGACCCATGTGCCTGTTCATCTTAGCCGATATGATGCCTGACAGGAGCTTCCATGTAGTACTGAGGCAGGTTATTGGTCGGTAGTTGGAGGGGACCGGTCCCTTCTTGGGGTCCTTGGGGATCAGGACCGTCCGACCTTTGGTTAGCCATTCCGGGTGTCTCTCGTTAACTAGCGGCTGGTTCATTTGTGCTGCCAGACGCTCGTGGAGTGCAGTCAGCTTCTTCAGCCAGTAGGCGGGAACCATGTCGGGCCCTGGTGCTGTCCAACTCTTCATACTGGAGACCCTTTCTTGGATATCTGCCACTGTGATGGTTACTGGACCCTGTTCAGGGAGGTCGCTGTGGTCAGCCCTCAGATCCTCTAGCCAGTGAGCATTGCCGTTATGGGTTGCATCCTTCTCCCATATGCTCTTCCAGTATTGCTCTGTCTCCAGCCTCAGTGGTGCTGTTCTCATATTGTTCACCTGCCACTGAGAGTACACCTTGGCTGGTTCTGTGGAGAACCGCTCGTTTATTCTCCTGCATTCTATCTCTCTGGTGTACCTCCTCAAGCATCTAGCCAAGGCTGTGAGTCTTTGCTTGGCAGTTTCCAAGGCCTCAGGTATGGACAGCTTGCTATACTTCTTAGGTACCTTCTTTGTTGCACCTTTCTCCTTCTCCATTGAGGGTATTGCTCCTTGTGGCTGTTCAACTTATACCCCAGCATCTCACTGATCACATAAGAGCATAAGAGCCAAGTTGAGCACACAGCCCTGTGGCGTGGCCATGTTCAGGATCCGTGTGGAAGATGTCCAGCTCCCCATTCTCACCACCTAAAGCCTGTTGAAGAGAAAGTCTCTGATCCAGTGGCACAACTGTGTCGACAAACCCAGGTTACGAAGCTTTACAGCCAGCTGAACTGGGCTCACCATGATGAAAGCCAAGCTTAAGTCAACAAATAGCATCCTAAAATGAGAGTTGTGTTCAGGGTGGGTCAGGGCTTAATGCAGGGCTAATGCGACCACATCCTCTGTTGAACGGTTCCACATGTGTGCAAACTGATGTCTGTCCAGACCAACAGGAGTGACGTCCTTGATCCCCAAATGTTGATTCTGTTCATCTGGACGTAGCGTTTTCAGTGGGTCGCTTTGTCACTCATCCAAGCAGTAGCGGTTTTTGATAGTGGCGACATGGGCGGTTGCCCAGGGCGGCATCGCGGTGAGGGTGGTATCACGGGCATCTCCAAAAAGAAGTTGCTCGTACTCATGCTGCCCCAACATCAGCCAGCGCATTTTGAAGTTGGCATAGGCACCGGTCGGTTTTCTGCCGCCCATTTGCTGGGTGTAAGGGCGCCCTCCGTTTGCGAGGTGCGCCTGCTGCTTGCGGCACAGGGAGGAGAGGGTGGGGCGACGGGGGATTCTCTGGCTGGAGCAGCAGCTAATAACCAACTCGCAAAATAAAACAAAATAAAAACAAACCAACAATCACGAAACCACCAGATGTTATGATACAGAGTTATGATTTGCACCAATGTTTTTTTTAAATTCTATAAAGTGAGCGTGAGAGCCCTTGGTGCGCCTGCTCGCTGCTGTGGTGAAGTCAAAGTAAACACTATTGTCATCTCCGCTACATTCAGTCCAGTTTATAGAGAGATGAGACGACCAGTTACAGTAGTGCAAGTAAACAAACAATAAATATAAGAAGAGTAAGAAAATAAATATACACTTTAGGACTCGGGGTAAAGGGATCAATAACAATTTAAAATTTACATTTTGATGATTTAAAGTCTCACACACAACCTGTCAAAAGGGGAGGGGTCAGCTGCTTCCAAATAGAGCACATTTCATTCATAATGTTTTAAATCCAAGCCCATTATGTATTCCTGATTTGAATCCTGGGTTAGGTTATGTTGTGGTGATCCTCGGGTTGGGGGATGGGTGCAAAATTAAAACCAATGGAAGGTGGACAAGACAAGTTTAAAGCCATCAGGTCTTCAGTTTAGAAAAACAAGAAAAAAAGAGGAGGGGAAACGAGCAAAAGATACAGGTAAGCAGATGTGTGATTGGATAATGGCAGGTTATCCTGGAACAATCAGAATCAGAATACTTTATTAATCCCTAAGGAAATTATGTGGGTTACAGTTGGTCCAAGAAGAAATTCTAAAAATAGTAACAGTAACAGACTAAACTTTGTTTGTTAGCCACTTGGCTATGATAGTAAACCGTAGAAACTGATGTAGCTTACTGAATCTTTTGGACTGTGTTCAGCACAATATTCACCCTCTGGAGTCCAGGGTATAATTGGCTGTTTTTGACTACTTTTGATTTTACCTCTATATTTCACCTTTAAAATATGTTTTTCTTGCCTTGTTTGGTATCATTATTTTCAGCACAACCTCAAATATCTGACATTTGAGTTATTTTTTCATTTTGGCATACTATATTATATTATATTATATTATTATATATACACAATTGATCTAAATTCAGACAAAAAAATTCAAAATCCGAGTAGAAAAAGGTTGTATTTTTTACTGTAAAACCCACAAACATGTTTAACAAATCATTTTCATAACTTGAAATGCAAATAGAAATTGTACACTTCTAAAGATATGCACAAATTTTGCAAACAACAAAGTTATATGGTACTATTTACCTAAAAATGTGTGAATGGGTGGATGACTGGATATGTAGAGCGCTTTGGGGTCCTTAGGGACTAGTAAAGCGCTATATAAATACAGGCCATTTACCATTTAAAAATGCAGCCATGTCCTCAGGCGTTTTTTTATATAACCATTTAAATCTATTTACAGAACAATCAGCTGTGCTGCATCAAATAAGAAGGCACACAAATTATTTGTGCCAGTCCAAAAAAATAGTTTGTGTTCAGTATAAGACAGAAGATAACAGCACAGGCCTAAACCCTGCAGGTCTGACAGCAGGAGGTGCATCAGTCCAGTTTTCCATGTGGGAACAGCGTTTACACTGGAATCTGCCTTTTATGGCTTTTTTGGGGCAAATATGAATTTCAGCAGTCTCACTGACACACAATACAAAACAATAACTACACAACACACTAACTACAGCCTTCAAACACGCTAAACGTCACTAATGTCTCACATATGAAAACTTGCTCTCTCTCTTTTTTTCGCTCGCCCGCTTTCCGTTGCGGGTGTCACTCCTAAAAACTTCCCCTTCTGCCTAAACAACAAGTGACACATGTTGCCATATCATTTTTTTGATTGGCTGACATGTTAAAATCTAGCACAAATAGGGAAGGGGTGTTATTTCTTTTTCTTTTTTCTGTCATGGTCCTGAGTCCTTACTCAGTGATTTTGTGTTTAGTGTATTTATTGATGTTATTATTATTATTATTATTTATGGGCTGTTTTGTGTTTTGGGGTTTTGGATGCTGGGTTCCTGGGTTTGTGCTCCCCCTGTTGGTCCCTGGTGTTAGTGTTCCCCTGTCTCGTCAGGTTAATCAGGCCCAGCTGTGTCTCCCACCTGTGTGTGATTTCCCAGTGTGTCTCTGTGTATTTATAGTGTGTGTCTGCCTCTGTTCCTCGTCGCGTCGTCTGTGTTCATCCTCTGTGTCACCCTGTGTTTCTGCGTTGCTCCGTGAACCTCTCTGTGTCTCCACTATGTGCTCTCCCTGCAGTTCTCCTCTCGTGTTTCAGGTTTGCCATTCTATAGTTTAGTTTTCCCAGTTTAGGTTATCCTCAGTTCTGTTTTGCCATCCCCACTTTGTGTTCTGTCTTCTCTAATAAACCTCCCTGCTTCTCAAGTAAGTGCTGCAAAGTCCTCCTTCTCCGAACTTCACACGGCTGCAGCCCCAGTCGTGACATTTTCACTCGCAAGCGGAGAGTGTTTGCTAGCGCTGTCCGTAGAAAACGTCATTTTTACTGTTGTTCCCGCTGTAAACACCACTGTTTTGTTCAGAAAAAAACATTGTGTGTATTTTTTAGCATAACTCTGGTTTTACGTGGCCCATCGACACAATTCAAAAACTGGCGTATAGTTTGAAGACCGCAGTTTCGACCCAAGTTGAAATGGAGACTCTGAGTCGCTGCATCTTGTAGCTGTGTTGTCTTAAATTGGTCATGTGATTTTGATGCACCGGCGCGTCCGTCGACCCCAGAGGTTAATTAGCCATTGTCAGTTGTTTATTTGTTAAAATAACAGTTTTTACAGTAAAATATGTTAATGTACAATCCTTAATATATTTTATGTGTGGGTGTGGGGTGGGGTAGAGAGTACAGGGGACGGGGTGGGGAGGCACCAGAGGGGGTGTTCGCCCAGGGCACCAAACAGGCTAGGACCGCCACTGCATCCAAGTGACTTCTTCAGTCTCAGCTGACTGCAGGTTTCCCCATTCTTATAAACATACATTTGCATAATGAGTGAAACCAGCCCACTGAATAAACAATGGGCTGGGAGGTGTTGAGGTTTAAATTTATTATCTTAAATGTTTATATGCTGATTATATTGCTTCATATGAGAAAGGCCTAACTCTGAGTACACTCTGTGCCAAAAAAGTGCTGACAGGAAACTGCATGCTTTTGCAGAAGCGTGCTTTTACAGCTAGGAAGTGAAACCAGCTAGACTGTTTGAATTTTCTAAATTATATTCTATATTGTGTCACTTACACAAACCTGTGCTTTACTAAATTATTTTCAGTATATTACACAAAGTGAGAATGAAATTAGGAAAACAGGTGAGACTGATTGCTGCTCAGGATATCTATTTATTCATGTTTATTGTGATAGGAAATCATATTGATCAATACCCTCCAGCAGTGATGTCATCGAGGCTTGACATCCTGCTGGAAGTGACATCAGCAGTGAGGCTGTGACATCATCATGTCAGATGTGTCAGACCTCTGACACAAACAGAAGAGCTGTTCCCTCGACATCCCACATCATTGACATAATCTCGTCCTGTAAAGAATCAAAACAAAGAAATAAAATCAGAGGTCTGTGCTGTAAATGTTTTCTTCTTCTCTAATGTAAAAAGAACAAACACAGTTCTTATAAAGACCTAAGATCACATGACTTCAGTCAATATAAAAACCAAACACATTTCATCAACAGGCCCACTTTCAGTTTGTACCTCCACGGTTTATCTCCATACAATCTTCTCTTCCTCCAGAGTTGTCAGGTTGTCCATTACCCCAGTTTGTGAAGTCAAACTGGGAACCATCACTCCACTTCCACACAGTTTCCTGGAAGAATAAAGTTCAGTTTGTTCTGATGTACTTTGATGCATCTATGCTGAGAGTGCAGACATGAGACCTCTTACACCACTCGAACACAACGAAGGTTCATTTTGTTTGTGCAGGTAAAAAATGAAAAGAAAAGTCAAGTCAACAGCAACATCTGTCTCCAGGAACAAAGTCCTGATTAATCAGTCTGTCACATGTTGACCTTTGAATCAAACTGATGAATATGAAGAGAAACATATGAAATATCAGAAACAGCTGCAGCTCATCCTCTTTATCTGTGAAACACTTACAGTCTCTCTGTCGTTGCCTCCAACCCAAGCTCGTGTATACGACCCTGCTGCTGTGTAAATGAGCTCTCTGATGAAGGTGTACTCATCTGTGCTGTGGAATGAGGCCAGATTTCCACCGAGTGTCTTACAGGAACACTGAGGAGGAAGATGAGGTGCACAGAAGATGAAAAGTGTGAGAATGCATTTAAAATCAAAGATAAAGTGAGTTTGATGAAGGCAGCAAAGAGAGAGCTGATGAATAGAAGAGACACGAGGAGGGAATGTTTGCTCTGAATTCTGAACATCACTGCATGAACATTACTGCACTGCATGTATCAGCATGAAGCTGTTAGTGCAGGGCTGTGACGCCGCAGCAATAATCAGCTAAGAACAGAAGTCCTGTGTATTTACTCATGCACTTCCAACTGTGTGTGAATATGAATATAAAGCAAGTCTTCTTTCACTGAATGATTCTCACAGCAGGAAGCTTTTTATATGTCCCACATATAACATGTACACATACAGCTGCTGTTATTTCTGATGTACCTCAGCATCAGTCCAGTTCTTCTGACTGCTATCAAAGATGAAACAGCGACCTCCAAACCAAGTCCAACCAGCAGGGCAGGAAGCATCTTCAAAATGATTGTAAAGGTAGAAGGTCGATAATCAGATTAATAATTCCTCAAAAGACAAAGAAAATACCTAGCCGTGTTCCACTACTGAGTCTATTTGAATTTAAGCTGATGAGGTTCATTTGACATTATTCCTTCTGCGATACCTGGTTACAGACTCAGCACTCTATGCCTTCATAGCCACCTTGGATGACTTCCACTACATCACTTTGAATGCTATACTTCCAACTTTCACACAGTATGTCGTCTGTTTTACCAGCTGAGAGAGAACTTGTTATGAGGCAACAGGCAGATACGTTGTGAGCCCCACAGGACACTGAGTGTATCAGTGATTACATAACCATCTGCTCAGACTCCATTATCTCAGCTCGGACTATACATTGTTATTCGGATAACAAGCCGTGGGTGAAAGAACATCACAGCTCTCCTCAACGATAAAAAGAGGGCCACAGAGAGGAGGTGGAAAGGGTTTCGTTTTTATTGAAGGGCACGATCAGAGAGGCTATGGACAGTTGCAGGAGAAAGCTGGAGTGGGAACTCCAGCAGAACAACATGAGAAAGCTCTGGAGTGGCATGAAGATATGTCTTTGTAGGTTCTCAGTCACCCAGGTCACGGTAGTCTAAGGAGCTTGAAAAGTCCTGAAAAGCGTCACTGGACTCACGCCATTCAAAAGCAGAGCTGAGGGCCAACAGGTTGAATTTGTTCTTCTACAGATTTGACACTGCAGCTAACGCTCACCCCCCGACTGACTTAACTGTAGTCAGCCTACAGTCCAAAGCCACACCACTCTCTCTCCCTCTTTCTCCTCATTGCACCTGAGCATACTGTGAAAGTCCTGACACTCCTGCTCCACCTGTAACTTTTACCTAGGACCAGGTTCAGAGACAAATGAACGACTCCACTAAAAAAGCCTGAAAGACCAGACAGGGCGAGTCCCGGTGTCCTCGAGGCCTGTGCACCAGTGCTGTGGAAGACGTCATCCCTCTTTCCTGTACCAAACACGCTCAGTCGTGTCTACGCCCACCTGGACCAACCGGTGAGCACTGGGAGGGTCGTGTTTTTTGACTATCCAGTGCATTCAACACCATCAGGCCGACCCTCCTGGGTGATAAACTGATAGTGATGCAGGTAGATGCCTCTGCGGTGTCCTGGATTGTTGATTACCTGACAGGAAGACCACAATATGTGCGTCTTCAACACTTTGTGTCTGACAATGTGATCAGGAACACAGAGGCAACACAAGGGACCATGCTCTCCCCTCTTCCCTTTCTACGCCACAGACTTCAGCCACTGCACAGAGACCTCCATCTTCAGAAGGTTGCTGATGACTCTGCAGCGGTTGGATGCATCAGTGAGAGTGATGAGATGGAGTACCAGGCTGTGGTCGACTCCTCTGTCACATGGTGCGAGCAGAATCATCTGCAGCTCAGTGTGACAAAAGCCCTGATTGTGGACTTTAGGAGGACCAGGAAAGCTGCGACCTGTGTTTCAAACCAGGGGGTCAACGTGGACACGGTGAAGGACTATAAATACCTCAGAGTACACATTAAATAAACTAGACTGGGTACTCTACAGTAAGGCCAGAGATATCTGTATTTTCTGCGTCTTTTAGCGTGTTTTGGACAGTGCTCAGGATTTTCTATCAGTCTGTTGTGGCCAGTCCTGTCCTCTATGCTCTTGCATGCTGGGACAACAGGTTGAGGTTCACAGATGCTAACAGACTAAATAAACTGATCTGCAAGGCCAGTAATGTTGTGGGGATGGAGCCGGACTCCCTTAAGGTGGTGTCTGAGACGTGGATGTTGTCCAAGAGAAGGACGATGTTGGACGACACCTCCCACCCACTCCACGACATGCTGGCCAGTTAAAGAGCCAGCACGGAAGCCCACACGCAGAATAGGTGAGAACAATACCAGGAACTCAGGGAAACCGACTGGATGATGAGGATGATTAGAAACCGGTAAGAACACAGCTGAACTAACTAATGAGAAACTGGGAAGTAGAAATGAACAAAGTACACACAGACAAAAGGCTAACACAATAAAACAGGAAACCAACATGAAAACTAAACACTGACAGAAGACCAAACTGAAAACGCTGGGTCAGCGGCCCAGGAACCCTGACAGTGGCGCTGTAACATAGTAACTGGATGGCTCTGTTTTTTAATCAGCTTATAACAACACATTATAAATAAACTGTGACAACATTCCTCATAACACACCTGGTTATGAGGAATCCATAATCCAGTTATTTGAGCAGAACTTATTGAGATACGCCTGCACCAATCCATCGATGTGCGTCATTAAATGTAGAACATCCTGATGGTGTTACTTTACAGGGCGCACACAGCTGAAAACGTTAAACTGTGACTGTCACCAGTTAACATGGGCGTGTTTCTTAAATCAGCAGCAGGTGTTCAACAGCTGACGGAGTGAACATGTCACGTCCCCGTGTCTACCCAGCCGGCCCCGCAAGGCTACATGTGTATTGTTTCTCTCTCACTCTCTCCTCACCGCTCTGCCTGGGCGGAGCTCACTGTGGGCTCCCGCCCTTGGCCCACACACCTGTTCGCAATTAAGCTGCCATTATCTTCCCACCATTTAAGGCCGGGACGCTGTGCTTCTGGTCGCTGGACGGTTGTGCGAGACACGTTAGTGATTCTCTCAGCTCCGTGAATTTGTGCTTGTTTTTCAGACTGTGAGTAATTTTCCTCTCCTGTGTGACAGTTGTGTGACTTCCCCACTATATGGACGTGTGAGTTTCCCCTTGGACCCACGGATCCCCAGATTGTCCCCTTTCACCAGGCACGTGCAGAGGGGGGGGGCGGGAGGGGCTTGAGCACCCCCCCTTTCCTGATGGGTGCCCAAAGTGCCCTTTTGTTTGTAATGTTTGTGTGCGTGCGGAGTCCTGTCTGTGCCCCTCAACAATAATGTTTAACTATTAATCCCATTTTTACTAAATAAAAGGATCTGGCTTGCATCAGACCTGGGCGGTCCAGAGCTGTAGGAGAAACACAAATTAACTCAGAGAGGCAGACTGATGCAGCAAAGCCATGAAGTATGGTGAACAGCGTACACTGTACTCTATAGCACCCAGGAGTATTAGCTTATTATGTACACGTTGGTCAGTTGTCTTGTGGCAACTGACGAATTGAAACAAATGAGCGTGCTGTGCGTAACAATGCGACAAACATTACCTGTCCTCTTATTAACTGCACAAGTAGTGCTGGTCATAGCTACTGGCTGACTGGGTAAGGCTGTCATGGGTCTGTAGCTCTGTCACCGTTTTAGGGAACATACTTAGTTTTAAACACGGGCGTTTTTAGCTCATATATAGCCCAAAGGAATCAAAGCACCCCAAAGATGTCTTACTTTTTTTGACAATATTTGCTGTTTGTGTGACACACTACTAAAAATAGAAAAACCATACAGTACTTGGTTGAGACGTAATATTCTAAAGACAAACGTATAGATCCCCCCCCCCCCCCAAAAGAAATGGTTTGTTCCAGCTCGCCTCTCCCCTGCTCTGCTCTAGCGCCCTTTCTGCCAGAGAGATGGTGGCTGAGACGCAGCAGAGCGGTGGTGTGAGCGCCTGGCTTAACCTTCAGTTACTCTTTATATAGTTAGATAGGAGTCAGACCATGTTTCAGTAAAGCATTACACCAGGTAACCTGCAGTGTTGAAAACGTGTTTTCCGACGATGTTTGCTACCCTACAATCAGAGCTGGGCTGGCCATCCGGTATGCCCGATGGTGATTTTTCGTTTTTATGGGCCGATGGGGTTTTTTTTCTTTTTTTTTTGTTGTTGTAACAGTATAAACAATGAAAGCTGGTGGATTGGCAGATTTGTAAAAATAACTCAGTTGTTTGGTGGTGGCTGTGGCAGAGCTTCCACCGGGTGGATGAGGGAAAGGTGAGGCAGGAGGAGCAGAGACCCGAGGAGGCCGCCGGTCCGAGTGTCAGGTGAACTGAACTTCAGGTAAGAAGTTATGACCTGCAGTCTATCTGGGTCAGATATAAACCAAGTTTAGGTGGAGTTTATTTTAGCTGTGCTGACTTTTTACAGTCAGTTACAATAACTCGTACTAGCTAGCATGACGGGGTTTCTATACAGCTGGGTGGGTGCTGTGATGTTACTGATAGTGAACTTTATTTTGTTCATAAGGTTAGTTAGTAGAGTTGCCAATCGTCTCGCATTCAGAGGAAATATTACATGTTTCGTATTGAGGTGAAAAGGAACAGTTTGTCCCGGACTTCAGCTCGAATGGAAAAAGACACAAAGCTGGAGTTATTCTGTTACACTGCACAGCTTCTCCTCTCATTCTCCCTCTCTCTCCTGTTGCTACTTCAGTCATGAAACTGATCAATGATCAGCTGATCGGCTTTTCTCTCTTGTTTGTTTATCGCCCACTTTGAGCCAGAAAGAGGAAACCAGCGGATGTCGCGCTAAACAACAGCAGCATGCTTCAGCTTGATCAGCTGTTGTTAGAATTTATTTAATATTAATTTCTAGTATCAGCTGATGTTTGCTGGAGCCACAGCTGTAAAGCTGCTGGTCATGGGCCCGAGGAGCCCGTCCAGCCTCAAGTGTCGTCAGCTGGAGGGTCCGAGGAGCCCATCCAGCACCACGCCTCGTTAACTGAGGGTCCTGGAGGACCCAGCCAGCACATCCTCACATCTGCTGATGGTCCGGGGAAGTCTGTTCAGCTGTCGTCTGCTGAGTCATCCCCCGCGACTTCTACATCATCACCATTCGCATCACTGCCTGCAGCCGTCCCGCTGCCGTCAGGTCCGGCCTCCGTGTCTTCATCCACGCCTGGTCCGGCCTCGCCTGGTCCGGCTTCGTCTGGTCCTGCGGTTACCACACCGCCGTCAGAGCCAGCTCGACCCGTTCCGCCTCGCCTCTGCCGGCCGTTTTCCGGGCCTCTAAGTTGGCATCATGGCCTTCGGGGACGGCCTCCGGAAAGCGTTCGTCGCCGCTGCTGGCATCGCGGCCGACCTCCGGACCTGCTCAGTGGCCGCCACTACCTTCAAAGTGGTCGGCCTCCTGATTGGTTTTGCCTCCGTTGCCATGTGCACGGTTGGCCTCCCGAACTGTTTGCCCGTCGCCGCCGTTGCCGTGTGCACGGTCGGCCCCCTGAACTTTTTGTGGACTCTTGTTGAGCTCTGGTTTTTGTTTTTGATGTACTTTCCTGCGTTTTTGGACTCTGGTGCTCCTTGTTTTTTGTTTGGTCTCTGTCCCTCTATCCTGGCCTGGTGCTTTGTGCTTTTTTTGTTTGGGCTGTCGGGAGCCAGCCCTTGGAGGGGGGGGGTACTGTCACGGTTCTGGGTCCGTTGGACCCAGTATTTTGAGTTTATTATGTTTTGGTGTAATTTTGCATCATGGATTGTTTTCTTGTTCTCTTGTGGTTGTGATGATTATTATTATTATTAGAGTTTCATGTTTCTGTTATCCATTTTTTAGGAATTGTGGTTTCATGTATAGTTCAGTTCCATGTGTCATTTTCTGTCTCTCTGTGTTGAGTCCGTGCCTCTGAGTTGTGATTCATGTTTCCTGTTTTATTGTGAAAGTCTGTCTTATGTTAGTGTGTGCAGCTTTGTTTCCCCCGTCTCGTTAGCCCTGATCTCCCCCAGCTGTGTCCCCCTTCTGTGGCCCATTCCCTCATTACTACCCTGTGTATTTAAGCCCTGTGTTTTCCCATGCTCGGTGTCGCGTCGTACCTTCAGGTTATGCCTGTGTGTTCCTGGTCTCCGGTTTCAGTAGTCACTTCACGTTTGGTTTTCATGTCAGCAATAAAGCTAAGGTTCTGATTCACAATTCTGTGTTCGAGTCCTGCGCTTGGATCCTCCTCTCCGCCTGCCCGCACACAGAGCCCTGACATAATGTCGTCATACGTTTTATTCAAACGCTGCTCCCAGTGAGGTTTCTGCTGCGGGCCTGTTTTTAGTGGCAAATCTGGGAGAAACAGTTGCATTTCTATCGTGATGACAGAGCTGAGCGTTAAACGAAGCAATGAGGCACAAAACGTGTCAGGACTTTTTTATAATTGAGTTATTCACTCGATGAGTAATATTGTGGCGAGTACAAGCTCGTCCAGATGAACAGAATCAACTTTGTGATGTTTTCTTCGTCTTTGTTATTGTCATTTTCTGTTTTTCATCGAATCTTTTTCTTTCTGTCTCCACATTATAATGTTTTCTGTCCTGCTTGATTTTCTGTTCGACTTATGCAAAAGTACCTTTTGTTCGTTCAAATGACTTTGTAAACACTTTTTGAATTCTGTTTTTAAATGTCAGCTGATTTTAATTTTAAATGTCACTTTGACTGGTTTTATTTTTATTTTATCATTATTTTATAATATTTGTATTTATTTGATGATAAAATCACGAGGTGTTCACTCAGGATCTAAAACAAACTGACGAAATCTTCGTGACTGATGATTTTCTGATGATTCTTTTCAGCACAGAAAGGTTCATCTTTTAAAAATGATGAAGAATTTTCATTTTCATTCACTTCAAAAACAAGTCTGAATGTACCGACCCTAAAAGATTATCTTTAGAAGTTTATTATTTGAGTTACTTACCCTGACAAGTGTAAAACACCTCCAGGTACTTATAAGTGCCACCACACGGGTCTTCTGAGATATTTGTATCAACAGTACAGCTGTTTGTCCCATTGCACCTGTGAATGCAGGTCAAAGGTGAATCAGTGAAAATTCACTGCATCATCTGAGAGAAGATGGAGAGCTGAAGAAACAGAGTCAGCATCTGTACCTGGTAGTTACATAGTTCATGCTTTCTGACCAGGAGCAGTGAACATTTTGGAGCTGATCGTCAGGACGTCCATGAGAGCACGTGGTCTTGTCACGGCGACCATAATTCGCCCAGGAGACGACTATAACCTGTCCTTCATCTGAGGAAGAGTTCATAGAGTCAAACTGTAACCATGGTGATATTTTTAACTGCATTAAATGTAGAAAGACATAGAAGCTGTGTTCTCACCACACTGAAGGTTTGCCTTTGATCCATAACATGTTACACTTTGGCCTGAAACAGACACAGATCCCATAGAAACTGTAATCATTCATGTACAGATTGGGTTCATCAGTCATTTCTAATCACAGGTTTAACAGAGTCATTACGTGGGAAGCAGGCGTAGGTGGTCTCCAGGTATTTGCAGACTCCAGGATCATAAGTAATGTTTGACTGTATGTCACACTCGGTTTTTCCATGACAGCTGCAGGGAGACAGAAACAGCTGGTTTTCAGCTCAAAGATATGAAACAAGTTACTTTCAGGTAATCATTTACTTCCTGTTAGTTTGAGTAAAGCTGTTCAACAGGTTTTAGTTTGTTTCTTCTTTTGAATCAAAGGCTCACTTCTACCATCCCACAGTGCTCACCTGTTCCTCACGTTGTTCACAGCGTCACTGTGAGACCAGGTTACTCCACCTCCACATCTGTACTCAGCTGACCTCACAATGATCATTCCACCCACTGTTATACAGACACAGTATGAGAGAAAAGGAACAACTCAACACAACATGCAATAATCCAGGTTTCAGGCTTCAGTTTCAGACTCAGATGCTGCAGATCCATAAATAATGAGGATTGTACCTCTGTACACCACCACAGTGGATATTACATTAACTCTGATCAAGGAGGAAACTTTAAGTCAGTGTTTTTGTTTCTAATCTACATCAAATGTTTCTGAACTTTTATACACAGTCCAACATCCTCAGAGCTTTTTTAAAGAATAAATGCACTGTTGGTTTGTTGATCAGGAAAATACAATTTAAACTGAAAATAAGCAGCTGTGCATAAAAAGGCTGTAAACTATAAACAGTTCATCCAATACTTGTTAAGTTTGTTGAATTTAGCCTGAGAGTCTGAATTTGATCTGCAGTGAATTCTTGGACACTATTTTCCATCTTACCACAGCTCAGGCGATGAACACTGAGGCCGTTAGAGGTGACCACTCTCCCTGTGGATATGGGGGTCACAGGAGGAGAAACTTGAGCTCTGATAAAGCCTGAAATAAAAAATAAATTGTACATTTCTGATAAATTAATGGGGAATGTGTTGATCATTTTCTTGCTGAAGGTGAAGCTACAGCTGGTCCCTCATCTTACTTTAGTTTTCCCTGATGGATGTGAAACACGGTTAGTGTCAGCGAAGCTTACAGTAACCTCTGTCTGCTGAAGCTGCTGGCTGATTTAGCTCCAGGGTGGACAACAAAGATCACAGTTTGTAAAGAGTGCAGAGACATAATATCTATCATGTTATTATATATCTATATTCAACATTGCATCAATACATTTGTCAAAAAATGTCTCTCTGTGCAAAATGGGTTCAAAAACATAAACAGCTGTGGGATCCTGTTAGTCAGTGATTTGAACCGAGGGAACAAATCGTGGCAGGATTAGCCTGATGTTATTTGTATCCTGCTGTAACTTTACTGTATAAAGAGCAAACATCTCCAACATGTCAGGAGCAGTTAGTCATTACAACAAGTGTTTGTGAACTAAAGATCAAGAATGTGGGATCCTGTTTGTCCGTGATTTGAACAGCCCAGCGCTGCTCCCGACGCAGGGAAACCAGTTCTGCAGGGAGACCGACCTCAGCACCTGTGCAGGTGAAGCCAAAGGGCAGATTTGCTTCACCATATTTTCTCGTCTTTGGCTCAGAATGAAGTTGGTTTGGAAACATATTCAGCGACGCTTCATCTCCTGCTTTGCGTTTCTGTGGCCGCCCCGTGCTAGCAGTGGTTTTGTCCCCCCCCTTTCATACCGCGCCCCCCCTGCAATGGCTCTGTGCCCCCTCCTAGGGGGCGGACCCCACACTTTGAGAAGGTCTGCTTTAAATCAAAATTGATTTAAAGGATTGCAATCCAAAGCCTCTATCCCTGATTTCCTCACACATGTCAACAAGGAGCCCCACAACATCCAGAACCCCCCGCCCCCCCCCCCACCCCCCACCCGCCCAGCAGCCACCAGACAGGGTTCATTTAATTTTCACTGGGAACAGAAATAAGATTTTAAAAAGGTGTGTGTGAAGGATAGAGTTTAGATTTTAGATCACACAAATACAATATTTAGTAGTTACAGACAGAAGAAGAAGAGGTGAGCTCTAATAATGAGAAAGTTCACAGAAAGGCTCTTTGTGACCAGAATATAAGAAGCAGTAAAACAGCATTTACCTGAAGTGATGAGTGAACAGGTTGCTGCCAGCACTGAAAGAGACAGAAAGAAAGCTCAGTGTCAGACTGTGTGTTTGATATCAAGTTGAATTCACCTCAAAACATGAAACAGAAATGAAAAGCAAACAGGAGAAAGCTGCTGCTTTCATTCACACCTGGATTCTTTGGAAACTCTTTCTAAACAGCAGATTTCAATGACACATTTATTCTCTTCATCTTTCCAACTTTTGTCAATAAACTTATTTGTGTTGACAGTTTGACTTCAACTCTTCAAAGTAAATGATCAGCCATGAATTGCTCTCAGGACTCTGTGAAGCCTAACTGTCCTGCTGAGGTGATGCAAACATGTATTTAGGATGTTAGATGAACTGATCCAATAAAGCAGAAAGAAAAGCATGTCACAGTACAGCACAGTGGAAAGCTAGAAAAGGATTAGACTGAACATGTGCAGCTGATTTCATGTATAAATAAAGGATGATCAGTGTGTTGTACTCACACAGTGTGCTGCTGAGTCCGGAGCAGAGCATCATGTTAGGAGATCTGGATTACAGTGAAGAGCTGATGGAGGATCAAACACAGAGCTGCTGGATTCACTCTGTTTCAGTAACACCTGTGATGTACATGCAAAGCACAGCCAATGGAAAAGCAGAGTATCCTCCTTCTCACGTGCAGGATGTTGGATGTTTGGAATGGAAAAAGTATGAGAAAAAGAAAAAACCAGGATGTGAATAAACAACATGTAAAACAGGGTGCAGCAGGAACACAGCAGGAATATATTTGTATGGAAAATTTTCATATTTACATGGAACATCTCCACATGTCTCTCTGGTCAGAGACCACAAACGAGACAGTGTTTGTGATGCTGAGTCAACAGTATTATATTGTAAGTGTTTAAAGAGAGGTTTCCATTGACTGTGACTGTGTGAAGAACTGTTGAAAGTTCCTGAACAACACAACATGCCATTGTATGGCAGCTGCACCATTGTACACTATCTCTACTTTTAACTTTCCTTTTTGCTAAAGCATATAGTTGGGACCAAACACTCCAAACACAACAAGTAGGCCTGCAGAGCGAGAGCGAAGTGCTCTAATAGGGTGATATGGTACCACAAGGTCATTAAGATAAGATGGGGCCTGATTATTTAAGACCTTGTATGTGAGGAGCAGGATTTTACATTCAATTCTGGATTTAACAGGAAGCCAATGAAGGGAAGCCAATACAGGAGAAATACAGCATTTTGGATTAACTGAAGGCTTTTCAGTTAATCTGCTTCATGCATGGAGAGGGAGACATTGTCTAAGAGTTCTTCTGTCTCCTACTACCTGAACTGGGTCGAGGAACATCCTGGGACAGAGCTTATCCACCCGCTTCCTCTCAGCTGTAGATAAGCTGCTGTTCCAACAAACAACAACATAGAAGATGGCCGACAGCACCAGAGAGTCTAAAAAGGTCTTCAGGAGTTCCCCCTGCACTCCAAAAGATCTCAGTCTCCTCAGCAGGTAGAGTCTGTTCTGACTCATATCTGTTATTAACCTCTGTCTCTCTTCCACAGCATGTCTTTATCCTGTCTTCCTTCTCTCACCCCAACCGGTCGCAGCAGATGGCCCCGCCCCTCCCTGAGCCTGGCTCTGCCAGAGGTTTCTTCCTGTTAAAATGGAGTTTTTCCTTCCCACTGTCGCCAATGTGCTTGCTCATAGGGGGTCATATGATTCTTGGGATTTTCTCTTTTTACCATAGGATCTACTTTACAATATAAATTGCCTTGAGACGACTGCTGTTGTGATTTGGCGCTGTATAAATAAAATGTATTCAAACTCAACTGAATTGAAAGCTGAAGGCTCTGCTTCCCATTGTATGGAGCAATCACATGTGAACCAGCAGTCTGAGAGCGAAGTGCTCTATTTGTCATACGGCACTGTAAGGTCATTAGGATAAGATGGGGCCTGATTATTCAGGACCCACAAAGTCACTTGGAGGGATTATTTTTCCTGGTTAAATGATGATCTTCTAAATGAGTGCATTTCCTGTGCAGCTTTTTCCAAGACTCCTTTTTTTGTCGTGCAATGTTTGAATAAATCCTGTGATCTACATGCAAACCCATTGCCAGCTGACGGTAATAGACAGGGTGCGGCAGGAGTACAGCTGGGAACACATTTGTATGGAAAATATTCTGATTTGTATGGAAAATATTCTGATTTGCATTGAAAATCTTTGTTCTAACTCACAAAGGAGAAAGTGTTTCAGTCCATGGGTCAAAAGCTGTAATGAAATCAGCTCGTTGGAAAAACATCTGTTAGAGAGTGGACTCAGGCGCAGAGCTTAGAAATAGAGACAGTGCGTTTATTTACAGTGCAGCAAGGTGACAACAGTTCAAATGTGTGTGACCAAGTGGTCGGCGGGGTTCTAAAAGAAATAATAAAATGACAACGCCACCTAGGGGAATTCCACCCCCAGGAAATATATGTTTAAGAAAAATAGATAAAAAGAGGCCGCACAGATTCAAGGATGCACACTGAGGCAGGTTGGCTCCAATATTAAAACAGTTTTATTTATAGTAAAAGAAATAAAGAATAAAATATTAGGAGAACAAAATGTTGACAGTGCCCTAGAAGTACAATAAAACAATGTTGGAACTTGGACTTACCAGCAGCCGTGGACCCAAAAGAAAATCACACAAAAAGAAAATCACTGCAGCCCACCCGGTGCTGTACAAAAGAAAGTGTGAAAGCGACCCACCACCTGAGGTCCCAGGGCCACTGGCACGTCCTCCGTTCACTGAAATAAAACAGAAAAATACGTTAAAGGAAGAAAAGGACGCTGAGCGTCTGGCTCGCTACACATCATAAAAAAACTAAAATACACTTTAATAACTTTAATAAAAGAAATCGCACACACACACACACACACACACACACACACACACACACAGATCTTCAGTCATGTATCCTGTGCTTCACAGTAACTGTAATTTTATTGGTTGTATTTGTGTATATAACCCCCCACCCCCCACCCCTGTCCTGTATTTATTGTTCTTATTTGTCGCATCTGTGATTACAGCAAAAACATACACTCAACAAAAATATAAAGGCAACACCTTTGTTACTGCTCCCATTCCCCATGGGATGGACGTAGAGACCTAAAATTCATTCCAGATACACAATATAACCATCCCTCCCAAACAGTGGTCACAAATCAGTCCAAATGTGTGGTAGTGGGCACATCTGCTATATTGAGATAATCCATCCCACCTCACAGGTGTGCCACATCAGGATGCTGATCTGACATCATGAGTAGTGCACAGGTGTACCTCAGACTGCCCACAACAAAAGGCCACCCTGGAATGTGCAGTTTTTTGACCTGACTCCAGCTCGTCGCCGTAACAGACTTGTGTGGGCAAATGCTCACATTCGATGGCGTCTGGCACGTTGGAGAGGTGTGCGCTTCACGGATGAATCATGGTTCACATTGTTCAGGGCAGATGGCAGCTGAGAATGTCCCAGTTCTTGCATGGCCAGCATACTCACCGGACATGTCACCCATTGAGCATGTTCGGGATGTGCTTGACCGGCGTATACGACAGCGTGTACCAGTTCCCACGAATATCCAACAACCTAAATAAAAATATATATATTACATCTTTTAATCATGTAAATTCCCTGCTCCTGTCATAGATGTGCACATGATGTCCAAAAAAATTACCAAGTCCAAAGTTCAAATGTTAAACGTCATATTGACGTCCAGGTTGGGTCATGGTTGGACGTCCAAATTGTAGATTAAGTTCAGATGATGGACCGGCAGACCAAATATTGAGAAGATCTTAACATCTATCCAACGTTCAATGTTTAGTGAATGTGCTTTAGCAAAAAGGAAAGTTTGAAGCCTGATCTTGAAAGTAGAGATAGTGTCTGTGTCCTGAATCCAAACTGGAAGCTGGTTCCACAGAAGAGGGGCCTGAAAACTGGAGGCTCTGCCTCCCATTCTACTTTTAAATACTCCAGGAACAACAAGTAGGCCTGCAGAGCGAGAGCGAAGTGCTCTAATAGGGTGATATGGTACTACAAGGTCATTAAGATAAGATGGGGCCTGATTATTTAAGAGCTTGTATGTGAGGAGCAGGATTTTACATTCAATTCTGGATTTAACAGGAAGCCAATGAAGGGAAGCCAATACAGGAGAAATACAGCATTTTGGATTAACTGAAGGCTTTTCAGTTAATCTGCTTCATGCATGGAGAGGGAGACATTGTCTAAGAGTTCTTCTGTCTCCTACTACCTGAACTGGGTCGAGGAACATCCTGGGACAGAGCTTATCCACCCGCTTCCTCTCAGCTGTAGATAAGCTGCTGTTCCAACAAACAACAACATAGAAGATGGCCGACAGCACCAGAGAGTCTAAAAAGGTCTTCAGGAGTTCCCCCTGCACTCCAAAAGATCTCAGTCTCCTCAGCAGGTAGAGTCTGTTCTGACTCCTGACTCAGTGTTGTCTTAAAGACATTCCTGCAATTTAATTGGCTACAAAGAGCTAGGTTGATCTGCATACCCAAGAAGTATGCGATGCCTTGTAACGATACCTTGAAGAAGCATTTAAAATATAAACAGAACTGGTCCCAGCGTGGAACCCTGAGGAACTCCATTATTAACCTGAGAATGTGAAGAAGGCAAATTGGAGTCTGTTAGACAGACATCACTGAAGTCACTGCGGTGCAGAAACTTTAATACCTACTGCATGCTCTGATCTCTGTAGTAAAAGTTCATGGTCATCAGTATTGGTATCAGTATTTTTTTCACTCTAATAGTTAAGATTTTATTTGTGAAGAAATTCATGAATTCGTTAATAGCTGAGATTAAAGGAATGTTTGGAGCTCTGTTTGTCATCCTGGCTACAGACTCAAGTTTGTTCTTATTTTCTTAAAAATCAGTGATGAATAGTAAAATGGGGTAACGACGTTACGTGGGTAACGACAGCGAGACCTGGAGGGGCGTGATTGGGAGGAACGGCCTCCCTGATCTGAACCCGAGCGGTGCTTTGTTATTGGACTTCTGTGCTAATCACAGTTTGGCCATAACGAACACCCTGTTCGAACATAAGAGTGTCCATAAGTGCACGTGGCACCAGGACGCTCTAGGCCGTAGGTCGATGATCGATTTTGTAATCGTATCAGCAGACCTGCGACCATATGTTCTGGACACTCGGGTAAAGAGAGGGGCTGAGCTGTCAACTGATCACCACCTGGGTCTGGGTGCAATTCCCCCCTCCAGGGGCAAGGGTACCTAGACCCGGTTTGTAGAGTACGCTTGGGGAGTGTGATTGTGTGTACAGCGTCTCTTTATGTCTGTCTCCACGTTGGTTGAGTGTGGAGTAAGTGCATATGAGAGCATGAGGGTGGGAATGGATGTTTGTGTCTGTGTGTGCCTGTATGTCTGTGTCTATATGTCAGGTTGGGTATCAGACGCCACCTCTCTGGGGACACCTCAGGCCCTCCAAGGTTTGGAGGCCTATCTCCACCCACCACCACTTCCCCTGCCGGTGGCGGACTCCCTCAGGTGTCGGTGTGTTGGTGGTTCTTTGTGTCTGGGGGTGGGCGTCCGGGTACACACCGGCTCACTCCTTGGCGGCCGCTTGTCGGGGCCTGGGGCCTGGGGCTCGCTCGGGCCCCTTTGGAGGTGGGGTGCCCCCGGCCTCTCGGCCTAGGGCTCGGTCACTCAGGCGCAGCTGGGGGCCGGCGGAGCTCACGGGCGCGTCACTGCAACTCCCCCTGACTTCTGCTCCGCGGCTGCTGGGCGAGCCCTCATCTGGGACTCTCCTCAGCTCTTACTGGGACAGTGGCGCGGCTGCCCCTCTGTTGGTCTTCCATGGTCTCTTGTGTTCTGGGGGCCTCTGGATGTCTGGAGTTTTGATCTCCTCCATACCCGCTTCACACCCTGGAGGACGGGGCTGTGGCCCCCCCACACTCCCTAGCAGATCATTACATGGAGAAACCTTTGGAATGCAAGCATGCTGATCCACACAGGTATGCACACATGGGTATTCACAGACGCGGACTAAAGCTTTCTTGGCTGCTGCCTCAAAGCACACTGTGCGCTGTCTATCTTGCGTGCTGCACAATATCGTTTATTACTTAGTAAATACTGATATCTATGACTAGCTAGTTTATTGTGATGGTGCTTTGTTTTCTCTATTATTATGTTGCTCTTTGTTGTTTGCTGTCTCCTCTGTTTGTTTTTGTTTGTTTGTTTGTTTGTTTTTTCTCCATACAGGTGACCCAGGAGTTTGTTTTTTTTTTTTCTCTCTCTTCCCCCCCCTTCTCACCGTCTCTTCTCCCCTTTGGTTTTCTTTCTTTCTCTCCCCCTCTCTCTCTCATTCATTCCCCCTGTCCTATTTATTAAAAAAAAAAAAAAAAAAAAAATGACAAAGGATGAACTGAAGCTCTGTCATCACGTAATGTCGCATACTGCTGTTTCTGATGTCATTTAAAAAAAAAAAAAAAAAAAAAAAAAAAAAAAAAACTGATCACCACCTGGTGGTGAGTTGGATCAGATGGCGGGGGAGGACGCTGGACAGACCTGGTGCACCTAAACGCGTAGTGAGGGTGTGCTGGGAACGTCTAGCAGAGGCCCCAGTCCGCAAGATCTTCAACGCACACCTCCGGCAGAGCTTCAACAGCATTCCGAGGGAGACTGGGGACATTGAGTCCGAATGGACCATGTTCAGCGTCTCCATTGCCGAAGCTGCTGCATTGAGCTGCAGCCGCAAGGTGGTTGGTGCCTGCCGTGGTGGTAATCCCCGAACCAAATGGTGGACACCAGAGGTGAAGGGAGCCACCAGGCTGAAGAAGGAGTCCTATCGGGCTTGGTTAGCCTGTGGGACTCCGGAGGCAGCCGACAGGTATTGACAGGCCAAGCGGAATGCGGCTCGGGCAGTGGCTGAAGCAAAAACTCGGGTGTGGGTGGAGTTCGGAGAGGCCATGGAAAAAGACTTTCGGACTGCCTCGAAGAGATTCTGGCAAACCGTCAGACGTCTCAGGAGGGGAAAGCGGTGCTCTACCTGCACTGTGTATAGTGCTGGCGGAGCGCTGCTGACGTCGACTGAGAAAATTGTCAGGCGGTGGAAGGAATACTTCGAGGACCTCCTTAATCCCACTGACACGTCTTCCGAGGAGGAAGCAGAGTCTGGGGATGAGGGGAATGACCCGCCAATTTCCGGGGGCGAGGTCACTGAGGCAGTTAAACAACTCCTTGGTGGCAGAGCCCCTGGTGTTGATGAGGTCCGCCCCGAGTTCCTGAAGGCTCTGGACGTTGTAGGGCTGTCCTGGTTGACACGCCTCTACAATGTTGCATGGAGATCAGGGGCAGTACCTGTGGACTGGCAGACCGGGGTGGTGGTCCCCATCTTTAAGAAGGGGGACCGGAGGGTGTGTTCCAACTACAGGGGGATCACACTCCTCAGCCTCCCTGGAAAAGTCTATGCCAGGGTGCTGGAAAGGAGAGTTCGTCCGTTAGTCGAACCTCGGATACAGGAGGAACAATGCGGTTTTCGTCCTGGTCGCGGAACACTGGACCAGCTCTTTATCCTCTCGAGGATACTTGAGGGTGCATGGGAGTTTGCCCAACCAGTCTACATGTGTATTGTGGACTTGGAGAAGGCATTCGACCGTGTCCCTCGGGGTGTCCTGTGGGAGGTGTTGCGGGAATATGGGGTGTCTGGCCCATTGCTACGGGCCATTCGATCCCTATACAACCGTTGCAAGAGCTTGGTTCGCATTGCCGGCAATAAGTCGGACTCGTTCCCGGTGGGTGATGGGCTCCGCCAGGGCTGCCCTTTGTCTCCGGTTCTGTTCATAATTTTTATGGACAGAATTTCTAGGCGCAGCCAAGTGGCGGAGGGCTTTCGCTTTGGTGGCCTCAGAATCTCATCTCTGATTTTTGCAGATGATGTGGTTCTGTTGGCTTCATCGGGTGAGGGCCTCCAGCTCGCACTGGAACGGTTCGCAGCCGAGTGTGAAGCAGCGGGAATGAGGATCAGCACCTCCAAATCTGAGGCCATGGTTCTCAGCCGGAAAAGGGTGGAGTGCCCACTCCGGGTCGGGGATGAGTTCCTGCCCCAAGTGGAGGAGTTCAAGTATCTCGGGGTCTTGTTCGCGAGTGATGGGAGAAGGGAGCCGGAGATCGACAGACGGATTGGGGCTGCAGCTGCAGTAATGCGGACGCTGCACCGGTCCGTCGTGGTGAAGAGGGAGCTGAGTGTAAAAGCGAAGCTCTCAATTTACCGGTCGATCTACGTCCCTACCCTCACCTATGGCCACGAGCTGTGGGTAGTGACCGAAAGAACGAGATCGCGGATACAAGCGGCAGAAATGAGCTTCCTCCGAAGGGTGGCTGGCCTCTCCCTTAGAGACAGGGTGAGAAGTTCGGCCATCCGGGAGGGGCTCAGAGTAGAGCAGCTGCTGCTCCACATCGAAAGGAGCCAGCTGAGGTGGTTCGGGCATCTGACAAGGATGCCCCCTGGGCGCCCCCTGGGCGCCTCCTGGGCGCCTCCTGGGTGAGGTGTTCCAGGCATGTCCCACCGGGAGGAGGCCCCGGGGCAGACCCAGGACACGCTGGAGAGATTATATCTCTCGGCTGGCCTGGGAACGCCTTGGTATTCCCCCGGATAAGCTGGAGGAGGTGGCTGGGGAGAGGGAGGTCTGGGCCTCTTTGCTTAGGCTGCTGCCCCCGCGACCCGGCCCCGGATAAAGCGGATGAAGATGGATGGATGGATGGATGGAATAGTAAAATGTTCTAGCTTTACTGAGAGCTTTTTTTAATAGAGTCACTTGGAGTGATTATTTTTCCAGGCTAAATGATGATCTTCTAAATTAGTAAGATGCCATTTCTGGACTTCCTGACCAACCGCCCCCAACATGTCCGGCTGGATAACCACTGCTCATCTACAATCACGATGAACACCGGTGTACCACAAGGCTGTGTGATGAGCCCTTTCCTCTACTCCCTCTTCACCCACGACTGCAGACCTGCTGATGGTTCCAACGCCATCATTAAGTTTGCAGATGACACCACGGTGAATGGCCTCATCAGTGACAATGATGAGGCCGCCTACAGGGAGGAGGTGGATCGTCTGGCTGAGTGGTGCGACAGAAACAACCTGCTGCTTAACACCGAGAAGACCAAGGAGCTCATCGTGGACTACAGGAGGAATGCTGACCCACATCCACCCATCCACATTAAGGGGACGGCTGTGGAGCGTGTGAGTAGCTTCAAGTTCCTGGGAGTCCACATCTCCGAGGATCTCACCTGGACGACCAACTGCTCCAAGCTGGTCAAGAAGGCTCACCAGCGCCTCTTCTTCTTGAGGACTCTGAGGAAGAACCACCTGTCCTCAGACATCCTGGTGAACTTCTATCGTTGCACCATCGAGAGCATCCTGACCAACTGTATAACAGTCTGGTACGGGAACTGCTCTGCCTCGGACCGGAAGGCGTTGCAGAGGGTCGTGAAAACTGCCCAGCGCATCGCCGGAGCACCACTTCCTGCCATAAAAGACATCTACAGGAAGTGGTATCTGAAAAGGGCTGGGAAAATCATCAAAGACCCCAGTCACCCATCACATGGACTCTTCACCCTCCTGCCCTCTGGGAAGCGCTACAGGAGCCTCCGGACTAAGACCACCAGGTACCGGAACAGCTTCTTCCCCACAGCTGTCAGACTCCTGAACTCTGCCTCCTGACATCTGACCCACGTTAACACATGGACTGGACATACACACACCCACAACCACCTACACACCTTTCTCACTCACTATGTGATAACCGACCTCTCTGCATTGAATCATATCTGTTATTAACCTCTGTCTCTCTTCCACAGCATGTCTTTATCCTGTCTTCCTTCTCTCACCCCAACCGGTCGCAGCAGATGGCCCCGCCCCTCCCTGAGCCTGGCTCTGCCAGAGGTTTCTTCCTGTTAAAATGGAGTTTTTCCTTCCCACTGTCGCCAATGTGCTTGCTCATAGGGGGTCATATGATTCTTGGGATTTTCTCTTTTTACCATAGGATCTACTTTACAATATAAATTGCCTTGAGACGACTGCTGTTGTGATTTGGCGCTGTATAAATAAAATGTATTCAAACTCAACTGAATTGAAAGCTGAAGGCTCTGCTTCCCATTGTATGGAGCAATCACATGTAAACCAGCAGTCTGAGAGCGAAGTGCTCTATTTGTCATACGGCACTGTAAGGTCATTAGGATAAGATGGGGCCTGATTATTCAGGACCCACAAAGTCACTTGGAGGGATTATTTTTCCTGGTTAAATGATGATCTTCTAAATGAGTGCATTTCCTGTGCAGCTTTTTCCAAGACTCCTTTTTTTGTCGTGCAATGTTTGAATAAATCCTGTGATCTACATGCAAACCCATTGCCAGCTGACGGTAATAGACAGGGTGCGGCAGGAGTACAGCTGGGAACACATTTGTATGGAAAATATTCTGATTTGTATGGAAAATATTCTGATTTGCATTGAAAATCTTTGTTCTAACTCACAAAGGAGAAAGTGTTTCAGTCCATGGGTCAAAAGCTGTAATGAAATCAGCTCGTTGGAAAAACATCTGTTAGAGAGTGGACTCAGGCGCAGAGCTTAGAAATAGAGACAGTGCGTTTATTTACAGTGCAGCAAGGTGACAACAGTTCAAATGTGTGTGACCAAGTGGTCGGCGGGGTTCTAAAAGAAATAATAAAATGACAACGCCACCTAGGGGAATTCCACCCCCAGGAAATATATGTTTAAGAAAAATAGATAAAAAGAGGCCGCACAGATTCAAGGATGCACACTGAGGCAGGTTGGCTCCAATATTAAAACAGTTTTATTTATAGTAAAAGAAATAAAGAATAAAATATTAGGAGAACAAAATGTTGACAGTGCCCTAGAAGTACAATAAAACAATGTTGGAACTTGGACTTACCAGCAGCCGTGGACCCAAAAGAAAATCACACAAAAAGAAAATCACTGCAGCCCACCCGGTGCTGTACAAAAGAAAGTGTGAAAGCGACCCACCACCTGAGGTCCCAGGGCCACTGGCACGTCCTCCGTTCACTGAAATAAAACAGAAAAATACGTTAAAGGAAGAAAAGGACGCTGAGCGTCTGGCTCGCTACACATCATAAAAAAACTAAAATACACTTTAATAACTTTAATAAAAGAAATCGCACACACACACACACACACACACACACACACACGCACACACACACACACACACACACACACACACACACACACACACACACACACACACACACACAGATCTTCAGTCATGTATCCTGTGCTTCACAGTAACTGTAATTTTATTGGTTGTATTTGTGTATATAACCCCCCACCCCCCACCCCTGTCCTGTATTTATTGTTCTTATTTGTCGCATCTGTGATTACAGCAAAAACATACACTCAACAAAAATATAAAGGCAACACCTTTGTTACTGCTCCCATTCCCCATGGGATGGACGTAGAGACCTAAAATTCATTCCAGATACACAATATAACCATCCCTCCCAAACAGTGGTCACAAATCAGTCCAAATGTGTGGTAGTGGGCACATCTGCTATATTGAGATAATCCATCCCACCTCACAGGTGTGCCACATCAGGATGCTGATCTGACATCATGAGTAGTGCACAGGTGTACCTCAGACTGCCCACAACAAAAGGCCAATCTGGAATGTGCAGTTTTTTGACCTGACTCCAGCTCGTCGCCGTAACAGACTTGTGTGGGCAAATGCTCACATTCGATGGCGTCTGCCACGTTGGAGAGGTGTGCGCTTCACGGATGAATCATGGTTCACATTGTTCAGGGCAGATGGCAGCTGAGAATGTCCCAGTTCTTGCATGGCCAGCATACTCACCGGACATGTCACCCATTGAGCATGTTCGGGATGTGCTTGACCGGCGTATACGACAGCGTGTACCAGTTCCCACGAATATCCAACAACCTCGCACAGCCATTGAAGTGGAGTGGACCAACATTCCACAGGCCACAATTGACAATCTGATAGACTCCATGCGACGATGTGTTGCACTGCATGAGGCAAATGGTGGTCACACCAGATACTGACCGGTTCTGGGTCCCCAGACCCCCAATAGCGCAAAAAACTGCACATTCCAGGGTGGCCTTTTGTTGTGGGCAGTCTGAGGTACACCTGTGCACTACTCATGATGTCAGATCAGCATCCTGATGTGGCACACCTGTGAGGTGGGATGGATTATCTCAATATAGCAGATGTGCCCACTACCACACATTTGGACTGATTTGTGACCACTGTTTGGGAGGGATGGTTATATTGTGTATCTGGAATGAATTTTAGGTCTCTACGTCCATCCCATGGGGAATGGGAGCAGTAACAGAGGTGTTGCCTTTATATTTTTGTTGAGTGTAGTTACAGGCTTTTTTTTACCTTTTAATTTTTAATGGTTTAATAAAGGTTCCATGAATTTTTCCCCCATCTGGTGGTACAAAGTGGTATTACAGCCCCATTTATGATGACCAGTACAGTACGTATACGTGAGCATGACGTCACATTCTGTTAATGTTTGTTCATTTGGGAAAGTTTAGGTCACTGCTTTTGTAAGATCAAGTGGTTTGTAGCTTAAACCCACTCGCTGCAACGTTCAAGACAATTTACTACACAGCAAAAGCAAGACACAAGTAGGGAAAGTTCTTTGTGTTACTCATGCATGAGGGAGGCCTGCCTGGAAGTGTCGTTCCACCCACTTGACCTCCGTCAGACTCTCGTCCGCTCCCCCGTAACACGGCTCTTTTATTGAGGTTACATGAATATACATAGGTTCATTAACATATCACGTATACATACACACACAGAGTACCTTGCCTGTGCGTTGTGTAAGTGTGTGTGTGTGGGGGGGGTACGACCTCTCCCATGCCCCCAGGGTGTGGGTGTGCATGACCAACATGACATTGATTATAAAACTCTGAGCATATATGAGAAGATATTTCTAAGCATAAATGACAATCCACTATATAAACCTGACATCAAGCTTCTTTCATCTGTGACAGCCAAAATAAAGCCCATCTTATCAAAGCAGCTTTTTGAGACTGTAATCCTGCCTTTGTTACATCTAGGCTGGATTACTGTAACGCACTTTACTGTGGGGTTAGTGATGCATCCATTAGATGTCTGCAGGTGGTGCAAACTGCTGCAGCGCGTCTTTTAACTGGAACAAAATAATCACATTACACCACTGGCTATGATGTTCACATCCTGGACAGGGAGGAACGCTGGTTTGAGGGCGGAGTCAAGGAGGCCATTTACATCTGTCACCATCTTACATGCTGTGATTGCAGCCATTCCCCAGCTCTCTGTGAATGGGACTCATGGTTATTGATCAGTGGTCATGAGAATTTGCATAATTAAGATTAAGGAACTGACCCCCCAGCCCATTGTTCCTCAGTGGGCTGGTTTCAGTCAGTAGATGCAGACGTGAGCGTGCATGTAAGACAGGCCTCTTCTCTTTCTGAGTTTAAAACTCTTAAGACACATTTATTTGCTCTTGTAAGGGGCTGACTCAATATGACTTTTTAACATGTTGTATTATTTTATTTAATCATTTCATTTGTTGTTGTTGTTTGTATATGTGCAGCACTTTGTGATCTCTGGTTTTGTGTTAAAGTGCTTTATAAGTAAAGCTGGTAAAGTTGCAAAAAAAGATAAATATATAACTTTACACAAATACGATTAAGCTTATTCTTTTCTTCAGATTTAAACATAACTGCGTTATCAGCATCAGGTGATGAGATCCCAGCATCAGAAGTACTGATGGTGTATTTATGTCACACAGGTTTTTCCATCACAGCTGCAGGGAGACAGAAAGCATTTTGAGGTTTATTAAAATGATCAGATGATGATTTGAAGCATGAATGACTCACTTTCAGGTCAACATTTCAGTTCCTTTAAATTTTATTGAATTTATTTTCCTGTTTATTGTGATATGAAATCATATTTATCAACAGAATCCAGCAGTGATGTCATCGAGGCTTGACATCCTGCTGGAAGTGACATCAGCAGTGAGGCTGTGACATCATCATGTCAGACGTGTCAGGACACGAAGGAGCAGTTATGGACCTCTGACACAAACAAACCCTCTCTGTGAGTTACATCCTGAGTCGTTGACATAATCTCCTGTAAAGAATCAAAACAAAGAAATAAAATCAGAGGTCTGTGCTGTAAATGTTTTCTTCTTCTCTAATGTAAAAAGAACAAACACAGTTCTTATAAAGACCTAAGATCACATGACTTCAGTCAATATAAAAACCAAACACATTTCATCAACAGGCCCACTTTCAGTTTGTACCTTCACGGTTTATCTCCATACAATCTTCTCCTCCTCCATAGTTGTTTGGTTGCCCACTGTGCCAGTTTGTGAAGTCAAACTGGGAACCATCACTCCACTTCCACACAGTTTCCTGGAAGAATAAAGTTCAGTTTGTTCTGATGTACTTTGATGCATCTATGCTGAGAGTGCAGACATGAGACCTCTTACACCACTCGAACACAACGAAGGTTCATTTTGTTTGTGCAGGTAAAAAATGAAAAGAAAAGTCAAGTCAACAGCAACATCTGTCTCCAGGAACAAAGTCCTGATTAATCAGTCTGTCACATGTTGACCTTTGAATCAAACTGATGAATATGAAGAGAAACATATGAAATATCAGAAACAGCTGCAGCTCATCCTCTTTATCTGTGAAACACTTACATTCTCTCTGTCGTTGCCTCCAACCCAAGCTGGTGTATACGACCCTGCTGCTGTGCGAGTGAGCTCTCTGATGAAGGTGTGCTCAGCTGTGCTGTGGAATGAGGCCAGATTTCCACCGAGTGTCTGACAGGAACTCTGAGGAGGAAGATGAGGTGCACAGAAGATGAAAAGTGTGAGAATGCATTTAAAATCAGTCAAAGACAGAAAGTCTTTATATCATCAGTGATGCAGCGACAGCTGCTGTTATTTCCTGATGTACCTCAGCATCAGTCCAGTTCTTCAAGCTGCTTTTAAAGAGGAAACAGCGACCTCCAAACCAAGTCCAACCAGCAGGGCAGGAAGGAGCTGCAGCATGATTGTAAAGTTAAAAGGTCGGTGAACAGATTAATGGTTCCTCAAAAGAAAGTAATTTCACCCCATAAACTTCAGAACAGAAGATGAAGAATTTCATAACAGACATCTGTTTCATTATTTTTCATGTGTTCCTAATAAACTGTCAGTTGAGTACACGCCAAAGCAAAGCAGTCGATCATCTCATGTTAGAAGAAGCTGAGCTTGAACAATGATTTTCATATTAACGGCTGGTTAATTATGTAACTGACTAACTACATCAGTACGACACTGCCTGGGTCTTTCTAAGGCCTCAGGTTTGTACAGCTTGTTGTACTTGTTAGGCGTCCCATCACACTTCTCTGCAGTTCTGATAGTTGGGTAACTTCCCTCCTTTCTGCCTCTAGTTTTCGTCTCCACTGAGGCTTCTGTTCTTGTGTTCATCTGATATTCAAGGATCCCTGTTGCTGTGTAGATCAGCTGGCTGTTTGCAGTGATGGTCACAGAAGGAATTTTATTAGTGTGCGCTCAAATATAGGACTTTGTAGGAATGCTTCAGTGTTTTCACATTTAATTAGCAAATACAAGCACATTTTTGCTTTGCACACCGCAGAGTGAAGGCAAAGGACCAACAAGCGCTCAGCATCTCTGGGAACTCCTTCAAGACTGTTGGAAAACCATTTCAGGAGACGACCTCATGGAGCTCATGGAGACAAGGCCAAGAGTGTGCAAAGCAGAAATCAAAGCAAAGGGTGGCTGTTACCAAGAATCTAAAATATAAAACATATTTTGAGTTATAATTCTACATGTTCATTCATAGTTTTGATCCCTTCAGTGAGAATCTACAATGTAAATAGTCATGAAAATAAAAAAATAAATGAATAAGGTGTGTCCTGACTATGTTGATAAATCTTTCATGCTGAAATGAGCAAATGTAACAAGTTTTACATATTTTTATGTTTTTGTAAAATATATACAAGTATTACAAAAACAAAAAACATTGTTGTTTCTCAAACTGTATTTTGGGAAAGACATTCAAATTCATGTGTATTTTCAATTAAATACGCATAAATTTTCTAATTAAATATATTTTTAAATCATCCAAGCAGAAGGCTTGGATGATTTGACATGATATAACCTGTGTCTTTGTGCTTATCTAGTCTCTTTTTTCTGACTACCTAATTTTAATATTGTGTTGATCGGAGCTCCTGTCATTTTCTGTTTTGCATTTAACCTTTTTCTTTTAATTCTGTCTAGGGCTGTGTGATATGACCAAAATCTCATATCCCGTTATAAAACATCTATCGTCCGATAACGATATAAATCACATAAATGTAACATTTTCTGTAAATTCTGTGAATCTCGGGCAGCTCGACTTGCCTGAAGTGTTTCCAGCTGGGCGTCGTGTAACTGGAGTCGAGTGTTTTAACCGATGCATGAAACGATAGATTTTTAGACACAAGTTGTAACGGCGCCGTTTTCTTTGTATTTATTACACGGCGTGCTGCGGGGAGAAGCCTGTTCTAACGTTTGAGTCTAAGGTTTATTTTTTAGCACCTGGCGGCTCTTTTTTAATTCTCATCCGTAAATAATGTGCATCTTTCACGTGATTCAGTTTATTTTGAAAAGTCTCAACAGGATCTTGAGCTTTATTGTGAAAGGTTTATGTGGAACAAGCGGACACACGGTGCTGTTACCGTCGTTGTTGCTAATGACAACGCATAAAAACAGGCGCTTGTCCGTCTGTAGTGTGGTGATATTAAATATAAGAGAAAGAGAGAACTTTAAGAAATGAATATAGCCACTACAGTGACCATCAAACCATGAACAAATATTGCCGTAAACCGTAACCAGGAAACAAACGACAGCGTAAAATGAAACGATCGACGTTTTTACATCGTCATCCGATATATATCGTTATATCGAACAGCCCTAATTCTGTCTGTTTGATTTTTACTTGTATGTGTCTTTAATTTGGTCGGAGGACTTTATAAACTCTCCCTTTTAATGTACTTTTATTGCAAAATGTGTTCATCTCTCAACTTCAGATTGTTATTAAAGAACTGTTACACTGATTTACTGCACCATCCTGTGGTATAAAGCGGTATCTCTGCCTTATCTTCAGTTGGTAAACACAACAGATGTTCTGTTCTCCACATTCTGTCGATGTTCAGGAAACATCAGCGAATAAAACAGAGACATTTTTTATTTACGATGTCATTTTCATTAGCTTACTTGATAAGCTTATGAAAAAAAATTCAAATTCAAAATTTATTTGTATGGCACATTTAAGAACAACAGAGTTGACCAAAGTGCTTCACAATCAGTTAAAAACAAGAAAAAACTGTAGAGAAACAAATATACACATATGTGTGTGTGTGTGTGTGTGTGTGTGTGTGTGTGTGTGTGTGTGTGTGTGTGTGTGTGTATATATTCTTATATTTTGATTTGATCTGTATTATGGTTTTACTGGAAAGCACTTTGGTCTTTAAATGTGGTATACAAATAAATTTGATATGTTATGATATGAATTGTTGACAATGTAACAATGAAAGACTATTCGCCTCACAAATATAAACCTTACGTCACTCTAATTCATTGCTCACCAGTCTAAACAAAACATTCTTCGAGATTCTGGTTTGACTTTCAGAGCTCTTAGTGGACGATCAGTGAGCCTTTACCATCAGCAGGTCCCTGAGGTCATGTGATCAAGAGCTACTTATTGAACATGACAGGAGGTTGAAAACTAAAGGAGACCGAGTTTTGACCACAGTGGTTCCCAGACTCTGAAACTCTCTCCCTCTGAGCCTGAGATCTCAGTCGTGTCTTTCAAGAACCAATAAAAACTCAGTATTTAGGCATGTGTTTGGATAACTTTTTTTTATGCTCTGTTATTTTTTGGTGAAGCACTTTTGATCTCTGTCTTGAAAGGTGTTTTATAAATAAACTTTTACTTACTTACTAAAGACGTTAGTAACAACAACTGAACAAAGTTTAAGCCACATGAATAATAAAATGTGGGATGAAGCTCAGTTCACATGAATTAGCCAATCCATGGTGCCCAGTCTTCCAAAAGTCCATACAGAGTCAGGCCTGTCATGTGTGAGAGCCTGGACCCTCTTCACTTTGTGTATAGAGGTTTTCCATGTGACATCATCACAGGGAGTCATATGATTGTTGAGATTTTCTCTGTTTTGTTTCTATTATTCTAAGGTCTCTACTTTTTTTATACAAAGCAACTTGAGGCAATCTGTTATTTGGATTTGGTGCTGTATAAATAAAACTGAATTGCAGCACTTTTAAAACTCAGAGGACTTTTCACACATCAAAGGAAAAACATCAGCTGGTGCAGTATTTTTTAAAGCAGGTCTAACACTGCAGCATTTAGGAGAAAACAGACTAATAGATTTTTACATTTTGTTTTGGAGTATCTATATATTGTGATCAGCATCACTGATTTCTTCATTAAATTACATTTTTCCATAATTAAATTCTATAAAAATCACAGGATTCTGTTTTTTAAGACTTTCATAAACATCATTTCAATTTGTTCACTCAGGATCTGTAAAAATAAGCTGACAAGATATTCATGTCAGATTATTGAGTCTTTTTCAGCAATGACCTTTTTATGAGCACAGGAATGAATGCAGTCTAAAGGTTTCAGGTTCTTACCCTGACAAGTGTAAAACACCTCCAGGTACTTGTAGGTGCCACCACAGGGGTCTCCAAACACTGTGTTTGATGCTCCAACAGTACAGTTGTTCTGCCTGTTACACCTGTGAATGCAGGTCAAAGGTGAGTCAGCAGAGGACTGAAGTACGTCGTGTCATCTGAGAGAAGATGGAAAGAGAGTCAGCATCTCTACCTGTTAGTTACATATTCTCTACTACTGGGACTCAAACAGAGAACATTTTTGACGTGATCAGGATATCCATCAGGGCACGTGGTGTTGTCACGGCGACCATAATTCGCCCAGGAGACGACTATAACCTGTCCTTCACCTGAGGAAGAGTTCATGAACTGTAACCATGTTTGTAGTTCTATCAAATGAATCCACTAAAGTTACAATAAATGAGAAAAATAAATCTGACCACACTGAAGGTTCGCCTGAGATCCTTCACATGTTACACTGTGGACTGACAAAGAAACGCATCACATTAGAAACTGTAATGATTCATGTACAGATGTGACTGATTGTTAGCTGATAATCACAGATGTAACAGACTCTCTGGGACGCAGGTGAAGGTGGTGTCCAGGTAGGTGCAGACGCCGGGATCAGAAGCACTGATGATGTTCATATTTATGTCACACACTTTTCTTCCATCACAGCTGCAGGGACACAGAAAGCAGCTCGTTTTCAGCTTTGTTAAAGTGTTTCAGAGCTGCTGCTGTTTTTATTCAAACAGTCATTTGTTATTGAAGATCTTAAACTACCTGTTCTTGATGTGCTGAGTGCCAGTCTGAGAGCAGGTTTGTGTATCTGCACATCTGTACACAGCTGACTGCACAGTGATCACTCCCCTCTCTGTTATACACACACAGTATCAGAGAAAAGGAGAAACGACATGTAGTAAAGCAGGTTTGATGCACTTTGTGTTTTAGACCCAGCAGCTGCAGTCACATCCATAAATGTTAGTCCGACCTCTGTACACCACCACCGTGGATTTTACATCAAACCTTCTCTGATTGGTTGATTTATTTGTCATGTTAAGAGTTCCAGTGAACATCCAAGTACAAACTAAGATGTTTTATGTGCTAAAGTTTGAATGAACTGAGGGAACAGTGTCATGGTCCGGGTGAGTACAGCTGTTTGGCCTCTGAGCTGCTGTCTCCACCTTGGGGTGGAGTTACTGTACAGTGGCGTCTCCTCAGCTGTGAGCGACTGAGCTGTCAACATTTATGGACCAGCGCTCACTTCACTCTTCGCCACAAGTTCTGCTTCACCTAGTCAGTGTTGTTTCAGACAATTAACAGGTGATTGTGCAGACTGAGACTCACTGTGTTTTGCCCATAGCTCACTATCTGGGCCCACGTCCTCATGTTAGGTTTGACAGCGTTTAGTATTGAAAGTTGAATGCTTGGACATTAATTGTGCTGCGGTTTTGGGAAGGCCTGGAAGGGGACTGGCGACGGCTCCCGGGCCGGGCAGATCCCCATGCACTAAATAGGAGTGAATCTGCCCCTCACCCGGACCTAGTACTCCCTTTGTGTCCGCCCTCCGCCCGGCAAAATTCGGTGATGTTTTCCTGGACACTTTCCCCCAGGACTAGGCACTAAATCCACTCTCCTCCCGTTACAGCGCACTGAGACTCCCGGTGCATTTCCAGCGTCTCCCCTCTGTGCTCTCGAACAGAGTGTTTTTGTTTCCATGAAGATTTCAATTACACTGATTCATAGCAGCAGTCAAGCCCTTGTTCCATGTTAGGTTTATATGCTTAGAAGACAACGTTAGTTCATAGTACGTTGCAAATCATATCTTGACGTTTTTGCTTTTGAGAATAAATCCTTGTTCATGTTTTCGTGGTGTTACGTGGGAGTTCTGCATTTGAGCCCTCCAGTCAGCTCGGCCGTGACAAACAGGCCTCACCTGGCCATGAAACTGCTGTCAGTCAACTATCTGATTCCTGCTGAGCAAAAGGAGCGACTGTGTATAACAGAGGCAGCAACACGTGCCCACGGGCCGTGAGAGTCACCCACAGGGCATGCTCTGAAAATACTGCAGGTTACCATGGAAATAAAAACTGAATTTAAATGTGTGGCTGTACTTTTTTAACCAGTAACATCTGGATTACTAGAGATTTGAATGGTAAAACTGATTTTCTGTGTATGCACTCAGACCTGTCTGAGGTCAAAGTTCAGCATCATGAAGATAAACTGCCATTTTTCTCCGCTGAGATAAGAAAGCAGGCGCAGCCCGAAGGAGGATCTAGATGCAGTTTTTACCCCGACAGAAAAACATGGCAGAAAAATGTTCTGTTTTCACAGTGAGTGGGAGGCAGAGCTCTTTTCTACAACAGCTAAAGAAATGTGAGCGTGTCTCACTTGTGGGACGACTGTGGCGACGAGAAAGTGACACAGTGGAGACACACTTCAGTGCATGTCACACAAGCCTCCGTGCTAACTACCCACCTGACACACAAGCAGAAAAAGTCTGTGAGGCAGCTTTGAGCAAACGTGAGTTTTTTGAGGGGCAAGAAAACCAACCATGGAGCTGTTATTGAACAATCTGTAACCTCAACATATCAAAAACCAAGGAACCAACTGTGGACTTCAGAAAAGCTCCCAACATGTCTGATGCCACAAACATTAAGGTGGAATATGTGCAACCCTATAAATATCTCGAGACGATTGTTGATTCAAGACTGTCTCTGTGTTTGTTTTACTTAAGGAAGCTGCCTTAGACTGTTTCTCTAACAGCATTAGAGAAACAGCTTTGTCCAGGCTGCTGCTGTTTATTGACTAATCTGTAGCAACTTGCACACGTTTATCTCTTTTTAGGTATTAATGTTTTAAACACTTTATTATTTAGTAAATGTAATTTTATTAACTCTCAGCTGGCCTGGTAACGCTTTGGTGTCCCCCAGACAAGCTAAAGGAGCTGGCTGGGGAGGAGGAGGTCTGGGCTTCTCTGCTTAGGCTGCTGGTTTTTGGAGACTATTTTCCATCTTACCACAGCTCAGGCGTTGAACACTGAGGCTGCTAAAGGTGATCACTCTTCCTCTGGATATGGCCGTCACAGCAGGAGGAACGGGAAGTTGTGCTCTGATAAAGCCTGAAATCAAAATATTAAAAAACGTAATATGAGGGTAAAGCAATGGAGGGAAATGTAAAAGTAACACAGAGAAGGCCGGCCGTCTTTTTTTCTCAAAAGGTTTGATGATGTAGTGAAAAGGCTATTTGGTTAGCTAACGTAGCTGTTTAACTGCTAACAGGCAGGAACACGCTGTGTGCATTTTTTTAAGTGATTAAAGTCAGTAAAAGATTACAGAAACACAGAAACTGCATTGAGCTGTAAGTTTATTCAAATATGGTCTCTAAGCAGATTCTTACTCTGGATGGCATTACCTCGGCCTCCAGTAACGCTGTGAGGAACCTTGGAGTCATTTTTGACCAGGACACGTCCTTCAACGCACATATTGTTAGGATGCCTGGGTCGTTGACCCGGGGTTTTTGAGTTTATTATATTATTTAGAATTTCTAGTCTTTGGTTTCTTTGAGTTCTGTCTTATGGTTTATGTCTGTCTTCTCTAGTTGCTCTGTCTCCCCTGTCAGCTGTATCCCCTTGTCTAGTTGGCGTCTCTGTGTATCCTTAGATGCTATATCCCCGTGTCCAGTGTGTCTGCCCTGGTCCCACGTCTCTGTTCCCTCTGTTGCAGTGCCTGCGAGTCTGTGTCTTTAGTTCAGACTGTGTCATGTTTCCTGTTTTATTTTGAAGGTCCTTGTCTGAGGTTAATGTATCTGGTTTCGCTTCCCCTGGTCTCGTTAGGCCTGATTTGCCCCAGCTGTGTTTCCCTCCTGTTACCCATTCCCTGATTGCTCCCTCTGTGTATTTAAGCCTTGTGTTTCTCTGTCTGTGTCGTGATCTACTGTTTTTCTAGCTGTGTGTTCTGTCAGTCCTCTGGTGTAAGTTTATTTTGATTCCCCCCCCTCCCCCTCCCCCCCCCCCCTCCCCCCCCCCTCCCCCTCCCCCTCCCCCCCCTGTTATGTTATATTTGAGTTTAACATTAAAGCTGTTTTGAGTTCACATCTGTCTCCGGAGTCTGCACCTTGGGTCCTATTCCTGTCTGCACACAGCCGCTCATAACACATATTAAACAAATATGTAAGACTGCTTTCTTCCATTTGTGCAACATCTCTAAAGTTAGAAATATCCTGTCTCAGAGTGACGCTGAAAAACTAGTTCATGCATTTATTACTTCCAGGCTGGACGACTGTGATTCATTATTATCAGGATGTCCTAAAAACTCCCTGAAAAGCCTTCAGCTGATCCAAAATGCTGCAGCAAGAGTCCTGACAGGGACTAGAAAGAGAGAGCAGATTTCTCCTGTTTTGGCTTCCTGTTAAATCCAGAATTCAAAATCCTGCTGCTCACATACAAGGTCTTAAATAATCAGGCCCCATCTTATCTTAATGACCTTGTAGTACCATATCACCCTATTAGAGCACTTCGCTCTCGCTCTGCAGGCCTACTTGTTGTTCCTGGAGTATTTAAAAGTAGAATGGGAGGCAGAGCCTTCAGTTTTCAGGCCCCTCTTCTGTGGAACCAGCTTCCAGTTTGGATTCAGGACACAGACACTATCTCTACTTTCAAGATTAGGCTTCAAACTTTCCTTTTTGCTAAAGCACATTCACTAAACATTGAACGTTGGATAGATGTTAAGATCTTCTCAATATTTGGTCTGCCGGTCCATCATCTGAACTTAATCTACAATTTGGACGTCCAACCATGACCCAACCTGGACGTCAATATGACGTTTAACATTTGAACTTTGGACTTGGTAATTTTTTTGGACATCATGTGCACGTCTATGACAGGAGCAGGGAATTTACATGATTAAAAGATGTAATATATATATTTTTATTTACAAATAACATTGCTGTTATCAACATGATACACGTGAATATAAATATTTTTTTATTTTAAACTTAAACTTTGAAATAAAAACATTCTTATGTGTTAACCTGTTGATTTATTGAGAACATGTGGGGTTTTTATTTGTTATGTTACATTTTCCAGTTTTCATTTAACTGGTTCTGATTTAGTGCTCACAATGCATTTGGTCCATTATAGTAGTGATGTGACGTTATGTATCGAGGCTTCGAAGCTTGTGTCGAGTAATTGAGGGAGCGTTTCCGCGATGCGCGTATCGAGGCTTGCTTCATTTATGGGAGGAGCTGAAAATGATGACGTCCGAAGCCTCGCTGCCCGGCTGTACCACGTGACTGGTTCATGAAGTGGTTCGAACTTTGCCGCGAGCTATGACAGCGATATAAACCTTCAGACTTCATTCAAAATGTGGGTGTTTGATGGAGAGTTGCGGTTAGTGAGAGTTTGGAGACAGTTTGGAGGTTTATGAGAGTGAGGAGAGAAAGTCAGGAGAGAATGGAGCCAGCTAAGAAGAGGAGGATGTCCTCCCCTGTGTGGGAACATTTTGATCTTATTCCTCCCAACAAGGTATGTAAATTTCTACAGAAGATGTATTTTCATAACACTGATGGTGCAATAAAACCTATGTTAAGCTGTCTGTACTTTTGTACAAGGTGAAGTGTTTGCTATGTGCCAGGGAGCTGGGATATAACAACAACACCTCATCCATGCTTAGGCACTACAGAGCTTTGCATGAGAATAAGGGGAACACTGATTGTGGAGCAAGACCAGGTGAGCCATCAAATGCAATGATAATATAGCATGCAGTAATGTTACTAAATAATATAACAATATTATACAACTGTTATAAGTTACGTGTGTGATATTTATATTTGTGCTTTGTTCTCCTGAGGAAAGACAATAAAGACAATCTCCAATAGATGAAGACCTGGTCAGCATGGTGATTGAGCACTCACAGCCATTCAGCATTGTGGAGGACAAAGGATTTAAAAGATTTGTTAAATCATTAGATCCTAGCTATGTTCTCCCCACTAAAAAGGTCATAAAAGCAGTGAAAATTTAGTTTTTACAGAATAAAATGTGAACAGGCAGGACTGAGGCTCAAAGCCTCAGTGTGTAGCTGTCCATACCTCAACGTTACAAAAGCACAACTACTGTCCACACCCCAACCACACCTCACCTCACAGTAAATGATCATTTCCATTTCAAGCATTTCCAAATGATCATTTTCCATACTGCCAGTATAAATATACACAGTATACTGCATCACTACAACATACATGTTTTACACACTCCTTTTGTTGTTGACATTTACAGGCTGTGTGCAAAATGCCACACTCTTCAAATTCATGCCAACTAATATTTTTACGTCCAGTAGGTGTCCTGCTAGAGCAAATGAAGCTTCAAGAAGCTTTGCGCTGGGGTGAACCAATTGGATGAAAAGCTTCAGTGCTTCATGAAGCTTCATCTGCCCATCACTACATTATAGGTCATGGATTTGCTGTGTGGCAGGCAGCATGTTGGACCAAAAAGCAGGACTCATAAGCAAAAGGGTTAACTAAAAGAGGCAGCTTTACTCTAGTGGCAAATAACTCACTTCAAATACAAACCTTAACTAGAAAAGAGAAAACAAACCAGGAACTGTGACTAGAAAATGGCTGGAAACACAGAGGGTGTAAGACAACAACAGACAGAGGAAAACACAGGGCTTAAATACACCAGGGAGTAACGAGGGAATGGAAAGAAGGAGGGAAGCACAGCCGGGACTAATCTGAAATAAAGAGATAAAGGAAGCAAAGCAGAACACACTGACATAGGACACAGACTGTCAAAGTAAAACAGGAAGTACGAGGCATCCACAAAGACGCAGACTAGACAGAGACGTGGAAACACGACAGACTCTGGAACAGAGACAACAAGAAACACAGAAACAAAAGTACCAAGATGTGGGACACAGGGAAGAGAGAAAAATAAGACTACACATACAACACACGGAGAACAGAATTAAACGTTCATCAAGAACATGGAGGAGGCACAGAAACAGAAGAGACACCTAGAAACCAGGAACTACAAATAATATACAAACAGGAAACCATAATTCAAAGAGTTTAACTTCAACCAAAAACACAAACACGGGGTCACCAGACTCAGTGCCGTGACAATATTAGACTCAGTGGGCTTCTGTCAAACTGTAAAAGAACCCACTTTAATCACACTCTAGATCTTGTGTTAACATATGGCAGAGAAACTGAACACGTAACAGAGTTTCCTGAAAACCCTCTGCTGTCTGATCATTTCCTGATAACATTTACATTTACACAGCAGTGGAGAGTAGACTTTATCACAGTAGATGTCTTTCTGAAAGTGCTGTAACTAAGTTTAAGAATATAATCCACCCACTGTTATCATCTTCAATGCCCTGTACCAACACAGAGCAGAGCAGCTATCTGAACGCTGCTCCAACAGAGGTCGATCATCTTGTTAATAATATTACGTCTTCACTGTGTACGACTGTAGACACTGTAGCATCTCTCAAAAGAAAACCTCAAATCAGAGGAAGGACTTGACTCCTTGCTGTCGCTCAAACGTGCATCTAGATAACTCGCAAGCTGG
Organism: Aulonocara sp. 'chitande type north' Nkhata Bay; assembly: GCF_057382095.1. Classification (NCBI taxonomy): domain Eukaryota; kingdom Metazoa; phylum Chordata; class Actinopteri; order Cichliformes; family Cichlidae; genus Aulonocara; species Aulonocara sp. 'chitande type north' Nkhata Bay. Next base: position 19,710,097 of record NC_141363.1, on the reverse strand, counting down.
AGAGGACATGGCTCCTCTGATATAAAAGATCACCAGCCTGGAAAAGTTGTTTTTGCTTTATAAAAACCTCTCTGGTGGAGAGAAATAAAAACTAGTGATATGTGAAGGTTGTTCAGTAGTTGCACAAGCAGAAGAAGAGCTCAGGTTCAATGATTAGCATGATGGAAGTATAAAGTTAACAGCAAGGCTGAGAAATATAAGAAGCAGTAAAACAGCATTTACCTGAAGTGATGAGTGAACAGGTTGCTGCCAGCACTGAAAGAGACAGAAAGAAAGCTCAGTGTCAGACTGTGTGTTTGATATCAAGTTGAATTCACCTCAAAACATGAAACAGAAATGAAAAGCAAACAGGAGAAAGCTGCTGCTTTCATTCACACCTGGATTCTTTGGAAACTCTTTCTAAACAGCAGATTTCAATGACACATTTATTCTCTTCATCTTTCCAACTTTTGTCAATAAACTTATTTGTGTTGACAGTTTGACTTCAACTCTTCAAAGTAAATGATCAGCCATGAATTGCTCTCAGGACTCTGTGAAGCCTAACTGTCCTGCTGAGGTGATGCAAACATGTATTTAGGATGTTAGATGAACTGATCCAATAAAGCAGAAAGAAAAGCATGTCACAGTACAGCACAGTGGAAAGCTAGAAAAGGATTAGACTGAACATGTGCAGCTGATTTCATGTATAAATAAAGGATGATCAGTGTGTTGTACTCACACAGTGTGCTGCTGAGTCCGGAGCAGAGCATCATGTTAGGAGATCTGGATTACAGTGAAGAGCTGATGGAGGATCAAACACAGAGCTGCTGGATTCACTCTGTTTCAGTAACACCTGTGATGTACATGCAAAGCACAGCCAATGGAAAAGCAGGACCTGTTCCTTCTCAGCTGCAGCAGGAAATAAAACTACTTTACATTAAAAGTTATATAAGCCTGGATCAGCTGACCCAGTGACAGCTGGGAGGGGCTCGGATCATCATTTTAAACACGATTAATGGTAGATTACATTTATTTTAACATTTAATACAAATGATTGTGTTAACATGATGTAAATGATTGCAAACATGTTGTTCCAAAGTTTAGGAGCTACAGTTTGAAAATGTGATCACGTCTGGATTTAAATGAAGAGCACAGAACAGTTCAAAGAGCCTGATCAGCTCAGAGAGAAAGTGACACTCCCCTGTTCGTCAACAGCGTCCTAAAGAGGGAACAAAGAGGACGGAGACCAAGTGGACGACACAGACACACATGCAGCAACAGCTGTGGGTGTTCAACACACCAGTGTTTACAGTGGTTTAAATGGGGTGGTACAGCAGGTATTCATGACGGCTATTTAATGATTCACTGGATGTTACTATAAAACACACAGGTCCATGATATGAATGTAACAGACAGGCAGGAGCACAGCTGAGAACACATTTGACTGGAAAATATTCTGCTTTGCATGAAACATCTCCACACGTCTCTCTGTTCAGAGACCACAGAGGAAGTGGATTCATGGGAAAACACCAGAAACTAAAAATGAGCTTCAAAAACATCCAGAGTATTTAGAAAGAAGTCTTTCTACTGACTGCTGAATTAGTTCCTGATAAACACAACATGTCATTGTGCAGCAGCGACAGCATCATGCAAAAGGTTTGGAGCACAGACAGAACAGGACCTTCATAAACACCCAAATCATCATCCAGGAAACCTGAAACTGAAAAAGCCATCACACCTGTGTTTGAGTGTTGTTCAAGCTCACCATGAAGGACTCTAATATGTCTTCTGAAAAAAGATTTGATAAACAGTTTTTTCAACATCTGAGATGTAAATGGATTTCTGAAAGAGCGGCCTTTCTGGGACAAATGTCTTGACCCCAACCATGTAACTGTTCAGTTTTATTTATAGCGCTCCATGTCACAAAAGCAGGCACCTCGAGGTGCTTTACACTGTGAAGTAAAGAACCTACAATAATACAGAGAAACCCCAACAATCAGACGACCCCCTAAGAACAAGCACTTGGTGACAGTGGGAAGGAAGAACTCCCTTTAAATAGGAAGAACTCTCCAGGCTCAGGGAGGGGCAGACATAACGACCTGTTGATGCCGAGGGGAGGAACACAGGACAAGGACACGTGTGGAGCCAGAGATGAATAATCACAACTAATAATTAAGTGCAGAGAGGCGTATAAACACAGTGAGTGAAGAAGCTGGCAGCAGCCCAACTATACTGTATATGCGATCACTTCTCTTCTCTTTGCACTGCTCCTGTTTCCATGTTGTTAGAATGAGCTTACCTGAAGTGCTTTATTACTGTGCCTTATATTAATCTCATATTACTCAAACCTGCCATATAATCATGTGGCGTAGTGTTCCATGGACACAGCGCTGAATAGACTCTCGCCCATGTTTGCCTGTAGAGCAGTAGATAAGAGGGAACCATCTTGTAGTGGAAACTTACTGAAGTGCTGTTGTTGAGACTAGAATAGGGTGCCTAGTAATGGTAAATGGCCTGTATTTGTATTTTACTCGTCCCTAAGGACCCCAAAGCGCCAAAGCCATCACCCATTCACACACTGGTGATGCTACATTGTAGCCACAGCCACCCTGGGGCACACTGACAGAGGCGAGGCTGCCGGACACTGGCGCCACCGGGCCCTCTGACACAACGACCGAGACTGTCCGAGCCGGGGCTCGAACCGGCAACCTTCCAATTACAAGGCGAACTCCCAACTCTTGAGCCACGATCGCCCCCGATTGGTAGTGAAACCGTCAGGTGCCAGTCACCATTTTCAGATCCGCAGCAAAGTGTCAGAACAGATAGTGAGGAACAAAGGTCCACTAAGTGCAGTTACTGTTTATAAAGGTGGTATTCAGATTACAGCTACTTTGTTGAAATAAATGGATTACATGGCGGTCTTTTCCTGTTTCATATGTTCGGCTATGCTCTCTCTATTTCTGGTAATTCCAAGCTGGTGGAAACCCAAACCAAACACACATGAAGAGGCTCTAATGACGTGTCTCAATCTCGCGGCCCATGTCACCTCTATTTGCATAATGACGTGAAGAAATATTTTTAAAATTATTATTCAAAAAATCATTTAATGTGAAGGCAACAGGCAGAGTGTTACAGGTATGACAGTCCATTCATTTAATCTGTTGTTGTATATGTGCAGCACTTTGTGATCTCTGGTTTTGTGTTAAAGTGCTTTATAAGTAAAGCTGGTAAAGTTGCAAAAAAAAGATAAATATATAACTTTACACAAATATGATTAAGCTTATTCTTTTCTTCAGATTTAAACATAACTGCGTTATCAGCATCAGGTGATGAGATCCCAGCATCAGAAGTACTGATGGTGTATTTATGTCACACAGGTTTTTCCATCACAGCTGCAGGGAGACAGAAAGCATTTTGAGGTTTATTAAAATGATCAGATGATGATTTGAAGCATGAATGACTCACTTTCAGGTCAACATTTCAGTTCCTTTAAATTTTATTGAATTTATTTTCCTGTTTATTGTGATATGAAATCATATTTATCAACAGAATCCAGCAGTGATGTCATCGAGGCTTGACATCCTGCTGGAAGTGACATCAGCAGTGAGGCTGTGACATCATCATGTCAGACGTGTCAGGACACGAAGGAGCAGTTATGGACCTCTGACACAAACAAACCCTCTCTGTGAGTTACATCCTGAGTCGTTGACATAATCTCGTCCTGTAAAGAATCAAAACAAAGAAATAAAATCAGAGGTCTGTGCTGTAAATGTTTTCTTCTTCTCTAATGTAAAAAGAACAAACACAGTTCTTATAAAGACCTAAGATCACATGACTTCAGTCAATATAAAAACCAAACACATTTCATCAACAGGCCCACTTTCAGTTTGTACCTTCACGGTTTATCTCCATACAATCTTCTCCTCCTCCATAGTTGTTTGGTTGCCCACTGTGCCAGTTTGTGAAGTCAAACTGGGAACCATCACTCCACTTCCACACAGTTTCCTGGAAGAATAAAGTTCAGTTTGTTCTGATGTACTTTGATGCATCTATGCTGAGAGTGCAGACATGAGACCTCTTACACCACTCGAACACAACGAAGGTTCATTTTGTTTGTGCAGGTAAAAAATGAAAAGAAAAGTCAAGTCAACAGCAACATCTGTCTCCAGGAACAAAGTCCTGATTAATCAGTCTGTCACATGTTGACCTTTGAATCAAACTGATGAATATGAAGAGAAACATATGAAATATCAGAAACAGCTGCAGCTCATCCTCTTTATCTGTGAAACACTTACAGTCTCTCTGTCGTTGCCTCCAACCCAAGCTGTCGGATACGACCCTGCTGCTGTGTAAATGAGCTCTCTGATGAAGGTGTACTCAGCTGTGCTGTGGTATGAGGCCAGATGTCCACCGAGTGTCTGACAGGAACTCTGAGGAGGAAGATGAGGTGCACAGAAGATGAAAAGTGTGAGAATGCATTTAAAATCAGTCAAAGACAGAAAGTCTTTATGTCATCAGTGATGCAGCGACAGCTGCTGTTATTTCCTGATGTACCTCAGCATCAGTCCAGGTCTTCATGCTGCTTTTAAAGATGAAACAGCGACCTCCAAACCAAGTCCAACCAGCAGGGCAGGAAGGAGCTGCAGCATGATTGTAAAGTTAGTAGAGCAAAGGTACATGAAATTATATGTTAACATGTTGTTCAACATAAAAGCAATGCGTAAGAATCCAACATTCAGATTCAGAAAACTTTATTGATCCCCGAGGGGCAATTGAGAGACTGACCTTGCCGACCGTACATACAATACACAAACACATGAAGTTGAGAACGGAAAATGTTTTATAGACGTGCTTTATCTTTGCTCCTAATGAATCAGCATCTGAGTCCACGTCAAAGAGAAGTATCCAGTCCTCTCATTCTAGCTGCTGGTTCTTTAACTGACTGACTACAGCAGCAGTGATTATTTAGTGTGACACAAGCAGCAGTTCAAGTGTAATTTATGAGCAATTAAATCTGATTAATACGGAATTGATTCTGATTTATTCTCAAGAACTTTCTGAAAGCTGTGATTTCAACCCGTTCACTCAGGATCTGCAAAAGAACTGAAAACGTTTTCATGTCTGATCATTTCAGTGACTTCTTTATAACAGAAATATGAATTCTTTAATAATGATTAATAATTATCTGTACGTATAATTGAATTCACAGAGTCATGAAGTTTAAAGTTCTTACCCTGACAGTCATAAACCACCTCCAGGTACTTGTAGGTGCCGCCACAGGGGTCTCCAAACACTGTGTTTGATGCTCCAACAGTACAGTTGTTCTGCCTGTTACACCTGTGAATGCAGGTCAAAGGTGAGTCAGCAGAGGACTGAAGTACGTCGTGTCATCTGAGAGAAGATGGAAAGAGAGTCAGCATCTGTACCTGTTAGTTACATATTCTGCACTACTGGGACTCGAACAGAGAACATTTTGGATCTGAGGGTCAGGACGTCCATGAGAGCATGTGGTGTTGTCACGGCGACCATAATTCGCCCAGGAGACGACTATAACCTGTCCTTCACCTGAGGAAGAGTTCATGAACTGTAACCATGTTTGTAGTTCTATCAAATGAATCCACTAAAGTTACAATAAATGAGAAAAATAAATCTGACCACACTGAAGGTTCGCCTGAGATCCTTGACATGTTACACTGTGGACTGACAAAGAAACGCATCACATTAGAAACTGTAATGATTCATGTACAGATGTGACTGATTGTTAGCTGATAATCACACATGTAACAGACTTGCAGGGACGCAGGTGAAGGTGATGTCCAGGTAGGTGCAGACGCTGGGATCACAGGTACAGACCATGTTTGTATTTATTTCACACACTTCCTTCAAGTCACAGCTGCAGGGACACAAAAAACAAATTTCTAGGTTTGTTGAAGTGATCAGTTCATGGTTTCTAATATCTGCTGCTTTCATTTGAGCTGCTGGTGCTTTTTATTGTAATCAAAGCAGTTAAACTATCCGACAGTGTTCACCTTTTCTTGATGAAGTCCAGATCGTGAAGCCGAGAGCAGATTTCTTTATCTGCACATCTGTACAAAACTGACTGCACAATCATCACTCCACTGCCTGTTACACACACAATGAGACAAAAGGAAAAATGAAATGTTAATATCAATAACGCAGGTTTAAGACACTTTGGCTTCACTTTACAGACTCAGAAGTGTCAGTCAGATCCAAAATGCTTCTGCTCTTGGCTCTTGATGGAGGCGGTCACACTTTCTCCCTCTCCCTTATCTTTCCTGCTTGGCTTCTCATGTCCTTTGTATAGTCTTGGATATTCTCTAACCTTAAGAGAGTCTCAAAGACTTGTTCTCTGAAACATAAAGAAGAATTATGGATTTGATCCCACCCTCCTGGGCTTGGGAGAGCCTGATTGTCCTGCAGAGACGTTTGCTGTCGGATACTCGATGGTCGGTTGCGTCGTGTGTCTGGTGACACTCTTGATGGAGGACACTGAACGACATCTACCAATTTGGAACCACGGTAACAGAGTTGTGGCTGATTGGAGCCGGCTCGGCTTATCAAAGAACAAGAAGCAGCTACAGCTGTTCAAAATCCCACAAAGCTGGCCGACATGATGGACGATGGGCAGGGCTGTGAGTACTCAGACTGTGTTTTTTTTAACGCAATATGGATAACATCTTGAAGAAGAACAACGAGAAGAGACCTGGTGACCAATGATGGCCATTAGACCAGCTGTAAAATTGGAAGCAGTTTGTTCGCATTGACCAAAACAACTACCATCTTCATCTCATGCAGCCCCCCTGGCGCCAGCTGGATGATCAACTGAGGGGAATAACAAAATTGTCTCTTAGATAACAAGATGTGTTGTGACTCTCCCTCCTCATTCAAGGCCACCCGCGTGGAAGATGGTCACCTTTGAGCGGGAACATCACAGATGTAACAAAACATTAAAATTTCATTGAAACAAATAATCATCACTTTTATAAGTTCAAGTGCACAGTGTGGAGGATGTCATAAGGCCTTGAGGCAATCAAATGCAAAGCACAATATTTATCAGTGTTGGTCAGATTTGACCCAAACATCACGCGAAAGTTTGAATATAATTCTTTTATTAAACTTCATGATTTGAAGCTGAGAGTCTGCACTTCAGTCACATCCTGACTGTCCAATTTAAGATCCACTGTGGTGATGTACGGGAGCAAAAACAAGTCACTGGGCATATTCTTATGGACCTGACTTTACATCCAGCTTTAACGTACAAACGACACCCTTCTTACCACAGCTCAGCTGTAGGACACTGGGGACGTTAAAGGTGATCACTCTCCCTGTGGATATGGCCATCACATTGGAAGGTAAAGAGAGCTGGGCTCTGGTAAACCCTGTAATAAAAACTGAATGCATAAATATAATTTTATACATATTTTCCAGTACAGCAGCATTAACAAAAACAAACTAGACTATCAATATATGTTAGGATATGAGGAACAGCACAATATATACAAGTCACCAAGTAATAAATACTCAGGGTTGACAGATATGATTATTAATAAATGTCAACAAATTAACTGCCACATTACAGAGTAAGAAAGAGTGTCTGCAAAACTATTGCAGTGTTTACGTGGTATTAAATGGAGGAGTTGTACAGAATAATCTCAGTCTCCCACTGAGCGACTACTTTTAATTAACTGCTTTAGCCCACTTACAATGGAAATTTAAAAAAATCTTGTTCGTGACCTGTGTAGCATGTTAACACTATTGGAAGGAAAAATAACTTGACTCTCTCTCCTCCTGTCTGAACCTCTGTGTACTTCCTGTTTTACTTTGACAGTCTCCCGTCAGTGTTGCGTTTACTCCTGCCTTGTCTTGTTATGATTATCAGTGTCACCTGTGTTCCCCGTGTGCTCTCCCTTTCCCTTGTTAACCCTCTGTGTATTTATGTCTGCGTCTCCCTCATTCATGGCCGTGTGTTTCTCCGTCTATTACGTTATAGTTTCCCAGTTTAGTTTGTATGGTTTTCCTCTCCAGCAATAAAGCTGTGAAGTTTGAGTTCATTCCTGCCTCCGTGAGTTTGCGATTGGGTTCTCATCCAGCCTGCACACAGCTGAAACATGACACATGGTTGAAGTCACCAGAGATCACCATGGAGGCACTTGGGTGCTGAGTCTGTAGCCGGACTATGGCAGAGTGGATAGTGTCACATGCAGCGGTGGGGTTAGCAGAGGGAGAAACATAGACAGCCACCAGGATCACATGGGTAAATTCCCTGGGCAAACAATACGGCCTGAGTCCAACAGCACACAGTTTAATTTCCGGGCAGCAAATCTTTTCTTTGATTATTAAGTGGGCAGGGTAACACCACCGGTTGTTAACATAAACAGCAAGCCCACCTCTTTTCCGCATACTGCTCCCAGTGCTATCCGTGTCCGCCTGAACAGTCAGAAGCCTTCCACAGATACGTTGTAGTCATGAATATCCTGGTGCATCCATGATGCACTCCCGGTATTCCCTCTAACTGCTTACATGCACTGTCAGCTCCTAATTTTTATTTGATAAAGAACGAGTAGCGCCCATTATGATAGATGGCAGACACGGTTAGTACCTTCTCCTCAATTCGAGCCACCGCTCTCTCACAGCTTCTTTCCTTCTCCTTTTCTGTCCTCCACCTCTGCATCTCCGATGTGTTTTCCTCCAGATTTCAGCTGGTACATCTGTGGGTCTGAGCGATGAGCCAGCATCAAGGCGATCAGCTGATTTATAGAGTAAACAGCCCAAGTAGTATGTAGGAGTTGTGCCACAGTCCCGTTCCTCGATAAAAGTAACAGTTCTGGGTCATTTTGACCCAGCATTTTGAGTTTCTTATGTTTTGGTTTATTTTTGAAAGCTGGATTGTCTTTCATGTTTCTCTGGTGCTTTGTTGATTTTTATGATGACTCTGTGTTTCAATTCTGGTATGTTTCTGTATTATGATTAATGTTCTGGTTGTATTTTGTTATTATTGCAGGTTTAGTTCAGTGTCTAGTCTGTCTCACTCTGTTGAGTCTGTCCTAGTAACGTGTGTCTTGTTTCCTGTTTTACTTTGAAGGTTCATGTTCCTGTCTGATGTCAGTGTTTCTGTTTTGCTTCTACCCTGTCTCGTTAGTCTAATTTCTCCCAGCTGTGTCTCCCTCCTGTTGCCCATTCCCAGAATACTTCCCAGTGTATTTAAGCCCTGTGTTTCTCTGTGTCAGTGTCGTATCCTCTTTATGCTGTGTGTTTGCCTCCTGTGCATGTTTAGTTTCTTTCTTAGTTTCTTAGTTTCTTACCCCTAAGGGTACATCTGTCACCATCTTACAATGCTGTGATTGCAGCCATTCCCTAACTCTCTGTGAATGGGACTCATGACCATTGATCAAGATCAGTGGTCTTTGATCAGTGGTTGTTGATCAATGGTCATGAGAATTTGCATATTAATGATGAAGGAACTGACCTCCCAGCCCATTGTTCCTTCAGTGGGCTGGTTTCAGTCATTATGCAAATGTCCTGTTTATAAGATTGAAACATGCAGTCAGCTGAGACTGAAGACGTCACCTGATGATGACGAAACGTTTCTCCCACAAAACGCTACGTCCAGATGAACAGAATCAACTTTTGGAGATTTACTTACCTGGATGATTGACAATGCATCAAGACAAAACATGAGAACTAAAAACGCTGGGTCGAAACGACCCAGGACCATAATAGAATAGAATAGAATAGAATAGAATTCAACTTTATTGTCATTGCACATGCACAGGTACAGGGCAACGAAATGCAGTTTGCATCCATCCAGAAGTGCTTTAGTGATATAGATATATTACAATATATATTAGCAATAATATAGATATGTGAGTATATTACAGAAATGGGTCTATTATGGTATGTTATAATGTACACGGTATGAAGTATGTTGTGAATATTCTATAACTATAAGTATGTACAGGCTGTAGTGAGTACAAGCTATGTACAGGATATGAACAGGATATAAATATGAAAAACTATACAGAATATGAAATAAATAACTTTACAGAATCTGGGATATACAGCTATACAGAAATGGGAACTATGCAAGTTGTAAACAGTTGTAGGATTAAAGATTATCGAATGTACAGAATGATTATTTACACAGAGCTATACAGTAGTGCAGTTAAGATAAGTGAGGGTGTAGATAGTTTCTACAGAGGCTATATAAAGTGCTGGTGGTTGTGAGTGGTGGTTCACTCCATGTTATTATTGTGTTTGAGGGTACAGTTGTCCATTGTGGGTGTGTGTATGTTCAGTCCATGAGTTTAACGTGGGTCAGATGTCAGGAGGCAGAGTTCAGGAGTCTGACAGCTGTGGGGAAGAAGCTGTTCCGGTACCTGGTGGTCTTAGTCCGGAGGCTCCTGTGGCGCCTCCCAGAGGGCAGGAGGGTGAAGAGTCCATGTGATGGGTGACTGGGGTCTTTGATGATTTTCCCAGCCCTTTTCAGACACCGCTTCCTGTAGATGTCTTTTATGGCAGGAAGTGGTGCTCCGGCGATGCGCTGGGCAGTTTTCACGACCCTCTGCAATGCCTTCCGGTCCGAGGCAGAGCAGTTCCCGTACCAGACTGTTATACAGTTGGTCAGGATGCTCTCGATGGTGCAGCGATAGAAGTTCACCAGGATGTCTGAGGACAGGTGGTTCTTCCTCAGAGTCCTCAAGAAGAAGAGGCGCTGGTGAGCCTTCTTGACCAGCTTGGAGCAGTTGGTCGTCCAGGTGAGATCCTCGGAGATGTGGACTCCCAGGAACTTGAAGCTGCTCACACGCTCCACAGCCGTCCCCTTAATGTGGATGGGTGGATGTGGGTCAGCATTCCTCCTGTAGTCCACGATGAGCTCCTTGGTCTTCTCGGTGTTAAGCAGCAGGTTGTTTCTGTCGCACCACTCAGCCAGACGATCCACCTCCTCCCTGTAGGCGGCCTCATCGTTGTCACTGATGAGGCCAATCACCGTGGTGTCATCTGCAAACTTAATGATGGTGTTGGAACCATCAGCAGGTCTGCAGTCGTGGGTGAAGAGGGAGTAGAGGAAAGGGCTCATCACACAGCCTTGTGGTACACCGATGTTCATCGTGATGGTAGATGAGCAGCGGTTATCCAGCTGGACATGTTGGGGGCGGTTGGTCAGGAAGTCCAGTAACCATTTGCAGATGAGGGAGCTGATGCCCAGGTCTGTCAGTTTCCTGATGAGTTGTGAGGGAAGGATTATATTGAACGCTGAACTGAAGTCTATAAACAGCATTCTGGCGTAGGTGTTGTTGTTGTCCAGGTGTGAGAGGACAGAGTGCATTGCGATGGAGACTGCATCCTCTGTGCTCCTGTTCCGGCGGTATGCGAATTGGTGGGGGTCCAGGGTGGGGGGGAGACAGGATTTGAAGTGTGCTAGGACCAGTCGCTCTAAGCACTTAGTGATGATGGGGGTGAGTGCTACTGGGCGGTAATCATTGAGGCAAGATGGGTTGGAGTTTTTGGGTATCGGGACGATGGAGGTGGATTTGAAGCAGGCCGGTACCACAGCGTGGGCCAAGGACAGATTGAATATGTCTGTGAGCACTCCTGCAAGCTCCCCAGAACACGCTCTGAGAACACGCCCGGGGATGCCATCAGGGCCTGCAGCCTTGTGGACATTGATCCTGCTCAGCACCGCTCCTACATCGGTGGGGGAGAGAGTCATAGGTTGGTGGTCTGGCGTCATGTCTGCTTTGGTTGTGGTTGTGGGGTTCCCTCGCTCAAAACGAGCATAAAAGTTGTTGAGCTCGTTTAGGAAGGAGACATCAGAGGATGCGGGAGAGGGTTTGGTGGTCCTGTAGTCTGTGATGGTCTGGAGTCCTTGCCACATGCGTCGGGGGTTGGAGTTGGAGAAGTGTTCTTCTACCTTCTTTTTGTAATGGTGTTTGGCTTTTTTGATGCCCTTCTTTAGATTAGCCCTGGCTGTACTGTAGGCGTGTGCATCTCCTGACCTAAAGGCAGTGTTGCGGGCCTTCAGGAGGAGACGAACATCCCGGTTCATCCAAGGCTTCCATCCAAGGCATCCAAGTATCTGTGAATTATGAGCAAACACTACAACTTTTACCTGAAGTCATGAGTAAATACGCTGCTCCCAGCACTGAAAGACACAGACAGAAACATCAGTATTGGACTGTGTGTTGAATACAGAGGATTTATTCAACTTAATTTCAGCTTCATTTGAATAGTACCAAATAAGAAGGAACACACACATGTAAAGGAAGCACTCAAAACATGTGTTATCCTAAATGGGCGTTCTTAAAGTCAGCAAAGAGGCACAGGAAAGAGGATCAGACACCAGCGAGGGAGGATAAGAAGGACAGACGCAACAACATTGTCATCCCCTATGTAGCCGGTGTATCAGAGAAACTCAGGAGAGTTTTCTCCAAGCATGACATCCCAGTGTATTTCAGACCCAGCAACACGCTCAGACAGAAACTGGTTCACCCGAAAGACAAAACACCAAAACACAGACTTAACAATGTGGTGTATGCTGTACAGTGCAGCGAGGAATGCTCAGACCTCTACATTGGAGAGACCAAACAGCCACTTCACAAGCGCATGGCACAACACAGAAGAGCCACCTCCACAGGACAAGACTCAGCAGTCCATCTGCATCTTAAGGTCAAAGGTCACTCTTTCGAGGATGCCAATGTTCACATTTTGGACAGAGAGGACAGATGGTTTGAAAGAGGAGTGAAAGAAGCATCTATGTCCACTGTGAGCGACCATCTTTGAATAGAGGCGGGGTTTACGACACCAACTCTCTGCCATCTATAATCCAGTTTTGAGATCCTTCCCAGACGCCTTAACGCCCACTCACATCCTGGGCCATCTGACCTCAGGAATTCGCATGATAAGGTGGGGCCAGGTTTCACAATGAACACACCCGAAACTCTGGCTGATTGTGACCCACACCCAGTTTCACACCTTGGCTCAGGCGACTAGAGGATCATCAGGGGTCCTTTTGTCCCTCTGTGGGGGGAAACTCCCACTAGGTTTATATCTGGGACTCTCCACCATTTGACCTTAGAACTGAAGAAGCTTCTCGGATGAGAGGTGAAACGTCTTCAAGCAACTTAAAGAAGTCCAGACGCTTTTCTTTGCAAGCTCCTTTGAGTACCAAATAACACTTTATATCATAAAGTAAAGATCTCAGAATAAGAGAGAGAAAAGCACAACAACTGAATCGACATATACAGCGCACAATGTTCCTTACCAATGTGCATCTTTTTGTGATTTTTATGCCTCGTTGTGTCTTCCTGCAATGCACTGATAACCTTCTGTCATCAAGAACTGATCAACACTGGCCTCAGTCTAAACCCGGACTTTACTTTGAAATAGACCCATAATATATCACCTGAGATTATCAGACCACCATGTGCTCCATTTGTTATTGTCAGGAACAACAAGTAACTCAGGGGAAACGAAAGCAGGGATTCAAAGCTGGCTATCGCTTCAAGCTTTAGAAACAACAACGCTAACCCTCGCTTCCATCCATTTCCCCACCAACACCAGATCCAAGGACAAGGACCCAGGACTCCAACAAAGACTTGAGCAAGGAAAACGGCAATGGACTTTGATCTACCCTGTGAGCTGACGGTAGCCATAGTTACCAAAGACTAAAGATAAGATAAGATGTGGGAAATTTGTTTTGTTACAGCAGTGGACAGTGCAAAATTACATGGAAAAATAGAAAAAAAGAAAAACACTGGAATAAGACATCAATAGATACTGTACACAACTGTACACAATAGAACAGAATAAAATGCTATATACAATCAAATAAAATAGAATACAAATGCTATATACAATTGAGTATAATTGTATACAGCACCTACGGACACAATCAACATTTACAGACCTATAGCCCTCGCATCGGCAGTCAGCACAGTGACGAGTACCTACCACCCTCTGTTGAACACTGCCAATTTGCTTACAAGGCAAATCATTAGCCATTTACCATCCTCTGTGGACTGGACTGGTTCTTATGTAGTACTATTCTACTCTAACTGACCACTCAAAGCACTTTAATACAACTTACCTCATTCACCCATTCATACAAGCACATTTTTCTATGCTTTTCCTATGTCAGTGCTTTCTATCTAACATTCACAAATGTTCACAGACTGATGCATCAGAGAGCAACTTGAAGTTCCAATTACCAGAAGACCTGCTCTTCCTCCTCAAAGTAGGTGGTAGAATGCCCTCACCACCATCCTTCACAAAGCACTTAGCCACCGCCCCTACCTGAGCCTGGTTCTGCTGTAGGTTTCTTCCTGTTAATAGGTGACTTCTTCCTTTCCAGTGTCGCCAAAATGCTTGCTCATATGCTGCGGTCATGTGATTGTTGGAGGTTCCCTTGTTGTATTATTGTGTGGTGGTCTACATTACACTATAAAGGGCACTGAGGTGACTGTTGTTGTGATTTTGCACTGTATAAATTGAATTAAATTGAATTGAAGAAGAACAAGAAGAACTACTGATGATATAGCTAAGGCTGGATATGGTGGCCTTGAATCCTCCCTTAGTTATCCTGAAATACATGTAGGCTGCTGGTGCATCATACCATGATGCACTGAGTGTTTCTTCCTCAGTGACCTTGCATTTGGTACCTCTGTCCCTGCTTAGCAAAGCTTTAAATTTCCTTGGTTGATCTACGTTTCTAGTTTGAATGGTGACCAAAAGAACAAGATCACGCATACAAGCAGCGGAAATTCGCTTTCCCGTAGGGTGGAGGGCCTCTCCCTTAGAGATAGGGTCAGAAGCTTGGCCATCTGGGAGGGGCTCTTACTTTGTTATTTGAATAATTACAACTCAAAAGTTACCACATTATAACATTTTTGTTCCTACCTTGTTACTTTGTCACTTTATTAACAAGCTGTAATGGAAAATGCTACTGTAATTCTTGGTCGTAGATTAACATTTACAAGATAATTATGTACGTTGTGGTAAACATGTTCTTAGTAAATGATCAGCCATGAATTGCTCTCAGGACTCTGTGAAGCCTAACTGTCCTGCTGAGGTGATGCAAACATGTATTTAGGATGTTAGATGAACTGATCCAATAAAGCAGAAAGAAAAGCATGTCACAGTACAGCACAGTGGAAAGCTAGAAAAGGATTAGACTGAACATGTGCAGCTGATTTCATGTATAAATAAAGGATGATCAGTGTGTTGTACTCACACAGTGTGCTGCTGAGTCCGGAGCAGAGCATCATGTTAGGAGATCTGGATTACAGTGAAGAGCTGAGCTGATGGAGGATCAAACAGCTGCTGTCCAGAATAAAACTGTGTATGCAAAACTGTAGCCAATGGAAAAATGGGAATGTCTCCACAGACCAAACAAGGAAGCAAACCTACTTTATAGATAGATAGAACTGGGGCGATCGTGGCTCAAGAGTTGGGAGTTCGCCTTGTAATCGGAAGGTTGCCGGTTCGAGCCCTGGCTTGGACAGTCTTGGTCGTTGTGTCCTTGGGCAAGACACTTCACCCGTTGCCTACTGGTGGTGGTCAGAGGGCCCGGTGGCGCCAGTGTCCGGCAGCCTCGCCTCTGTCAGTGCGCCCCAGGGTGGCTGTGGCTACAATGTAGCTGCCATCACCAGTGTGTGAATGGGTGGATGACAGGTTGTGTAAAGCGCTTTGGGGTCCTTAGGGACTAGAAAAGCGCTATATAAATACAGGCCATTTACCATTTACTTTATTAATCCCTCGGGTGGGTTCCTCTGGGAAATTCGATTTCCAAAAAAGCACAGCACCGACAGAAGTTACAGAGTTACAGAATATTATATATACACACACACACACACACACACATATATATAAATACAGAGACAATATAAATAAAATATACGAAGGGTATAAATAGAATAAATAGGAATAAAAAATAAAAATACAAGTGAATTGCACATTTCAAGTATTGAGTCTATTGCACTGTTGACTATTTACAAAAGTATTGCACAAAAGGTATTGCACAGTGAGGTGAAGAGGCACTACAGCTTAGTTGTTCCCCCCTCCTTTGTCCTCCTGTTTCCCCTCCCTCTCCCCTCCAGAGAGGAGTTAAACAGTCTGATGGCGTGTGGGACAAAGATTATAGGTGCGCGGCTCAGCTCAGTTGGGGACAGCTGTGACCAGATCTGCCCTTTATCCTGAATTAGAAAAGTAGTTAAGAAATGAATGGATGGGAATCGAGTATCAAGCTGAAATAAACATCCATCCATCCATTCGCTTCTGCTTATCCTTTTCAGGGTCGCGGGGGGCGACCAGCTGTCATGGGGCGAGAGGCGGGGTACACCCTGGACAGGTCGCCAGTCTGTCGCAGGGCTAACACACAGAGACAGACAACCATTCACACTCACATTCACACCTAGTGGCAATTTGGATTATCCAATTAACCTATCCGCACAAGTTGCATGTCTTTGGACGGTGGGAGGAAGCCGGAGTACCCGGAGGGAACCCACACAAACACGGGGAGAACATGCAAACTCCACACAGAAAGACCCCGGCCTGATGTTGGAATTGAACTCAGGACCTTCTTGCTGGGCGGCAACAGAGCTAACCACCGTGCCACCGTGCTGCCCATCAAAATATGATAGTTTAATAAGAGAAGAAAATACTATCTTTAGGTTTTAAAATTTTAAATGTTGCCGGTCTTTCATTTTACTTTTGGCCTCTTCAGCCTTTGTAGGACAGTACAGAGACCATCCTAACGTCACTGTACAGCGCTTAGCCCTGCTGCTGTTCTTCACACAGCAGGTGGACAGTGCCAGGATTGTGTTGCCACAGTAAGGGAACTTTGCTTCCTCGTGCCTGATTTGCATGAAACACTACTGGAAATTCCAGGAATCGAGTTTCTCTGGGTTGCTGGATGCTATTCGAAACAATGAGCGGTTTGTAAATGTGACGCACACCAGCAACACACACACCAAGTTTTACACAAAATGCAAAATGTGGCTACAAAAATAGCAGCAGCAGAAAGTCAGAACTGAATGTCTTTATGTTGCTGATCTCCAGGAACTACACACTGCAAAAACTCAAAATCTTACCAAGGATATTTGTCTAATTTCTAGTCAAAATATCTCATTACACTTAAAATAAGACACAATCAGCTACAAAGTAACAATTCAGTGAGATATAGGAACTTGTTTTTAGACAGTGCATCTTGGATCTGGAGAATTTTCACTTGTTGCATTGGCAGATTTTTCGCTTGATACAAGATTTTTTTTTTTTTAAATTGATGAAAAAAAATCTGCCAATCTGTTGCAGGCCACAGCAGAGGCGTGTCATGGCTGTGGCCGCTGTTGTCAGGGAAGGCACAGATGGCAGCACTGTTTAAACTGAGCTGTTTAAAGGGAGCCTCATGGAGCCCAGCCTGTGCAGAGCCATCCTGCACAGGCTGGGCTCCATGAGGAATCACAACATACAGTAGTAAATGTCAGCGACCGGCCCTGTGTGTTTGTTCGGCAACTTCATAATGTGGCAGTGCAGTGGCTTTGGCCAAGGTCACACGCCCACCGCACGTGACAGGACATCTGCAATCGGCGTGCCGTTATCGTTAGCTGAGGTGCTGATCGTACGCCACTCGTGCCATGAGATCAGCTGACTTTGCGTGTGCATGCACTGTGCACAGCGGTGTGTACTGGGAACGCAGGCATCTGTTTAAAGAAAATGGATTTAATTTTAACAAGTCAGGGGTGAAACTGATTGAAATTCACTGATGAGATGATGGAGCTGGTCTATGCTGGGCTCACATCTACCCCCTGGCCCAATCCCTTTTTGTCCCCCATAAACCCCCCACCAGAGCAGCCAAAGGTTCGCCATCGAGCCCCGCCCTCAACAGAGCAATCGAAGTTACATTCCTCAGGCAGGTAAGTGACGGAAGTGACGGTCAAGGTAAGCGACTCATGTTGTAACTGACGTCAGACGCCGGAGATTTTGGCGGAAAATTAAAGCGAATGGTAGTTTAGATTTGAACAAATTCATTTAAGCTTCAGTATTACCAAATACACTTATCAATTGTCTTATAACAACAACATTTGTCTAAATCATCTCCAACACTCTGGAGAACAACGGGGAGAGTTTAGAGGCTCTCCAAGATTATATTGATCAGTGCTGCCAGGATCTCGTAATGAAGAAGGCCCAGAGTGCAGCTTCCCCGGCCAAATCTGAAACGCCGTCGTCGAAAAGACAACGCCCGGCAGATTCCCCCGGCCAGCCGGCAAAGATATTGTCGACATACTGGAGTCAATCGACAAATGATTGTCCAGTTTCGATGCAAGGCTGTCCTTGGTGGAGATTCTTCACTGGGAATTTAAATGCTTGCGAGAATCCCTGGAGTTCAGCCAGCAGCAGGTGGAAACGCTCGCTGCTGAAAATGCCACGCTAAGGGAGTCGGTGAAATGTCTCACAGAAAATGTTACCCAGCTCAATAGAGAAAATAAAAAAATAAAAGAAACAGTTATCGATCTACAAGCTCGTAGCATGCGTGATAATCTGGTATTTTCTGGTATTCCAGAAAATACCAGTTTCACACCTTGGCTCAGGCGATTAGAGGATCATCAGGGGTCCTTTTGTCCCTCTGTGGGGGGAAACTCCCACTAGGTTTATATCTGGGACTCTCCACCATTTGACCTTAGAACTGAAGAAGCTTCTCGGATGAGAGGTGAAATGTCTTCATGCAACTTAAAGAAGTCCAGACGCTTTTCTTTGCAAGCTCCTTTGACAATGAGAGGTGGTGGATTGGCCAGATGCAGGTCGATGTGTAAAAATAACTCAGTTGTTTGGTGGTGGCTATGGCGGGGCTTCCACAGAGGCCAGCAGGTGGATGAGGGAAGGGGAGGCAGTAGGAGAGACCCGAGGCAGCCGCCAGTCCGAGTGTCAGGTGAACTGAACTTCAGGTAAGAAGTTATGACCTGCAGTCTCTCTGGGTCAGATATAAACCAAGTTTAGGTGGAGTTTATTTTCGTTGTGCTGACTTTTTACCCTCAGTTGCAATAACTCGTACTGCGTTCTAGCCAGCTTGATGGAGTTTCTATACAGCTGGGTGGGTGCTATGATGTTACTGATAGTGAACTTTATTTTATTCATACGTTTAGTTAGTAGAGTTGCCAACGGCTCCTTAAAAAAATGGAATTACACGTTTCATATTGAGCTGAGAAGAGACGCAGTTTGTCCCGGATTTTAGTTAGAATGGAAAAATACACAAAGCTGGAGTTATTCTGTGTTTACGTTGCACAGCTGCCTCTTCTTCTCTCGTTCTCTCCCCCCCTCCCTCTCCTGTTGCTACTTCAATCATGAAACTGATCAATGATCAGCTGATCGGCTCTCTTGTTTGTTTATCGCCCACTTTGCACCAGAAAGAGGAAACCAGCAGATGTTGCGCTAAACAACAGCAGCACGTTTAAGCTTGATCAGCTGTTGTTAGAATTTATTTAATATTAATTTCTAGTATCAGCTGATGTTTGCTGGAGCCACAGCTGTAAAGCTGCTGGTCATGATGTCGGTTTGGATATGTGGTGAGAGGGAAACATGAAGATGAAACCAGGAGATGTCCTTACTGAACCATCAGAGCTGAACAGGTGATGGAGAAACAGGTTTACCTTTTAGGTGACATGAATGAGTTGAAGTTATGAACTGTTCCTGAGAGACAAATAACACCAGGATCCTTTTTTATGTAGCTGACAGCTGGTAACTGTGCAGGGGCGGGTCTAGCAAAGTGTTGCCAGGGGGCCAGGTAGGGCATTAACAGGGAGAGGGGGGCACAAAGACATACTTTTCTTTCTTATTCTCAATTTAAATATCTAGCTTTTATTAAATAATTATCTAAATCTTACAACCAAAGTTTTTATCTGACGTAAAATGTATAGAAATCATACATATACCAACAAGACTGTACATCACTGTCACAACAGGGTTTGTTTTCATTCAAAGTCTTTATGGCTTTACTACCTGGTGGGTCGGTCTGTAGTCAAAATGCCCGATTTTCTGTCCCAGTCCAGCCCTGCAGGTTAATACTGGCAGTGTCACCATGCCAGCTGACTGGATTTCATCATCAGCCAGTGCTGTTCTTTATCAATATTACCAAAGTTTACCATAAGGCAGCATAGAAAGTATTTACTTGCTTTCAGGTTTTATTCAAATGTTAGTCTTTTCAGTTGTTTCCCCACTTTTTTCCTGTTTCAAAATCAAACACCAGTTTGTGAGAAGATTATCTTCTTTTTTTAACAGGCAGATAAAGTTTTACATTGGAATTTGTCAATTGTTTGTTACAAATGTTCGTATTTTAATATTCAAAAATGTTTTTGCCCAAAACATATGTGCACTACATGTCAGTAAAAATGCTATGCAAATATTGCTGTCCTTGAATGCTGAGTAAACACTGACAAAACACTGATTGTATCTCTTGTACTTTATCAACGCAGTATCTAAAAACTTTGCACCGTAGTGGTTAAAATCTCATTCTAATAAGAGTTAAAAGCGCATTTGGTTATTAGGTTTATAGGATTATTGAGTTATGGTTAACGGTTGGTAGAATTTTTTTTTAAACATCTGCCAATTACATCTGCCACCCTTCTCCAAATCTGTGCCCCTACCTGCCCCCCCAACAAAAATTTTCTAGACACGCCACTGCTGTTACCTTGTTGGTAATTTCTGGTAAATAAATAAATACAAGAGAATGAAACATCAGTATATAAAAACAAAAGATTGAGAAGAATTTAATAAAAAAAATAAAAAAAACGATGAATGGCTCAGAGAGACTGTATGGATTTCTGACATTGAACTGCTGTGATTTTCTTTAAGACATTTTTAACAGCAGAGGGAATTTTGGATTGTCATCTGTTCTGTATATGCACTGCTCAATCTCGTCCCGTAAAGAAGAATCAAAATGAAGAAGAACAGAAATAAAATCAGAGGTCTGTGCAGTAAATGTTTTCTGCTTTTCTAATGTAAAAAGAACAAACACAGTTCTTATAAAGACCTAAGATCACATGACTTCAGGCAATGTATAAACCAAACTCATTTCATCAACAGGCTCACATTTAGTTTGTACCATCACGGTTTATCTGTATACAATATACTGGTGGATTGTTTGGTTCTCCACTGGCCCAGTTTGTGAAGTCAAACTGGGAACCATCACTCCACTTCCACACAGTTTCCTGGAAGAATAAAGTTCAGTTTGTTCTGATGTACTTTGATGCATCTCTGC
This sequence comes from Aulonocara sp. 'chitande type north' Nkhata Bay, assembly GCF_057382095.1. Taxonomy (NCBI): domain Eukaryota; kingdom Metazoa; phylum Chordata; class Actinopteri; order Cichliformes; family Cichlidae; genus Aulonocara; species Aulonocara sp. 'chitande type north' Nkhata Bay. The sequence goes on along the minus strand of NC_141363.1, from coordinate 19,688,850 downwards.
TGAGAGTGCAGACATGAGACCTCTTACACCACTCGAACACAACGAAGGTTCATTTTGTTTGTGCAGGTAAAAAATGAAAAGAAAAGTCAAGTCAACAGCAACATCTGTCTCCAGGAACAAAGTCCAAGACCAGTAATGTTCTGGGGACAGAGCTGGGCTCCCTTAAGGTGGTGTCAGAGAGGCGGATGCTGTCCAGGATAAGGACAATACCTCCCACCCACTCCATGACGTGCTGGCCAATCACAGGAACATGCTCAGTGAGAGACTGAGATTACCCATAATGCACCGCTGAACAGCACAGAAATCAATCCTACCTGTGGATCTCTCTGTACAGCTCCTCCATTGAATGCACAGTGAAGTGTAGTAGGTGGACAGCCTACTATCTGCATCTCTCTACAGAGACAAAAACTACTACTATGATAAGAGGGGCACCTTAATTTCAGCTTAATGTTTTCTTACTTTTGTGTAATATATCAGGGACTGTGATATATTAGAGCTATTGCATTTTATTCAGGGCTTCACCTATCAATAATTCTAGTCTATCAATTGTTCCATCGATTGAAGAATCAAATAGCAATAATTAATATTCAAAAGAGGAAGAAAAGGTCTTTCAAAATAAACTGGTCAGTGGTTTCCGTTTTAGAAATGTGTTTTAATAGTTGTACTGCATACATATAACCATGCATACCTAAATTATTTCATTTCACACACGATATTAAAATGAAAGAAAGCTTAGATGCAAAAATGAATAAACAATAATAATAATCAAGTACAGCAATGTCAAATAAAACAAGGTTTACATGTACCTGAAATAATGCATTAAATGTTTTACAGTGTTGTAACTCCTGGGTGACGTAGGTTATAGTGTTTTTTAATAGTTTATGTGTGCAGTGAGTGAGTTTGTGACTGTAAGCCTCTAAAGGACTATGTGGTGGCTGCAGAGAAGAAATGTGAGCATGTCAGCATTCTGATGTTGTCCTGTGCTTTCATGACTTCATTTGATGGTGTAGACGTTTTACTGTCCCATGTCCAACTTTATTGGCCTGCTGAGGGAAAAAAAGGTTTTACAAAATGTAAAATTTAATACAGTTTATTAATATAATATATTGTTTCTGTTTAAATATGAAAAAAATGTTCCAAAAAACTTACAAAAAATAAATAATCTAGTGAATATGTGCCCCTGCTTGCTACATGTACCTCAGTGAGCTACTTGATTTAAACATCAAATGAGATTACATAGATCAAAGTTAAATTTTAAAGGAGGCGACATTAACAAACATGTGCAGCAGGACAAATCTTAATGTGCTGAATTTACTGAAGAGCCTCAGTGTCAGTTTTGTGACTGAACGTTATGTGTTTTTTTGCAACTGATGGCAAATGTACTTGTTTCTGTTTCAGGAGGACAATATTTAAACGAGTCATAAAAATGTGAATTAATAGTCTGTGGAACACAATTTAATGTAAATTGGATGAAATGTAATCATGAAAATCCTGTCCTCTGCCTGTTGTGGTTGTGATAGCTGCTGATAGGTTTATTTTCAGTAGCGTAATATATTATAGTTTGCTCAATATTCACTTGCATGGATGCTCAAAGCTGTTATCGCAGTGCCAAAACGTTGTTTGTCCTAAAACTTCACACAGTCATGATCCGCGCTGAGTGTTCAGAGGTGAACGCCATTTATAACCGCTTTCATGAATCAAAGCAGAAATGAAGTAAAATAAGCATCGTTTGCCAGCAGTGTGCACAGAGCGAACAACTATCTATAAGAAACTAAAAATGTTAGAATAATGGCTGAATGCTGCGATGTGCTATTAAAGCCAAGAAGCGATGCATGTTTCACACACGTCGCAGTAGTAGCTGCATGGCTGTTTTCAGAGAGAATTTATTGTGTGAAACCTGAGGTTGGATAAGATTCTGGTTTTCTTATTTTTCCTGCTGTGACCCAGTTTAGCTCCTTTCCTCTTCATCTTTAAGGAATTCTGTGATTGCAGTAAAATTCCCTCCATCATCACTGATCCCAGCTGACCTGTACTGAACTAAACATGAATCCTAAAGCCTGTAATACAACAAAGAACATTACTAATGAACACTGATTACACAGAACCTTTGATCAGTTAATATATAACTACATAGATTTTATTGCAGCAGCGTGATGTTCAGAGTTTGGCTGTGAGTTTAACAAATTGTTGTTAAAAACCATCAAAACCACAAAGTTTAGGCATGAAGTGTAAAATAAAGTTAGAATCAACATACATGATCTGTACAACTTGTTTACATCCTGCACACATCCTGTTCACTTCGTTGCCTTTTGAACACCTACTGCTGATTTAGAAAACACACCCATATTCACTGGTGATGGTCACAGTTTAATGTAACGTCACAATAGCCTGCACAAAATAAGCAAATGTAGCTCGTTTCCTCTGCTGCAGCTTGTGTTTACCCTCAAGGTGTTCTTACTGTCTTGGAGCAACTGGGGTTAAAAGTCTTTTAATCGTGTAGGACTTAATTAGATCTTCCCTCCAATCTGGACGACACCAAACTTCCACTGAAATGTGAAAAAAAATGTTTTCTTTGTCTTTGTTATTATTATTTTTTGTTTTTCATCTAATCTTTTTGTTTCTGTGTCCACATCATAACTTTTTCTGTCCTTTTTGATTTTCTGTTTGAATTATACAAAACTACATTTTGCTTGTTAAAATTACTTTGTAAACAGTTTGTCATGGTCCTGGGTCGTTACACCCAGCATTTTGTGTTATATTGGTGTCATCGTATGCTTAGGGTTTATTCTTGTTTTCTTAGCTCCTAGGGTTTTGGTTCTTGTGCTTAGTGTGCTGTCCTCCCCCCAGGTGTTCTGTTTGTGTATCTGAGTTTGTGTTTGTAAAACAGCCTGTGATCTTCCTGTTTTACTTTGAAGGTCCTGTCTCATTATGCCCATTAGTTTCAACTGTGTTCACCCCATACGTGTCATTTCAATACAATACAATTTTATTTATATTGCACATCTAAAAACCAGATGTATGCCAAAGGGCTTCACAGAAACCAAATAAGAGCAATGATAAATACAAGTAAATAAATTGAAAAAATAAAATATGTACAAAAAAATGTACTATATACTAACAGGTGGGAGACATAACTAACCAATCATACAGCAGGCATAATCATAAATACAATAATAAAAGCAAAAAAGATAAGTTACAGTTCACTTAAAAATGCGAGCTCTAGGAGGCAGGGAAGGCAAGGCTAAATAACTACGTTTTTAATCAAGATTTAAAAGATTGAATTGAATCAGACGTGTGAAGAGCTTGACGGAGATTATTCTAGAGGTAGGATGCAATAGAGGCGAATACGTGGTCACCTCTGCTCTCCCACGGGTATTAAAAGCTGAGGACATCCGTAAGAAAGCTGGGCGTGGTGTTATTTATGATTTTAAAAGTGAGCTATAAGATTTTAAAATCAATGCAATATTAAATGTAAAGCCAGTGCAGGTCGCAGAGAACTGGAGTAATAGACTCAAACCTACCAGTTCCGGTTAAGAGACGTGCAGCAGCATTTTGAACGAGCTGCAGTCTGTAAACAAGGGCAGAATGGAGACCAGTATAGAGGGAATTAGAGTAATCTAATCTTGATGTAACAAAGGCATGGATAAGTTTTTCCAGGTCCTTACGTGGTAAGCAGGGCTTGGCCTTAAAGATTAGATGCAATTGATAGAAACCAGATTTAACTACAGAGGACACATGTTTGTCCAGCTTGAAGGAACTGTCCAAGACAACACCCAAGTTCCTCACAGTGTCAGAAAGGGAGTCAGCAAAGAGCCCAAATATACCAGTTACTTCAGCCCGAGAGGAGGGAGAATCAAAGATTACAATTTCTGTCTTCTTATCATTTAAAATGAGGGAATTGCTCAGTAGCCAGTTTTTAACTTCACTCATACATTTAAAGAAGTGTTGCAATGACGATGTGACATCACCAGCCAGTTTAAAATAGATTAGAATGTCATCCGCATAAAAGTGAAAAGAAAAGTCGTATTTATCAAAGATTTGGCCCAAGGGTAACAAGTACAGAGAGAACAGCATAGGACCCGGCACAGACCCCTGGGGGACACCAGAGGTAAGAGGGGCAATGGAAGAGGTGTAGGTACCCATGGTGACAGAAAAGGACCTTTCTGATAGATAGGATTTAAATCAGCTAAGGGCACTGCCCGTGATGCTCAAGCTTCATTAAAAGGACATTACAGTCCACCTAATCAAAAGGACAAATCAAGCAAAACTAAGACCACAGGGCGCCCTGAGTCAGCAATTGAGAGAAAGTCATTAAGATTCTCAGTAATGCAGTTTCCGTGCTATGGCGTGGCTTAAACCCTGAATGAAATTTTCCCCGATATTATTTGCATCCAAATAAGTTGGTAATGAACAATCTTCTCTAGGACTTTAGACAGAAAGTTAGTGAGTGGACTGAGGCAGCTCTTTTTGAGTATAGGTTGCACTACAGCGTTTAAAAGTAGCTGGAACATAGCCCAATAACAATGACAGATGCATTAGAGATAAAATACAGGGCCCGATAACGTTAAACCCATCTTTAATAATGTAAGATGGAAGGATGTCAACAGCGTTTCCTGTCAATAGGTCCGGGTTTGTGGTGGGGCGTGGTCTGCGGATGCCATGCGGATGCACCTGCACGGCGTCCGCAATCACGCCCAACGAGTTAAAGACACGGGGATTCAGGGTTGTTGGTGTGTGTGTGGTGGCAAGGAGTATGTGTGGCCTGCAGCTGAGAGCTGTAGTCACACTGTGTGAATGAAGTTCGCTCTCAAATCAGACCTCTGGACCCGTCATGCGTCTTCCTTGCCACATATGGTTTCAGGTTTTGTTTGTTATTTAGTTTAAGTTTATGTTTAGTTCTGTCCTTGCTTTTGTCATTTCCAACTAAAGCTTCCTTGCATCACAGCAAGTGCCTGAATTTTGGGTTCTTTCACACAAACCCCACATGACTGCTGCTGCAGCTATAAATGTCAAATTGGTTTAATTAATTTTTTATTATTATTATTTTATTATATTTGTATTTTTTTGATGACTAAATCACATTTCTGTTATTAAGTATTGTGATAATGATGTGCGCGTTCACTCAGGATCTAAAACAAACTGACGAAATCTTCGTGACTGATGATTTTCTGATGATTCTTTTCAGCACAGAAAGGTTCATCTTTTAAAAATGATGAAGAATTTTCATTTTCATTCACTTCAAAAACAAGTCTGAATGTACCGACCCTAAAAGATTTTCTTTAGAAGTTTATTATTTGAGTTACTTACCCTGACAAGTGTAAAACACCTCCAGGTACTTATAAATGCCACGACACGGGTCGTCTGGGCTCGTTGCTTCAACAGTACAGCTGTTTGTCCCATTACAGCTGTGAATGCAGGTCAAAGGTGAATCAGCAAAAATTCACTGCATCATCTGAGAGAAGATGGAGAGCTGAAGAAACAGAGTCAGCATCTGTACCTGGTAGTTACATAGTTCATGCTTTCTGACCAGGCGCAGTTAACGTTGTTGACGTGATTAGCATATCCATGAGAGCACGTGGTCGTGTCACGGCGACCATAATTCGCCCAGGAGACGACTATAACCTGTCCTTCATCTGAGGAAGAGTTCATAGAGTCAAACTGTAACCATGGTGATATTTTTAACTGCATTAAATGTAGAAAGACATAGAAGCTGTGTTCTCACCACACTGAAGGTTTGCCTGAGATCCTTGACATATTACACTTTGGCCTGAAACAGACACAGATCCCATAGAAACTGTAATCATTCATGTACAGATTGGGTTCATCAGTCATTTCTAATCACAGGTTTAACAGAGTCGTTACGTGGGAAGCAGTCGTAGGTGGTCTCCAGGTATTTGCAGACTCCAGGATCATAAGTAATGTTTGACTTTATGTCACACTCGGTTTTTCCATCACAGCTGCAGGGAGACAGAAACAGCTGGTTTTCAGCTCAAAGATATGAAACAAGTTACTTTCAGGTAATCATTTACTTCCTGTTAGTTTGAGTAAAGCTGTTCAACAGGTTTTAGTTTGTTTCTTCTTTTGAATCAAAGGCTCACTTCTACCATCCCACAGTGCTCACCTGTTCCTCACGTTGTTCACAGCGTCATCGTGAGAGCAGATTACTTCACCTCCACATCTGTACTCAGCTGACCTCACAATGATCATTCCACCCACTGTTATACAGACACAGTATGAGAGAAAAGGAACAACTCAACACAACATGCAATAATCCAGGTTTCAGGCTTCAGTTTCAGACTCAGATGCTGCAGATCCATAAATAATGAGGATTGTACCTCTGTACACCACCACAGTGGATATTACATTAACTCTGATCAAGGAGGAAACTTTAAGTCAGTGTTTTTGTTTCTAATCTACATCAAATGTTTCTGAACTTTTATACACAGTCCAACATCCTCAGAGCTTTTTTAAAGAATAAATGCACTGTTGGTTTGTTGATCAGGAAAATACAATTTAAACTGAAAATAAGCAGCTGTGCATAAAAAGGCTGTAAACTATAAACAGTTCATCCAATACTTGTTAAGTTTGTTGAATTTAGCCTGAGAGTCTGAATTTGATCTGCAGTGAATTCTTGGACACTATTTTCCATCTTACCACAGCTCAGGCGATGAACACTGAGGCCGTTAGAGGTGACCACTCTCCCTGTGGATATGGGGGTCACAGGAGGAGGAACTTGAGCTCTGATAAAGCCTGAAATAAAAAATAAATTGTACATTTCTGATAAATTAATGGGGAATGTGTTGATCATTTTCTTGCTGAAGGTGAAGCTACAGCTGGTCCCTCATCTTACTTTAGTTTTCCCTGATGGATGTGAAACACGGTTAGTGTCAGCGAAGCTTACAGTAACCTCTGTCTGCTGAAGCTGCTGGCTGATTTAGCTCCAGGGTGGACAACAAAGATCACAGTTTGTAAAGAGTGCAGAGACATAATATCTATCATGTTATTATATATCTATATTCAACATTGCATCAATACATTTGTCAAAAAATGTCTCTCTGAGCAAAATGGGTTCAAAAACATAAACAGCTGTGGGATCCTGTTAGTCTGTGATTTGAACCGAGGGAACAAATCGTGGCAGGATCAGCCTGATGTTATTTGTATCCTGCTGTAACTTTACTGTATAAAGAGCAAACATCTCCAACATGTCAGGAGCAGTTAGTCATTACAACAAGTGTTTGAACTAAAGATCAAGAATGTGGGATCCTGTTAGTCAGTGATTTGAACCGAGGGAACAAATCGTGGCAGGATCAGCCTGATGTTATTTGTATCCTGCTGTAACTTTACTGTATAAAGAGCAAACATCTCCAACATGTCAGGAGCAGTTAGTCATTACAACAAGTGTTTGAACTAAAGATCAAGAATGTGGGATCCTGTTTGTCCGTGATTTGAAGAGCCCAGCGCTGCTCCCGACGCAGGGAAACCAGTTCTGCAGGGAGACCGACCTCAGCACCTGTGCAGGCGAAGCCAAAGGGCAGATTTGCTTCACCATATTTTCTCGTCTTTGGCTCAGAATGAAGTTGGTTTGGAAACCTATTCAGCGACGCTTCATCTCCTGCTTTGCGTTTCTGTGGCCGCCCCGTGCTAGCAGTGTCCAAGCGTTTTGTATTCCCCCCCCCCCCCCCCCCCTTTTCATACCCCCCTGCAATGGCTCTGTGCCCCCCCCTAGGGGGCGGACCCCACACTTTGAGAAGGTCTGCTTTAAATCAAAATTGATTTAAAGGATTGCAATCCAAAGCCTCTATCCCTGATTTCCTCACATGTCAACAAGGAGCCCCACAACATCCAGAACACCCCCCCCCCCCCCCCACCCGCCCAGCAGCCACCAGACAGGGTTCATTTCATTTTCACTGGGAACAGAAATAAGATTTTAAAAAGGTGTGTGTGAAGGATAGAGTTTAGATTTTAGATCACACAAATACAATATTTAGTAGTTACAGACAGAAGAAGAAGAGGTGAGCTCTAATAATGAGAAAGTTCACAGAAAGGCTCTTTGTGACCAGAATATAAGAAGCAGTAAAACAGCATTTACCTGAAGTGATGAGTGAACAGGTTGCTGCCAGCACTGAAAGAGACAGAAAGAAAGCTCAGTGTCAGACTGTGTGTTTGATATCAAGTTGAATTCACCTCAAAACATGAAACAGAAATGAAAAGCAAACAGGAGAAAGCTGCTGCTTTCATTCACACCTGGATTCTTTGGAAACTCTTTCTAAACAGCAGATTTCAATGACACATTTATTCTCTTCATCTTTCCAACTTTTGTCAATAAACTTATTTGTGTTGACAGTTTGACTTCAACTCTTCAAAGTAAATGATCAGACATGAATTGCTCTCAGGACTCTGTGAAGCCTAACTGTCCTGCTGAGGTGATGCAAACATGTATTTAGGATGTTAGATGAACTGATCCAATAAAGCAGAAAGAAAAGCATGTCACAGTACAGCACAGTGGAAAGCTAGAAAAGGATTAGACTGAACATGTGCAGCTGATTTCATGTATAAATAAAGGATGATCAGTGTGTTGTACTCACACAGTGTGCTGCTGAGTCCGGAGCAGAGCATCATGTTAGGAGATCTGGATTACAGTGAAGAGCTGATGGAGGATCAAACACAGAGCTGCTGGATTCACTCTGAATAAAACTTGTAATGTATATGCAAAGTGCAAAAAACCCAAAATGTGGATTATCTTCTATCTCAGATGTAAATGAATAAGGAAATAAAACTACTTTACATTAAAAGTTATGTAAGCCTGGATCAGCTGACCCAGTGACAGCTGGGAGAGGCTCACATCTCATATTTGTTGATTGGTTAAATCAGTTTAGCAACTGGTAAGAATTTTCTTTTTTCTTAAAACACGATACAAATTATTGCAACTTTTTTTTGTAATGATTCAGATGTCGTGAAGAGCTGTTCCAAAGTTTAGGAGCTACAGTTTGAAAATGTGATCACGTCTGGATTTAAATGAAGAGCACAGAACAGTTCAAAGAGCCTGATCAGCTCAGAGAGAAAGTGACACTCCCCTGTTCATTAACAGCGTCCTAAAGAGGGAACAAAGAGGACGGAGACCAAGTGGACGACACAGACACACATGCAGCAACAGCTGTGGGTGTTCAACACACCAGTGTTTACAGTGGTTTAAATGGGGTGGCAGCAGGTGGATGTTTTAGCTGCTTGATGTTTGTAGTGATAAAACGATTATTAAAAAAGAAAAACAGGGTGCAGCATGAGTGCAGCAGGAACACATTTGTATAGAAAATTTTCACATTTGCATGGATTATCTCCGCACGTCTCTCTGGTCAAAGCACGCAAAGGAGAAAGATTTGAGAAAGTGGGTGAAAATGTGTTCTGAAGCCAGTTCACGAGGAAAACAGAGTTTCAAAAACACTCACAGTATTTAGACAGAAGTGTTACTTCAACTCTGACTGCGTGAAGAACTTTTCAGGTCCGGCTGTGCAGCAGGTAGAGTGAGGATCCAAATTACAGGGCGCAGATACAAAAGGATGAACTGAAAGAGGCAGCTTTATTGCTGTGGCAAAAACACTCAAAGACACAAAAACTCAGGAGAGAACTGGAGACTCAAAAATATGGAATACAGGGAAACACAGAGGCCAACAGAACAACAAGCAGAGGACGACAGAGGACTTAAATACACCTAGGCTAAGGCGAGGATGTGAAACAAGAGGGAACACAGCTGGGACTAATTGAGGCTAACGGGACGAGGGAAGCCAAACTGTGCACACTGACACAGGACAAGAGAGCGCCAAAACAAAATAGGAAAAATACTGAAAAACATAACATGTCACTGTACACAGCTACACCTTCATGCAAAAGGTTTCTGGAGTTTCCACTTTCATCCAAGAGGCGTCTTCTTTTTTAAAGCCTGTCCTGTCTGACAGCTTTTCCCATCACAATTGTGACCTGAATGTGATCTTGTGGCAAACACATTTGCTTTTTTAAGATGAGCTCTATGAAGCTCCTCTTGTTCACGTGTTGCCTTTATGTATTTCTTCATTCATTTCACTTCCATCACTACAGTACATGTGCAATATGGAAACATGGCCTCTGTCAGGGTCCTGGGTCGGTGATGCAGTGTTTGTGTTCTGAATTATTGATAGTCTTTGCTTTTGTAACATGCACTGCCTGGCTAAACAAAAAGTCTCCACCCAAAAAAAAGGTCACACACTCTGATATTTCATTGGACCGCCTTTATCTTTGATTACTCGCTCATTCGCTGTGGCATTGTTTCGAGAAGCTTCTGCAGTGTCACAAGATTTATCTCCATCCAGTGTTGCATTAACTTTTTACCAACAACCTGAGTCTGCTGCACAAAGCCTTCTCCAGCACAGCCAAAGATTCTCAATGGGGTTTAGGTTTGGACTCAGTGGTGGCTAATCCATGTGTGACAATGATGTCTCATGCTGGAAGAACAACTCTTTCACAATTTGAGCTCGATGAATCCTAGCATTATCGTCTTGGAATATGCTCATGCCATCAGGGAAGAAAAAATCCATTGATGGGATAACCTGGTCATTCAGTATAGTCAGGTAGTCAGCTGACCTCATTCTTGGAGCACATACTATTGCTGAACCTCGACCTGACCAACTGCAGCAGTCCTAGAGCACTGCCCCCACAGGCTTGTACAGTAGGCACCAAGCATGGTGGGTGCATCACTTCACCTGCCTCTCTTCTTACCCTGATGTGCCATCATTCTGGAAGAGAGTAAATCTGGACTCAGACCACATGACCTTCTTCCAGTGCTCCAGAATCCACTCTTTATGCTCCCTCGCAAATTACATTTTTTTCTGGCCACATTCCTACCTCTAAGATGCTCTGTCCCCACTGTCCACTAGCTGTTTTCTCTGCTTGATGCATGACAATGGTTTGACCCTTTTTACACACACTATCATCTTTTCCACGACCACGAGATGTGTCTTTCAACAAGGTTGTTTAAGAAATGAGAAGCAACTCATTGCATCATTTGGGCAACTTGTTGCCAACTGAAAGATAATCACCATTCAGTATTTGTCCAATAGGAGGCTCATACCTAATTGATTAGTTACATCCAGTTGGCGAAGCAGTGTAGTTAAAAAGGTTTGAAGTTAAATCCTGCTAAATGGGACAATGGCATCACCTACTATTGCAAATGTCACCCTGCATTGACTATGAAGGGCAAAGAATTGTGAGTAATCTTCAGAGTGATGAAGGATTCCCACAGAGGTAACGAATGTAAATGTTGTGGAAAGAAATCATGTTGCTAGTCCATAACATTAATAGAAATTGACTTGGTTATTTTTGGTTAAATATCATTTGCTGTGGGTTACTTCTGTCATCCTTATGTTGGGTTAGATGTTCGTTCCATGTGAGACTTCGTTACCAGGAAAGAGACTAGCGAACTATGCCGTCTTTTCACACAGGGCTCACACTGGTTGTTCACCAAAATTAACCATTCTACTTTGTTGGTCTTTGTCATGAATGCAGGTATGTGACTGTGCACTGCTGTTAGAGTTTGATACACAGCCCTCCTCTTTGCATTTTTATAATACGTTATTGTTCCATGTGTCCTCTCAGGTTCCCTGTTTTTGTGTTCCTTTGCGGTACTCTCTGTAGTTGCCTCCCAGTTTAGACTGTCGAGGTACGGCTGTGCAGCACGCAGGATGTTGGACCCAAACGCAAAACACTCGATGGAGCAGTAAACTTGGTGTTGGCACAAGACATTGAGGAAGATAACAGTGGAGGAATTATATCCTTAAAATTATTCATAGCACTTTCAGAAAGACATTTACTGTGATGTACCTTGAAGTTCTTAAAATATTCACTCAGAGGGCTTATGAAGCGATGAGAGGAGCAAGGGAGTGGCTGGAAATGGCTCAGGTTTCAGATGAGGTGAGGTTGTGACCTTTAAGTGGGGAAGCAGGGGGCGAGAAGGTCCACAGCTCTGTGAATCCATAGAGGAGGGAGCCATCAAAGGATGAGCAGGCAGGTGAATTGTTGCGGTGAGTATCCCAGTTGATAGGAAACCACTTCTTGAGACTAGAGGATGGAAGCACACTCGGAAACACAAGGAGAAATGCTCTTACTAGCACTCATAAACTATAAATCTAAGGAACACAAACTAGGCCTGGTTTCTGCTTTGAGAGATAGATCATCTGGCAGAGACTGGATGGTCCATATACAGTGAGTGGAAAGGGCTATGGGGCGATTGCCACCCAGCTTGGTGAAAAAAGAACAACTGTTGGAGCAATTTTCAGGAAATGGAAGAGGCTAATGATGACTGTCAATGTCCCTCGGACTGGGGCCAGGCGTGGGGTTTCAATGATGCCAAGAATGGTGAAGAATCAGCCCAGAACTACACGGGAGGAGCTGGTCAATGCCATGAAGAGAGCTGGGACCATCGTTTCCAAGGCTACTATCAGTAATACACTAAGACGTCATGGTTCCCCTGCTTAAGTCAGCCCATGTCCAGGCCCATGTGAAGTTTGCCAGGGACCATCTGGATGGTCCAGAGGAGTCATGGGAGAAGGTCCTGTGGTTAGATGAGACAAAAGTAGAACATTTTGGTCTTAACTCCATTCGCCATGTTTGGAGGAAGAAGCATGATGAGTATCATCCCAATAATACCATACCTACAGTGAAGCATGGGGCTGGAAGCATCAAGCTCTGGGGGTGTTTTTCTGCACAGGGGACAGGACGACTGCACTGTATTAAGGAGAGGATGAATGGGGCCATGTATTGTGACATATTGGGTAAAAACCTCCTTCCCTCAGTCAGAGCATTAAAGATGGGTCGTGGCTGGGTCTTCCAACATGACAATGACCCAAAGCACACAGCCAGCAAAACCAAGGAGTGGCTCCGTAAGAAGCATATCAAGGTTCAGGAGTAGCCTAGCCAGTCTCCAGACCTAAATCAAATAGAAAATCTTTGGAGGGAGCTGAAACTCCATGTTGCTCAGCGACAGCCCCGAAATCTGACAGATCTAGAGAAGATCTTTATGTATGAGTGGGCCAAAATCCCTCCTGCAGTGTGTGCAAACCTGGTGAAGAACTACAGGAACCGTTTGACCTCGGTAATTGTTAACAAAGGCTTCTGTACTAAATATTATTATTTTTTGACTCAAGTGATCAAATACTTATTTGACACAGTAATTCACAAATAAATTGTTCAAAAATCATACAATGTGATTTCTGGATTTTTCTTTTTAGATTCTGTCTCTCACAGTGGAAATCTAACCTATGCTGAAAACTGTAGACCCCTCCATGATTTCTAAGTAAGAGAACGCGCAAAATCACAGGGTGATCAAATACTTATTGACCTCACTGTATACTGCTGCTGATGAGACAGAGCTGATCCAGCCAGGGAGTGGAAGGGCCCCAATCTCATTATCAGGCACTCAGATTTTACACATTTTTTTATTGAAAGGTCAAATTCAAAGGTCAAGCCTCTAGGAAGTAGATCTAAATACAAGCACAAGAGACTCCAGACCACCAAATTAAAACAGGAAGTAACAGATGACAAATACACTGCATGCATATTCGACTGAGTTTAAAATAAAGAAGACTGAGTGAACAGAATACAAACAAAAGGATCTCAGAAACTCAGAAGTAAAGGAATGTAATAAAAAACAAGGAAATTGTATCAGTAAGGAGATAACAAGACCTATGGACACTAAGAAAAACAGGAAGCTAAATGCAAACACCACAGAATACAGAATCATAAGACAATCAAGAAAATAAAACTAGAACGAACAATGAATGCACTTGAAACAATTCAGGGTTCAGTATCTTGTCCAAGGTTACTTTGGCATGCAGGCTGGAGCGGCCAGGGATTGGACAACCAAATGCTCCAATTACTAGATCTCCTGCGCCACAACCCCAGCAAGAATCACAAAAACAAAACAATTTTTTTTTTAAAAACTAGGTCGAATGTATGGTAATCGACAGGGTGCGGCAGGAGGCCAGCAAGGAACACATTTGTTTGGATTTGCATGGAAAATGTCCATGTGAGAGAGAGCACGAAAAGGAGACAGTATTTTGGAGAATGAGTTAAAATGTGTAATTGAGTTGGTTACTGGGGAAAGCATCATTATTGCTTCAAAAATCTTTAGTATTATTGAGAAAGCGGTTTGCATCAACTGTGACTGTGTGAAGAAATGTTGAACTAGTCCATGAAAAACACAACATACCATTGAACATACCAGCTACAGCAACATGCAAAAGTTAAACATGTGACTGAGAATGGTTACAATCCAAGTCTAATGGTGTGATAAAGTGTTTGTCCCTTTGCTGATTTCTTGTATGTTTGTCATACATAAATGTTTCAGATCATCAAAGAAATTTAAATATCAGACAAAGATACAAGTAAACAGAAAATGCAGTTTCTAAATGAAAGTGTTGGGGTCACTTTTTCATACCACTGTAAGTAGGTTCAGAAAAAGTGACCTTTCTGCAGACAAACTCCTCAGCTCCAAGTGTAGAAACCATCCAAAATATTCCAGTACCAGCAACTAAAATAGGTTAATGAGCTTCTGTGCCAAGGCCGAGTGGCCGGTGATACTCGGAGTTACTCGCCAAGGGGGCAAGGACTCTTTGTGGTCACACGGCAAGTGGGAGATGTTGACTAGGACAAGGGAGGAACCACACAAACAAAGCATGGAGAAAGGCTGAAACCACTTCTCTGGTGAGCATGGTGAAAGAAAGAGATGAGTTGGGTCCGGAGGTGCCAAATTCCACAATTCCCACCTCCCTCCATTTTGATAACCATCCCACACAGGCCCAGAAAGCGGATGTTGCTGCATTGCAACAACGTTTTGCAGATGTGCACCAATTTAACACACTTCTGTTCGGCGTGTTCAGAGCCCCGGTCACTTTTCAGCGTGTCATGGACTGGGTGCTGCAGCCGCACGCTGCATATACTGCTGCCTACCTGGATGATTTTATCATCTACAGTGACACGTGGGTGGAGCATGTACAAGAGGCGGCAGTGGTCCTGGGGTCCCTGTAGATCAGGTGTTCAAGGCTCGCCCCAGAGGAGAGGGAGAGGCGTTTCCACGCTTGGGAATATCTCTATTGCGGCTGTGCTGGGCAATTTCGTAGCAGCCTTAAGATCCCGCCTGCTGGGAATCTCGGAAATACTGGTGGGTGGTTCATCTTTTCCTAAGCCCTGATTTTTGCTCTCTGTAAGATTCTATCACCAACAAACCTCACATCTCCTACGTGCTTTTGTGGACATTTCTCTGACACCTCTTTAGCTTCCCATACCCACCACCACTCTGAACAACAAGGTTTTTGCAATGATCATCCACAACACTGAACCTGTACGGTTAATCCCCTCTAATTTTCGCTCTTTTGGCTCTTAACAGAGGTGGTTGCATCTTTTTCCCTCTCTTATCTTTCCTGTTTGGCTCTTTGTCTTTGTCTAGTCTCGTCTGATACTCTCTCAGTCTTTTTCTGTAAAAACTAAGGAATTATGGATTTGATCAACTGCTCTCTTAATGAAATTGACACCTTCTTATCGATGAGAAGCCTGGGCTCGAGGAAGCCCAATCATCCTGCAGAGACGTTTGCTGCTGGACATGCAACAGCTGGCAAAGTGGAGTGTCGTGTGCCTGGCAACGTTCTCAACAGAGGACATTTGAAAGACATCCAACTATTCGGAACCATGATAGGTTCCATCAGGTTTTGCCTGATCAGAATTGGCTCAAACCTGGCTTATCGAAGAATAAAGAAGCTGCTCAAAATCCCACAAGGGCTGGCCGGCACTGCAATGGGCAAGGCCATGAGTACTCAGACTTTGCTTATTGAACATAACATGGATAAGATCTTGGAGAAGCTCACGACTCTGCAACAGGGAATCGATAGATCTGGGGACCAGTGATGGACATTAGATCAGCTGGAAAATTGGATGAGCTTTGTTCGCACTAAACCAAACCCAAACAACCATTATCTTCATGCGGCTGCCCGGGGCCAGCCAGGAGATGGCTGTGTTCAGCGCCGGAAAGATGGCTGCAGGATCGTATGGGGCTGTTGTGTACCTCAGCTAACTCCATACCCGATACCACCCCTGTTGCAAGTCACATGTTGTTTTCTATGGTGTAAGACATGAAGATCCATGTGCTTTTCTGTGCTGAGGTGTTTTTTTCTGTTCTCAAACTGCTCTCCTGTAGGAGCACAGTGTGGGATCCTCTCCCCTTGTGTATTACTTTCAGTGTTTTCTTACCTTCCTACCTGTTTCCGACCTGTCTTCCCAATGTGAGGTTTGTGCAATGTAAGTATGGTCAGAAGGGGGTCAAATTTTCACTGCAGGTAACATGTATATGTAACATTGCATGTGACAAATAAAGGTTTGATTGATTGATTGATTGATTGATTGATTGATTGATTGATTGATTGATTGATTGATTGATTGATTGATTGATTGATTGATTGATTGACAACCGACCACTGGGAAACTAAAACTTTCTCCACACCTACGTCCCCAGATACTGGGACAGTAGCAACTGGAGTTTATTCTGCCATGCCCACTGTCTCAAGTTTACTTTTCCTTCAGGTCCCCGGAAGTGTCACCCCCTGCTCTACTGACCTTTTTCTCCAGGCCAAGAAATACCTAGCAACAATATAGCCCTATCTTTACCACCACATTCCCCCTATGACTGTACCATTGGTCTCCTTCCTGGCGCCATGCTCTCCACTCATACAAGCTTTGTATGAGTGGAGGGAGGGAGGCGATGGAGAAAGGTATCAAGGAGTCATTGGCGGCAGGAACCATTTGCCACTCTACCTCCCCAGTAGGGACAGAATTTTTGACAGGCAATGGAAGTCTCGTACTGCTGACCTCCGACTATAAAAAATTCCAGGGGTATCCCACCTTTGAGACTGCAGCACAAAGGCCTTGCTGTCCAGGCCTTTGTTTGAGGGCTCCAACCAAAAAGACTGCAGGAACACATTCACCTATATGTACCAAAAAATTTAACAACAGCCCTAATTGAAGCAGTACGAGCTGAACATGTGCTTGGCTCAGAGGAATATACCTTCAGCACAAGTCATTGAGTGCACCAGGCAGACTGTGAGGGGAGCAACAACAAAGAAATGACCCACCAAATCTCCAGTATGCCCCCTCGATGGCTACAATGGGGGACTTGAAGAGCTCCCTGGCAAGCTAGAGGTGAATGCTACCAGTGTGGTTAGCTGGGCCACATCGCATGCTACTGTCCAGCACCGAGTGCATAAACCCCAGCACCACAGTCAAAGTAAGGTTGGGTGGCATAAAGTAGGAACTGCCACCCACAACAAACCCTCCCAACCTCACTAAGCCACAATTGCAGGTTGGTTGGGTTGGCGTCTAGAAGCCGGATCCAGACTGTCCCTGGTTTGCACTAGTACCCTTCCCGGTATTGATGGCCCAAGTCCACAGGATTTGAAGCCCACAGATCTCCGTATCACAGCAGTCACTGGTGAACGGGCCAGAGTGGTAGGAAAAAGATCTCTCCAGATAACTGTTTCTACCTGCACTGTTGACCACAAGTTCTGTTTAGCCAACATACAAGACCCCTGCATCATTGGTCCAAACATGCTGACCAAATAGGAGGCCACAGTGGATGTACCCAGAGCTACTCTATATTTGGGCACTAAGGCTGTGGAACTTCACACCACGGAAGAAGTGTGGCAGCTTGTTCCCACCTCTAAAGCCAGTATTGGAGAGCCTGAAGTATAACCATGTTGTAAGCACAGGAGGGGTTTCCACTGACCCCTCAAAGGTGGTCGCATTGAGGAACTGGCCCATTCCTCGCAACGTTGCAGAGCTGCGGAGCTTCCTTGACCAGGCATTGTATTACAGGCGGCTCATCAAGGACTCTGCTACCATTGCAAGCTCCCTGCACCAGCTCACACAGAAAGGCTGTGCATTCCATCTCACCGAGGACTGTGCCACACCCTTTAAAAGGCTTCAATCTGCACTGATTTAGGTCCCTGTGCTGGCCTATCCAGACCTGCAGTGCCCATTTATTGTGGACATGGATTCCAACAACACGGGTCTGGGAGGCAGTGAGAATGATGAGCAGGCCATCTCCTACTACAGCCATTCTCTCAGCAGAGCAGACAGTAACTACTGCATCACCCGTCGAGAGTTGCTAGGTCTCCGCCACTTCTGACCATATTTCTATGGGAAGAAATTACTTCTGCCCACTGACCACGCCTCTCTCACCTCGCTCTTGAATTTTAAGAAACCAGAGGGTCAGCTGGCTGGGTCACTGGAGATGCTGCAAGTCTGGTTGGCTCCATCTTAATGAGGTTTGTACCCGACCAGAGTGTTGCTACCACAGCTGAGCGTCTGGTCAATGAGATGTTCTGCCACTTTGTTATACCCAAGGAACTACACAGCAATTAAGATTGAAATTTTGAGGATGCAGTGAGTGATGGGCTGGTGGAGCACTTTACCCACACACTGGCCACCCAGCTTGCCATGCTTCCTGACCAGAAGCAGTTAACATTTTCGAGCTGAGAATTAGGATTTCCATCAGGGCACGTTGTGTTGTCACGGCGACCATAATTAGGCCAGGATTTGGCTAAAACCTGTCCTTTACCTGAGGAAGAGTTCATAGAGTCAAACTGTAACCTTGACCTCCCGCCAGCAGCAAAAGTGGGACAGGCACCTCCCCCTTGTAATAATGGCCTACTGCATGTCAGTCCAAGAGTCTACTAAGCGTACTCCTGCAGCCCTAATGTTTGGACATGAGCTTCGTACTCCAGTGGACTTGGCAACTGGGCCTCTCCTTGAGTGGGAGTTGTGCAGTGAACCCAGATTGGACTACCTTCACAATCTCCATGAACGGTCACGTGAGGTACAAGAGCTGACCAGACATGGCCCCCTTGAGGTAGGATCATGGGAGAAACAAGTTTATAATATTTGCTGCAGGGGGGAGGTCTTGCACCTGGGCAGCAAATGTAGGTTTAAAGCCCAGAGAGGAAGAAAGGCCTTTTTCCTAAACTGATGAGCCAGTGGGTTGTCATGATTGTCTTGGACCTTTCCAGCCCTTGATGCCATGTGATGGTGGGTCAGGGCCCCAGTTCCAACCCCAGACTCAAAACCCAACTAAGTGAGGGTTGTGTGGTGTGTTGGGAGTGGCTAAATGTAATCTCCCATCAGGCTTCTGGTAAACTGTGCTTTATGTTAAGTTTAAGAAAATTGTGTTTAGCTGTATCTGTTATTGTTGTGTAACTCTTTTAGTCTAGTCTTAGTGTTACATCATGAGCAAAGTTATGTGGAGGGTTTTATATCCTTTTGGAAACATAGTGTTAGGGTGTCTTCTAAAATGTGAAGAAATGAGGTTCCCCTTGTGCCTCAGTGGGGTAAGAGGATAATCTAAAGAGCCATATAATTGTGAGGCCCAATCTATATAATTCCTCAGCTAGCCACAATATGATTTAATTTGGTAATTTAACTTGTTTGCTACTGTGCTTACTGTCTTGGACCAACTGTGACCACGTCGTTTCTTCTGGGATTAATAAAGTCTTCTGATTCTATTTCAGAGTAGGATCCAATTCGATCTTCCCTTCAATCTTGACTATACCAAACTTCCACTGAAATGTAAGAATATCAATTTGTGACCTTTTCCCTTCTGTTTTATTTTGTTAGTCTTTGTTTTGTCAATTTCTGTATTGCATCTAAGTTTTTTGTTTTAGCTTTGTCTCCACATTATAATTTTATCTGTTCTTTTGACTTTCCGTTTGAATTTTACTTCTAAGTGCTTTTTCAAAGGACTTTGTAAACTTTAAATGTACTTTTATTGCAGACAGTAATGATAACCACCAGGGGTCGGCATTTTAAAAGGTCTATTCACATGTGTTCATCTCTTAACTTCAGATGGTTGTTCAAGAACTGTTACACTGATTTACTGCACCATCTTGTGGTATAAAGCGGTAGCTTGGACTTATCTAATCTTCAGTTGGTAAACACAACGTAAAGATGTTCTGGACATAAACTCACAGCTGTGAATTCTCCACATTCTGTCGATGTTCAGGAAACATCAGTGAATAAAACACAGACATAAGTGAAAACAATCAACAGTGATGCTCCGTGCAGGAAAAAGAGGTTGAACTCTAAGCTTTAATAACTTTATTTATTAATTTTTATGTACAATTTTCATTTTTATTATCTGACATGATAACCTGATGTAAAAAATGATGCTGATATATTTTCAAGATCTTTTTCATAAATGTGATTTCAATCTTTTAGGATCTGGAAACAAAATGATGATGATCAATCTTTTCACACAGAAAATGTAATCTTTTAAAAATTATGAAAGATTATCATTTTTATTCACTTCAAAAATATCTGAATGTACAGACCCAAAAAGATACTACTACTACTACTAGCTACTTACCCTGACAAGTGTAAAGGGTAAAAGGGAATAAAATGCCTTTTGTCATTATATAATCTGCGGTATAATCATTGCTTTAACAATGTAACAGAAAGCTTTAAGATGGCCTTAAAATGTTTACGGTTATCATATTAACCTTTTATTCCAGATGATTCATTGTTATCTTTCATTCATTTATGTCTTTTCATTAAGCTTTGAAGTAGTATTAAAGAAACTGTATTAAAGTATTAAAGAAACTGATGGACATTATGGACAATGCTGGGCATCCTCTGCACACGGCCATAAACAACCAGAAGAGTCTGTTCAGTGACAGGTTGCTTCTCCCCAAGACAAGAACTAACAGACTTAAAAACTCCTTTGTCCCACACGCCATCAGACTGTTTAACTCCTCTCTGGAGGGGAGAGGGAGGAGAAACAGGAGGACAAAGGAGGGGGGAACAACTAAGCTGTAGTGCCTCTTCACCTCACTGTACAATACCTTGTGCAATACTTTTGTAAATAGTCAACAGTGCAATAGACTCAATACTTGAAATGTGCAATTCACTTGTATTTTTATTTTTTATTCCTATTTATTCTATTTATCCCCTTTGTATATTTTATTTATATTTGTCTCTGTATTTATATGTGTGTGTGTGTGTGTGTGTGTGTGTGTGTGTGTGTGTGTGTGTGTATATATATATAACAGTTCTGTAACTGTAACTTTGGTCGTTGCTGTGCTTTTTTTGGAAGTCGAATTTCCCAGAGGAACCCACCCGAGGGATTAATAAAGTTCTATCTTATCTTATCTTATCTTAGTGGCATTCATTTACAGCATTTATTCCATCTATTATATATATATAGTTTTAGTAAACTGCTAACACATTTGAGGGTGGCCTCTGTTTGACTGTGAGCGTTAGTGGGTGAGGTGAGAGGTGAAACTGAGTGCATTTCATGCCGACACACACACACACACACACACACACACACACACACACACGGTAGATAGACTCATTTATAGGTGAGAGGTTAATCATGTTTTCTTGCAACTGCAAAAATTGTCTCTGCAAAAAAGAACAGTTTCTTGCACAATGTGGGCCTGATGTTCCAGACGAGAAGCGAGGGTCAGAAGATTGACAGGAAGCACCTGCCGTGGAGTCGGAGACAATGTTGTTTTCAAACTGTGTTAAAAGTCATTGTGGTTTTGATTTGACGTATGCATATATTGTATTGTCGTGGCTCAAAGAGTTGGCAGTTCGTCTTGTAAGGAAGGTCATAATCATTCATGTACAGATTGGGTTCATCAGTCATTTCTAATCACAGGTTTAACAGAGTCCTTACGTGGGAAGCAGTCGTAGGTGGTCTCCAGGTATTTGCAGACTCCAGGATCATAAGTAATGTTTGACTGTATGTCACACTCGGTTTTTCCATCACAGCTGCAGGGAGACAGAAACAGCTGGTTTTCAGCTCAAAGATATGAAACAAGTTACTTTCAGGTGATCATTTACTTCCTGTTAGTTTGAGTAAAGCTGTTCAACAGGTTTTAGTTTGTTTCTTCTTTTGAATCAAAGGCTCACTTCTACCATCCCACAGTGCTCACCTGTTCCTCACGTTGTTCACAGCGTCACCGTGAGACCAGGTTACTCCACCTCCACATCTGTACTCAGCTGACCTCACAATGATCATTCCACCCACTGTTATACAGACACAGTATGAGAGAAAAGGAACAACTCAACACAACATGCAATAATCCAGGTTTCAGGCTTCAGTTTCAGACTCAGATGCTGCAGATCCATAAATAATGAGGATTGTACCTCTGTACACCACCACAGTGGTTTTGACATCAAATAAAAATGTTTTTAAAGTGCAAATTTCAGCTTTAATATAAGGTTTTCTTCTGAAATGCATTAACTGTTTTGAAGTTTTTTTACACAGACCCACATTTTTGGAGCGTTTTTTTCAGATTTCTTTATTTTATTTTATTTTTTATTAGGAAAATACAATTTCAACTCCAGCTTTTTTTGTGTGAGTACACAGCTGAGCTTAATCTAACTGATGACACACTGGAAGTAGAACTAGAACATAATGCACCAGCAAAGGACTAAAATAGTACAACTGGAAATGTGAACATGTGGAAACTAAAGAGAGAACATGAATAAACTAAAAAGACTGGTTCAAAGACCCAGGAACCCTGACACATAGTTTGAACTCAACACAGTGAATTCTTGGACTCTATTTTCCATCTGACCACAGCGACACAGGCGATGAACACTGAGGCCGTTAGAGGTGACCACTCTCTTTGTGTCCGGGGATGGGCGTCCAGGTACACACCGGCTCACTCTCGGCCTGGGACTCGGTCACTCAGGCACGGCTGGCTGCCGGCGGAGCTCACGGGCGCGTCACTGCAACTCCCCCTGGCTTCTGCTCCGCGGCTGCTGAGTGAGCCCTCATCTGGGACTCTCCTCAGCTCTTTCTGGGACAGTGGCGCGGCTGCCCCTCTGTTGGTCTTCCTTGGTCTCTTGTGTTCTGGGGGCCTCTGGATGTCTGGAGTTTTGATCTCCTCCATACCTGCTTCATACCCTGGAGGACGGGGCTGTGGCTCCCCACACTCTCTAGCAGATCGTTACATGGAGAAACCTTTGGAATGCAAGCATGCTGATCCACACAGGTATGCACACAGGTGTACACACGGGTATTCACAGATGCGGACTACAGCTTTCTTGGCTGCTGCCTCAAAGCACATTGTGCGCTGTCAATCTTGCGTGCTGCACAATATCGTTTATTATTTAGTATCTACTGATATCTACTGCTAGCTAGTTTATTGTGATGGTGCTGTTTTTTTTTATTATGTTGCTCTTTGTTGTTTGCTTTCTCTTCTGTTTTTTTTCTTCATACAGGTGACCCAGGTGTTTTGTTTTTTTTTGTTTGTTTTTTTGACGAGACTAGGGAGGCAAACTGAAAACACTCACATAAGACGCAGACCTTCACAATAAAACAGGAAACACATACACGCAATGACATAACCCACCAACTTAACACAGACTGGGGGACACAGAACATAGGAACATGAACCATGAAACAGAAGAGTACAAACACCCAAGGCAACCAAAACCACAGAATACTAATAAACTAAACATAAACACGGAGTCGCAGACTCCGGACCATGACAATTTGTCTGTAAAGCACAAGCAAGTGAAAATGTAATGCGCTACCATTAATTTGTCCACTAGAGGGAAATGTTTAGCCGGTGATACTTCTGTTATCCTGTTATTTTGTTTTATACGATTGTGAAATGTATTTTTATGGGTTATGTTAAGAAATATACTCTAAACACTTCTTCAGTAAAGACTCAGAGAAGAGAAACACACAGAACTTCTTGCTAGCAAGGGCGGCCTCCAGACTGAGACTCGCACTGAGAAACTGCCCCGGTCTTTATTTATACTTCAGTGGGTGCGTGTGTGTGTGTGTGTGTGTGTGTGTGTGTGTGTGTGTGTGTGTGTGTGTGTGTGTGTGTGTGTGTGTGTGTGTGTGTGTGTGTGTGTGTTCCTGCTGATCAAAGGGTCATATAACATGAAAGCACAAAAGGTACATCCTTGGTCAGGAAGAGGGTAGTCTCCCCCTCACCCTAGATGGTTCACCCTAGATGACACAGTGAAGAAGTCCAGCAGTTCATCTAAAGGTTCAAGGTTCAAGGGTTCAAGGTTCTTTATTTGTCACATGCATAGTTATACAAGTATAACACACAGTGAAATGTAGCCTGACACGCTCCTCGACATGTGCAAAAATGGGGGGGGGGGGGGGGGGGGGGGGTGTAGAGGAAGAACATTATATATATATATATAAACACCCAGCACACCCCTGCGGGCGGTTGATCCTTCAAGCTCGGGTCCTCTACCAGAGGCCTGGGAGTTTGAGGGTCCTGCGTAGTATCTTAGCTGTTCCCAGGACTGCGCTCTTCTGGACAGAGATCTCCGATGTTGTTCCCGGGATCTGCTGGACCCACTCGCCTAGCTTGGGAGTCACCGCAACGAGTGCTCCGATTACCACGGGGACCACCGTTACCTTCACCCTCCACATCCTCTCGAGCTCTTCTCTGAGCCCTTGGTATTTCTCCAGCTTCTCGTGTTCCTTCTTCCTGATGTTGCTGTCATTCGGAACCGCTACATCGATCACTACGGCCGTCTTCTTCTGTTTGTCTACCACCACTATGTCCGGTTGGTTAGCCACCACCATTTTGTCCGTCTGTATCTGGAAGTCCCACAGGATCTTAGCTCGGTCATTCTCCACCACCCTCGGGGGCATCTCCCATTTTGACCTCGGGACTTCCAGGTTATACTCGGCACAGATGTTCCTGTACACTATGCCGGCCACTTGGTTATGGCGTTCCATGTATGCCTTGCCTGCTAGCATCTTGCACCCTGCTGTTATGTGCTGGATTGTCTCTGGGGCATCTTTACACAGCCTGCACCTGGGGTCTTGCCTGGTGTGATAGACCCCAGCCTCTATGGATCTTGTGCTCAGAGCTTGTTCTTGTGCTGCCATGATTAGTGCCTCTGTGCTGTCTTTCAGTCCAGCTTTGTCCAGCCACTGGTAGGATTTCTGGATATCAGCCACCTCCTCTATCTGCCGGTGGTACATACCGTGCAGGGGCCTGTCCTTCCATGATGGTTCCTCGTCTCCCTCCTCTTTCTTGGGTTTCTGCTGCCTGAGGTATTCACTGAGCACTCGGTCAGTTGGGGCCATCTTCCCAATGTATTCTTGGATGTTCGTTGTCTCATCCTGGACTGTGGTGCTGACACTCACCAGTCCCCGGCCCCCTTCCTTCCGCTTAGCGTACAGCCTCAGGGTGCTGGACTTGGGGTGAAACCCTCCATGCATGGTAAGGAGCTTTCTTGTCTTTATGTCAGTGGCTTCTATCTCCTCCTTTGGCCAGCCTATTACCCCAGCAGGGTACCTGATCACGGGCAGGGCGTACGTGTTGATGGCCCGGATCTTGTTCTTACCATTCAGCTGACTCCTCAGGACTTGCCTGACCCTCTGCAGGTACTTGGTGGTTGCAGCTTTTCTAGCGGCCTCTTCATGGTTCCCTTTCGCCTGCGGGATCCCCAAGTACTTGTAACTGTCCTCTATGTCTGCAATGTTGCCTTCTGGTAGTTCAATCCCCTCAGTTCTGACTACCTTCCCTCTCTTTGTTACCATCCGACTACACTTCTCCAGTCCGAACGACATTCCAATGTCATTGCTGTATAGCCTGGTAGTGTGGATCAGTGAATCGATGTCTCGTTCACTCTTGGCATACAGCTTGATGTCATCCATGTACAGGAGGTGGCTGACAACTGCTCCGTTCCGTAGTCGGTATCCGTAGCCAGTCTTGTTAATGATCTCACTGAGGGGGTTCAGGCCTATGCAGAACAGCAGTGGGGACAGAGCATCTCCTTGGTAGATCCCGCACTTGATGGTGACTTGTGCTATGGGCTTGGAGTTGGCCTCTAGTGTTGTACGCCACATCCCCATTGAGTTCCTGATGAAGGCTCTTAGGGTCCCCTTGATGTTGTACAATTCTAGGCATTCCAGTATCCAGCTGTGGGGCATTGAGTCATAGGCCTTCTTGTAATCAATCCAGGCAGTGCACAGGTTGGTCAGTCTGGTCTTGCAGTCTCGGCTGACTGTTCTGTCTACCAGTAGCTGGTGTTTTGCGCCTCTGGTATTCTTGCCAATTCCTTTCTGTGTCCCGCTCATGTATTGACCCATGTGCCTGTTCATCTTAGCCGATATGATGCCTGACAGGAGCTTCCATGTAGTACTGAGGCAGGTTATTGGTCGGTAGTTGAAGGGGACGGGTCCCTTCTTGGGGTCCTTGGGGATCAGGACCGTCCGACCTTCGGTTAGCCATTCCGGGTGTCTCTCGTTAACTAGCAGCTGGTTCATTTGTGCTGCCAGGCACTCGTGGAGTGCAGTCAGCTTCTTCAGCCAGTAGGCGGGAACCATGTCGGGCCCTGGTGCTGTCCAACTCTTCATACTGGAGACCCTTTCTTGGATATCTGCCACTGTGATGGTTACTGGACCCTGTTCAGGGAGGTCGCTGTGGTCAGCCCTCAGATCCTCTAGCCAGTGAGCATTGCCGTTATGGGTTGCATCCTTCTCCCATATGCTCTTCCAGTATTGCTCTGTCTCCAGCCTCAGTGGTGCTGTTCTCATATTGTTCACCTGCCACTGAGAGTACACCTTGGCTGGTTCTGTGGAGAACCGCTCGTTTATTCTCCTGCATTCTATCTCTCTGGTGTACCTCCTCAAGCATCTAGCCAAGGCTGTGAGTCTTTGCTTGGCAGTTTCCAAGGCCTCAGGTATGGACAGCTTGCTATACTTCTTAGGTACCTTCTTTGTTGCACCTTTCTCCTTCTCCATTGAGGGTATTGCTCCTTGTGGCTGTTCAACTTATACCCCAGCATCTCACTGATCACATAAGAGCATAAGAGCCAAGTTGAGCACACAGCCCTGTGGCGTGGCCATGTTCAGGATCCGTGTGGAAGATGTCCAGCTCCCCATTCTCACCACCTAAAGCCTGTTGAAGAGAAAGTCTCTGATCCAGTGGCACAACTGTGTCGACAAACCCAGGTTACGAAGCTTTACAGCCAGCTGAACTGGGCTCACCATGATGAAAGCCAAGCTTAAGTCAACAAATAGCATCCTAAAATGAGAGTTGTGTTCAGGGTGGGTCAGGGCTTAATGCAGGGCTAATGCGACCACATCCTCTGTTGAACGGTTCCACATGTGTGCAAACTGATGTCTGTCCAGACCAACAGGAATGACGTCCTTGATCCCCAAATGTTGATTCTGTTCATCTGGACGTAGCGTTTTCAGTGGGTCGCTTTGTCACTCATCCAAGCAGTAGCGGTTTTTGATAGTGGCGACATGGGCGGTTGCCCAGGGCGGCATCGCGGTGAGGGTGGTATCACGGGCATCTCCAAAAAGAAGTTGCTCGTACTCATGCTGCCCCAACATCAGCCAGCGCATTTTGAAGTTGGCATAGGCACCGGTCGGTTTTCTGCCGCCCATTTGCTGGGTGTAAGGGCGCCCTCCGTTTGCGAGGTGCGCCTGCTGCTTGCGGCACAGGGAGGAGAGGGTGGGGCGACGGGGGATTCTCTGGCTGGAGCAGCAGCTAATAACCAACTCGCAAAATAAAACAAAATAAAAACAAACCAACAATCACGAAACCACCAGATGTTATGATACAGAGTTATGATTTGCACCAATGTTTTTTTTTAAATTCTATAAAGTGAGCGCGAGAGCCCTCGGTGCGCCTGCTCGCTGCTGTGGTGAAGTCAAAGTAAACACTATTGTCATCTCCGCTACATTCAGTCCAGTTTATAGAGAGATGAGACGACCAGTTACAGTAGTGCAAGTAAACAAACAATAAATATAAGAAGAGTAAGAAAATAAATATACACTTTAGGACTCGGGGTAAAGGGATCAATAACAATTTAAAATTTACATTTTGATGATTTAAAGTCTCACACACAACCTGTCAAAAGGGGAGGGGTCAGCTGCTTCCAAATAGAGCACATTTCATTCATAATGTTTTAAATCCAAGCCCATTATGTATTCCTGATTTGAATCCTGGGTTAGGTTATGTTGTGGTGATCCTCGGGTTGGGGGATGGGTGCAAAATTAAAACCAATGGAAGGTGGACAAGACAAGTTTAAAGCCATCAGGTCTTCAGTTTAGAAAAACAAGAAAAAAAGAGGAGGGGAAACGAGCAAAAGATACAGGTAAGCAGATGTGTGATTGGATAATGGCAGGTTATCCTGGAACAATCAGAATCAGAATACTTTATTAATCCCTAAGGAAATTATGTGGGTTACAGTTGGTCCAAGAAGAAATTCTAAAAATAGTAACAGTAACAGACTAAACTTTGTTTGTTAGCCACTTGGCTATGATAGTAAACCGTAGAAACTGATGTAGCTTACTGAATCTTTTGGACTGTGTTCAGCACAATATTCACCCTCTGGAGTCCAGGGTATAATTGGCTGTTTTTGACTACTTTTGATTTTACCTCTATATTTCACCTTTAAAATATGTTTTTCTTGCCTTGTTTGGTATCATTATTTTCAGCACAACCTCAAATATCTGACATTTGAGTTATTTTTTCATTTTGGCATACTATATTATATTATATTATATTATTATATATACACAATTGATCTAAATTCAGACAAAAAAATTCAAAATCCGAGTAGAAAAAGGTTGTATTTTTTACTGTAAAACCCACAAACATGTTTAACAAATCATTTTCATAACTTGAAATGCAAATAGAAATTGTACACTTCTAAAGATATGCACAAATTTTGCAAACAACAAAGTTATATGGTACTATTTACCTAAAAATGTGTGAATGGGTGGATGACTGGATATGTAGAGCGCTTTGGGGTCCTTAGGGACTAGTAAAGCGCTATATAAATACAGGCCATTTACCATTTAAAAATGCAGCCATGTCCTCAGGCGTTTTTTTATATAACCATTTAAATCTATTTACAGAACAATCAGCTGTGCTGCATCAAATAAGAAGGCACACAAATTATTTGTGCCAGTCCAAAAAAATAGTTTGTGTTCAGTATAAGACAGAAGATAACAGCACAGGCCTAAACCCTGCAGGTCTGACAGCAGGAGGTGCATCAGTCCAGTTTTCCATGTGGGAACAGCGTTTACACTGGAATCTGCCTTTTATGGCTTTTTTGGGGCAAATATGAATTTCAGCAGTCTCACTGACACACAATACAAAACAATAACTACACAACACACTAACTACAGCCTTCAAACACGCTAAACGTCACTAATGTCTCACATATGAAAACTTGCTCTCTCTCTTTTTTTCGCTCGCCCGCTTTCCGTTGCGGGTGTCACTCCTAAAAACTTCCCCTTCTGCCTAAACAACAAGTGACACATGTTGCCTTATCATTTTTTTGATTGGCTGACATGTTAAAATCTAGCACAAATAGGGAAGGGGTGTTATTTCTTTTTCTTTTTTCTGTCATGGTCCTGAGTCCTTACTCAGTGATTTTGTGTTTAGTGTATTTATTGATGTTATTATTATTATTATTATTTATGGGCTGTTTTGTGTTTTGGGGTTTTGGATGCTGGGTTCCTGGGTTTGTGCTCCCCCTGTTGGTCCCTGGTGTTAGTGTTCCCCTGTCTCGTCAGGTTAATCAGGCCCAGCTGTGTCTCCCACCTGTGTGTGATTTCCCAGTGTGTCTCTGTGTATTTATAGTGTGTGTCTGCCTCTGTTCCTCGTCGCGTCGTCTGTGTTCATCCTCTGTGTCACCCTGTGTTTCTGCGTTGCTCCGTGAACCTCTCTGTGTCTCCACTATGTGCTCTCCCTGCAGTTCTCCTCTCGTGTTTCAGGTTTGCCATTCTATAGTTTAGTTTTCCCAGTTTAGGTTATCCTCAGTTCTGTTTTGCCATCCCCACTTTGTGTTCTGTCTTCTCTAATAAACCTCCCTGCTTCTCAAGTAAGTGCTGCAAAGTCCTCCTTCTCCGAACTTCACACGGCTGCAGCCCCAGTCGTGACATTTTCACTCGCAAGCGGAGAGTGTTTGCTAGCGCTGTCCGTAGAAAACGTCATTTTTACTGTTGTTCCCGCTGTAAACACCACTGTTTTGTTCAGAAAAAAACATTGTGTGTATTTTTTAGCATAACTCTGGTTTTACGTGGCCCATCGACACAATTCAAAAACTGGCGTATAGTTTGAAGACCGCAGTTTCGACCCAAGTTGAAATGGAGACTCTGAGTCGCTGCATCTTGTAGCTGTGTTGTCTTAAATTGGTCATGTGATTTTGATGCACCGGCGTGTCCGTCGACCCCAGAGGTTAATTAGCCATTGTCAGTTGTTTATTTGTTAAAATAACAGTTTTTACAGTAAAATATGTTAATGTACAATCCTTAATATATTTTATGTGTGGGTGTGGGGTGGGGTAGAGAGTACAGGGGACGGGGTGGGGAGGCACCAGAGGGGGTGTTCGCCCAGGGCACCAAACAGGCTAGGACCGCCACTGCATCCAAGTGACTTCTTCAGTCTCAGCTGACTGCAGGTTTCCCCATTCTTATAAACATACATTTGCATAATGAGTGAAACCAGCCCACTGAATAAACAATGGGCTGGGAGGTGTTGAGGTTTAAATTTATTATCTTAAATGTTTATATGCTGATTATATTGCTTCATATGAGAAAGGCCTAACTCTGAGTACACTCTGTGCCAAAAAAGTGCTGACAGGAAACTGCATGCTTTTGCAGAAGCGTGCTTTTACAGCTAGGAAGTGAAACCAGCTAGACTGTTTGAATTTTCTAAATTATATTCTATATTGTGTCACTTACACAAACCTGTGCTTTACTAAATTATTTTCAGTATATTACACAAAGTGAGAATGAAATTAGGAAAACAGGTGAGACTGATTGCTGCTCAGGATATCTATTTATTCATGTTTATTGTGATAGGAAATCATATTGATCAATACCCTCCAGCAGTGATGTCATCGAGGCTTGACATCCTGCTGGAAGTGACATCAGCAGTGAGGCTGTGACATCATCATGTCAGATGTGTCAGACCTCTGACACAAACAGAAGAGCTGTTCCCTCGACATCCCACATCATTGACATAATCTCGTCCTGTAAAGAATCAAAACAAAGAAATAAAATCAGAGGTCTGTGCTGTAAATGTTTTCTTCTTCTCTAATGTAAAAAGAACAAACACAGTTCTTATAAAGACCTAAGATCACATGACTTCAGTCAATATAAAAACCAAACACATTTCATCAACAGGCCCACTTTCAGTTTGTACCTCCACGGTTTATCTCCATACAATCTTCTCTTCCTCCAGAGTTGTCAGGTTGTCCATTACCCCAGTTTGTGAAGTCAAACTGGGAACCATCACTCCACTTCCACACAGTTTCCTGGAAGAATAAAGTTCAGTTTGTTCTGATGTACTTTGATGCATCTATGCTGAGAGTGCAGACATGAGACCTCTTACACCACTCGAACACAACGAAGGTTCATTTTGTTTGTGCAGGTAAAAAATGAAAAGAAAAGTCAAGTCAACAGCAACATCTGTCTCCAGGAACAAAGTCCTGATTAATCAGTCTGTCACATGTTGACCTTTGAATCAAACTGATGAATATGAAGAGAAACATATGAAATATCAGAAACAGCTGCAGCTCATCCTCTTTATCTGTGAAACACTTACAGTCTCTCTGTCGTTGCCTCCAACCCAAGCTCGTGTATACGACCCTGCTGCTGTGTAAATGAGCTCTCTGATGAAGGTGTACTCAGCTGTGCTGTGGAATGAGGCCAGATTTCCACCGAGTGTCTTACAGGAACACTGAGGAGGAAGATGAGGTGCACAGAAGATGAAAAGTGTGAGAATGCATTTAAAATCAAAGATAAAGTGAGTTTGATGAAGGCAGCAAAGAGAGAGCTGATGAATAGAAGAGACACGAGGAGGGAATGTTTGCTCTGAATTCTGAACATCACTGCATGAACATTACTGCACTGCATGTATCAGCATGAAGCTGTTAGTGCAGGGCTGTGACGCCGCAGCAATAATCAGCTAAGAACAGAAGTCCTGTGTATTTACTCATGCACTTCCAACTGTGTGTGAATATGAATATAAAGCAAGTCTTCTTTCACTGAATGATTCTCACAGCAGGAAGCTTTTTATATGTCCCACATATAACATGTACACATACAGCTGCTGTTATTTCTGATGTACCTTAGCATCAGTCCAGGTCTTCTGACTGCTATCAAAGATGAAACAGCGACTTCCAAACAAAGTCCAACCAGCAGGGCAGGAAGGAGCTGCAAAATAATTGTAAAGGTAGAAGGTCGATAATCAGATTAATAATTCCTCAAAAGACAAAGAAAATACCTAGCCGTGTTCCACTACTGAGTCTATTTGAATTTAAGCTGATGAGGTTCATTTGACATTATTCCTTCTGCGATACCTGGTTACAGACTCAGCACTCTATGCCTTCATAGCCACCTTGGATGACTTCCACTACATCACTTTGAATGCTATACTTCCAACTTTCACACAGTATGTCGTCTGTTTTACCAGCTGAGAGAGAACTTGTTATGAGGCAACAGGCAGATACGTTGTGAGCCCCACAGGACACTGAGTGTATCAGTGATTACATAACCATCTGCTCAGACTCCATTATCTCAGCTCGGACTATACATTGTTATTCGGATAACAAGCCGTGGGTGAAAGAACATCACAGCTCTCCTCAACGATAAAAAGAGGGCCACAGAGAGGAGGTGGAAAGGGTTTCGTTTTTATTGAAGGGCACGATCAGAGAGGCTATGGACAGTTGCAGGAGAAAGCTGGAGTGGGAACTCCAGCAGAACAACATGAGAAAGCTCTGGAGTGGCATGAAGATATGTCTTTGTAGGTTCTCAGTCACCCAGGTCACGGTAGTCTAAGGAGCTTGAAAAGTCCTGAAAAGCGTCACTGGACTCACGCCATTCAAAAGCAGAGCTGAGGGCCAACAGGTTGAATTTGTTCTTCTACAGATTTGACACTGCAGCTAACGCTCACCCCCCGACTGACTTAACTGTAGTCAGCCTACAGTCCAAAGCCACACCACTCTCTCTCCCTCTTTCTCCTCATTGCACCTGAGCATACTGTGAAAGTCCTGACACTCCTGCTCCACCTGTAACTTTTACCTAGGACCAGGTTCAGAGACAAATGAACGACTCCACTAAAAAAGCCTGAAAGACCAGACAGGGCGAGTCCCGGTGTCCTCGAGGCCTGTGCACCAGTGCTGTGGAAGACGTCATCCCTCTTTCCTGTACCAAACACGCTCAGTCGTGTCTACGCCCACCTGGACCAACCGGTGAGCACTGGGAGGGTCGTGTTTTTTGACTATCCAGTGCATTCAACACCATCAGGCCGACCCTCCTGGGTGATAAACTGATAGTGATGCAGGTAGATGCCTCTGCGGTGTCCTGGATTGTTGATTACCTGACAGGAAGACCACAATATGTGCGTCTTCAACACTTTGTGTCTGACAATGTGATCAGGAACACAGAGGCAACACAAGGGACCATGCTCTCCCCTCTTCCCTTTCTACGCCACAGACTTCAGCCACTGCACAGAGACCTCCATCTTCAGAAGGTTGCTGATGACTCTGCAGCGGTTGGATGCATCAGTGAGAGTGATGAGATGGAGTACCAGGCTGTGGTCGACTCCTCTGTCACATGGTGCGAGCAGAATCATCTGCAGCTCAGTGTGACAAAAGCCCTGATTGTGGACTTTAGGAGGACCAGGAAAGCTGCGACCTGTGTTTCAAACCAGGGGGTCAACGTGGACACGGTGAAGGACTATAAATACCTCAGAGTACACATTAAATAAACTAGACTGGGTACTCTACAGTAAGGCCAGAGATATCTGTATTTTCTGCGTCTTTTAGCGTGTTTTGGACAGTGCTCAGGATTTTCTATCAGTCTGTTGTGGCCAGTCCTGTCCTCTATGCTCTTGCATGCTGGGACAACAGGTTGAGGTTCACAGATGCTAACAGACTAAATAAACTGATCTGCAAGGCCAGTAATGTTGTGGGGATGGAGCCGGACTCCCTTAAGGTGGTGTCTGAGACGTGGATGTTGTCCAAGAGAAGGACGATGTTGGACGACACCTCCCACCCACTCCACGACATGCTGGCCAGTTAAAGAGCCAGCACGGAAGCCCACACGCAGAATAGGTGAGAACAATACCAGGAACTCAGGGAAACCGACTGGATGATGAGGATGATTAGAAACCGGTAAGAACACAGCTGAACTAACTAATGAGAAACTGGGAAGTAGAAATGAACAAAGTACACACAGACAAAAGGCTAACACAATAAAACAGGAAACCAACATGAAAACTAAACACTGACAGAAGACCAAACTGAAAACGCTGGGTCAGCGGCCCAGGAACCCTGACAGTGGCGCTGTAACATAGTAACTGGATGGCTCTGTTTTTTAATCAGCTTATAACAACACATTATAAATAAACTGTGACAACATTCCTCATAACACACCTGGTTATGAGGAATCCATAATCCAGTTATTTGAGCAGAACTTATTGAGATACGCCTGCACCAATCCATCGATGTGCGTCATTAAATGTAGAACATCCTGATGGTGTTACTTTACAGGGCGCACACAGCTGAAAACGTTAAACTGTGACTGTCACCAGTTAACATGGGCGTGTTTCTTAAATCAGCAGCAGGTGTTCAACAGCTGACGGAGTGAACATGTCACGTCCCCGTGTCTACCCAGCCGGCCCCGCAAGGCTACATGTGTATTGTTTCTCTCTCACTCTCTCCTCACCGCTCTGCCTGGGCGGAGCTCACTGTGGGCTCCCGCCCTTGGCCCACACACCTGTTCGCAATTAAGCTGCCATTATCTTCCCACCATTTAAGGCCGGGACGCTGTGCTTCTGGTCGCTGGACGGTTGTGCGAGACACGTTAGTGATTCTCTCAGCTCCGTGAATTTGTGCTTGTTTTTCAGACTGTGAGTAATTTTCCTCTCCTGTGTGACAGTTGTGTGACTTCCCCACTATATGGACGTGTGAGTTTCCCCTTGGACCCACGGATCCCCAGATTGTCCCCTTTCACCAGGCACGTGCAGAGGGGGGGGCGGGAGGGGCTTGAGCACCCACCCCTTTCCTGATGGGTGCCCAAAGTGCCCTTTTGTTTGTAATGTTTGTGTGCGTGCGGAGTCCTGTCTGTGCCCCTCAACAATAATGTTTAACTATTAATCCCATTTTTACTAAATAAAAGGATCTGGCTTGCATCAGACCTGGGCGGTCCAGAGCTGTAGGAGAAACACAAATTAACTCAGAGAGGCAGACTGATGCAGCAAAGCCATGAAGTATGGTGAACAGCGTACACTGTACTCTATAGCACCCAGGAGTATTAGCTTATTATGTACACGTTGGTCAGTTGTCTTGTGGCAACTGACGAATTGAAACAAATGAGCGTGCTGTGCGTAACAATGCGACAAACATTACCTGTCCTCTTATTAACTGCACAAGTAGTGCTGGTCATAGCTACTGGCTGACTGGGTAAGGCTGTCATGGGTCTGTAGCTCTGTCACCGTTTTAGGGAACATACTTAGTTTTAAACACGGGCGTTTTTAGCTCATATATAGCCCAAAGGAATCAAAGCACCCCAAAGATGTCTTACTTTTTTTGACAATATTTGCTGTTTGTGTGACACACTACTAAAAATAGAAAAACCATACAGTACTTGGTTGAGACGTAATATTCTAAAGACAAACGTATAGATCCCCCCCCCCCCCCAAAAGAAATGGTTTGTTCCAGCTCGCCTCTCCCCTGCTCTGCTCTAGCGCCCTTTCTGCCAGAGAGATGGTGGCTGAGACGCAGCAGAGCGGTGGTGTGAGCGCCTGGCTTAACCTTCAGTTACTCTTTATATAGTTAGATAGGAGTCAGACCATGTTTCAGTAAAGCATTACACCAGGTAACCTGCAGTGTTGAAAACGTGTTTTCCGACGATGTTTGCTACCCTACAATCAGAGCTGGGCTGGCCATCCGGTATGCCCGATGGTGATTTTTCGTTTTTATGGGCCGATGGGGGTTTTTTTTCTTTTTTTTTTGTTGTTGTAACAGTATAAACAATGAAAGCTGGTGGATTGGCAGATTTGTAAAAATAACTCAGTTGTTTGGTGGTGGCTGTGGCAGAGCTTCCACCAGGTGGATGAGGGAAAGGTGAGGCAGGAGGAGCAGAGACCCGAGGAGGCCGCCGGTCCGAGTGTCAGGTGAACTGAACTTCAGGTAAGAAGTTATGACCTGCAGTCTATCTGGGTCAGATATAAACCAAGTTTAGGTGGAGTTTATTTTAGCTGTGCTGACTTTTTACAGTCAGTTACAATAACTCGTACTAGCTAGCATGACAGGGTTTCTATACAGCTGGGTGGGTGCTATGATGTTACTGATAGTGAACTTTATTTTATTCATACGTTTAGTTAGTAGAGTTGCCAACGGCTCCTTAAAAAAATGGAATTACACGTTTCATATTGAGCTGAGAAGAGACGCAGTTTGTCCCGGATTTTAGTTAGAATGGAAAAAGACACAAAGCTGGAGTTATTCTGTTACACTGCACAGCTTCTCCTCTCATTCTCTCCTCCCTCTCCTGTTGCTACTTCAGTCATGAAACTGATCAGTGATCAGCTGATCGGCTTTTCTCTCTTGTTTGTTTATCGCCCACTTTGCGCCAGAAAGAGGAAACCAGCGGATGTCACGCTAAACAACAGCAGCACGTTTAAGCTTGATCAGCTGTTGTTAGAATTTATTTAATATTAATTTCTAGTATCAGCTGATGTTTGCTGGAGCCACAGCTGTAAAGCTGCTGGTCATGGGCCCGAGGAGCCCGTCCAGCCTCAAGTGTCGTCAGCTGGAGGGTCCGAGGAGCCCATCCAGCACCACGCCTCGTTAACTGAGGGTCCTGGAGGACCCAGCCAGCACATCCTCACATCTGCTGATGGTCCGGGGAAGTCTGTTCAGCTGTCGTCTGCTGAGTCATCCCCCGCGACTTCTACATCATCACCATTCGCATCACTGCCTGCAGCCGTCCCGCTGCCGTCAGGTCCGGCCTCCGTATCTTCATCCACGCCTGGTCCGGCCTCGCCTGGTCCGGCCTCGTCTGGTCCTGCGGTTACCACACCGCCGTCAGAGCCAGCTCGACCCGTTCCGCCTCGCCTCTGCCGGCCGTTTTCCGGGCCTCTAAGTTGGCATCATGGCCTTCGGGGACGGCCTCCGGAAAGCGTTCGTCGCCGCCGCTGGCATCGCGGCCGACCTCCGGACCTGCTCAGTGGCCGCCACTACCTTCAAAGTGGTCGGCCTCCTGATTGGTTTTGCCTCCGTTGCCATGTGCACGGTCGGCCTCCCGAACTGTTTGCCCGTCGCCGCCGTTGCCGTGTGCACGGTCGGCCCCCTGAACTTTTTGTGGACTCTTGTTGAGCTCTGGTTTTTGTTTTTGATGTGCTTTCCTGCGTTTTTGGACTCTGGTGCTCCTTGTCTTTTGTTTGGTCTCTGTCCCTCTATCCTGGCCTGGTGCTTTGTGCTTTTTTTGTTTGGGCTGTCGGGAGCCAGCCCTTGGAGGGGGGGGGTACTGTCACGGTTCTGGGTCCGTTGGACACAGTATTTTGAGTTTATTATGTTTTGGTGTAATTTTGCATCATGGATTGTTTTCTTGTTCTCTTGTGGTTGTGATGATTATTATTATTATTAGAGTTTCATGTTTCTGTTATCCATTTTTTAGGAATTGTGGTTTCATGTATAGTTCAGTTCCATGTGTCATTTTCTGTCTCTCTGTGTTGAGTCCGTGTCTCTGAGTTGTGATTCATGTTTCCTGTTTTATTGTGAAAGTCTGTCTTATGTTAGTGTGTGCAGCTTTGTTTCCCCCGTCTCGTTAGCCCTGATCTCCCCCAGCTGTGTCCCCCTTCTGTGGCCCATTCCCTCATTACTACCCTGTGTATTTAAGCCCTGTGTTTTCCCATGCTCGGTGTCGCGTCGTACCTTCAGGTTATGCCTGTGTGTTCCTGGTCTCCGGTTTCAGTAGTCACTTCACGTTTGGTTTTCATGTCAGCAATAAAGCTAAGGTTCTGATTCACAATTCTGTGTTCGAGTCCTGCGCTTGGATCCTCCTCTCCGCCTGCCCGCACACAGAGCCCTGACATAATGTCGTCATACGTTTTATTCAAACGCTGCTCCCAGTGAGGTTTCTGCTGCGGGCCTGTTTTTAGTGGCAAATCTGGGAGAAACAGTTGCATTTCTATCGTGATGACAGAGCTGAGCGTTAAACGAAGCAATGAGGCACAAAACGTGTCAGGACTTTTTTATAATTGAGTTATTCACTCGATGAGTAATATTGTGGCGAGTACAAGCTCGTCCAGATGAACAGAATCAACTTTGTGATGTTTTCTTCGTCTTTGTTATTGTCATTTTCTGTTTTTCATCGAATCTTTTTCTTTCTGTCTCCACATTATAATGTTTTCTGTCCTGCTTGATTTTCTGTTCGACTTATGCAAAAGTACCTTTTGTTCGTTCAAATGACTTTGTAAACACTTTTTGAATTCTGTTTTTAAATGTCAGCTGATTTTAATTTTAAATGTCACTTTGACTGGTTTTATTTTTATTTTATCATTATTTTATAATATTTGTATTTATTTGATGATAAAATCACGAGGTGTTCACTCAGGATCTAAAACAAACTGACGAAATCTTCGTGACTGATGATTTTCTGATGATTCTTTTCAGCACAGAAAGGTTCATCTTTTAAAAATGATGAAGAATTTTCATTTTCATTCACTTCAAAAACAAGTCTGAATGTACCGACCCTAAAAGATTATCTTTAGAAGTTTATTATTTGAGTTACTTACCCTGACAAGTGTAAAACACCTCCAGGTACTTATAAATGTTTACACACGGGTCGTATGGGCTCGTTGCTTCAACAGTACAGTTGTTTGTCCCATTGCACCTGTGAATGCAGGTCAAAGGTGAATCAGCGAAAATTCACTGCATCATCTGAGAGAAGATGGAGAGCTGAAGAAACAGAGTCAGCATCTGTACCTGGTAGTTACATAGTTCATGCTTCCTGGCCAGGAGCAGTTAACATTTTTGACGTGATCAGCATATCCATCAGGGCACGTGGTCGTGTCACGGCGACCATAATTCGCCCAGGAGACGACTATAACCTGTCCTTCATCTGAGGAAGAGTTCATAGAGTCAAACTGTAACCATGGTGATATTTTTAACTGCATTAAATGTACAAAGAAAGAGAAGCTGTGTTCTCACCACACTGAAGGTTTCCATGAGATTTTTCACATATTACACTTTGGCCTGAAACAGACACAGATCCCATAGAAACTGTAATCATTCATGTACAGATTGGGTTCATCAGTCATTTCTAATCACAGGTTTAACAGAGTCGTTACGTGGGAAGCAGTCGTAGGTGGTCTCCAGGTATTTGCAGACTCCAGGATCATAAGTAATGTTTGACTGTATGTCACACTCGGTTTTTCCATCACAGCTGCAGGGAGACAGAAACAGCTGGTTTTCAGCTCAAAGATATGAAACAAGTTACTTTCAGGTAATCATTTACTTCCTGTTAGTTTGAGTAAAGCTGTTCAACAGGTTTTAGTTTGTTTCTTCTTTTGAATCAAAGGCTCACTTCTACCATCCCACAGTGCTCACCTGTTCGTCACGTTGTTCACAGCGTCACTGTGAGACCAGGTTACTCCACCTCCACATCTGTACTCAGCTGACCTCACAATGATCATTCCACCCACTGTTATACAGACACAGTATGAGAGAAAAGGAACAACTCAACACAACATGCAATAATCCAGGTTTCAGGCTTCAGTTTCAGACTCAGATGCTGCAGATCCATAAATAATGAGGATTGTACCTCTGTACACCACCACAGTGGATATTACATTAACTCTGATCAAGGAGGAAACTTTAAGTCAGTGTTTTTGTTTCTAATCTACATCAAATGTTTCTGAACTTTTATACACAGTCCAACATCCTCAGAGCTTTTTTAAAGAATAAATGCACTGTTGGTTTGTTGATCAGGAAAATACAATTTAAACTGAAAATAAGCATAAAAAGGCTGTAAACTATAAACAGTTCATCCAATACTTGTTAAGTTTGTTGAATTTAGCCTGAGAGTCTGAATTTGATCTGCAGTGAATTCTTGGACACTATTTTCCATCTTACCACAGCTCAGGCGATGAACACTGAGGCCGTTAGAGGTGACCACTCTCCCTGTGGATATGGGGGTCACAGGAGGAGGAACGGAAACTTGAGCTCTGATAAAGCCTGAAATAAAAATAAATGTATAATAATGTAATAATGTAAATGTATAATGTAAAATAAATGCTAGGTTTAAGCCCGGGTCATCTTTTCAGAAGCCCGGGGTCTTTTGGAGTGTAATTTGTTTCATAGTTAGAGGCCTGACTGACAACTGTATAAAACAAAAACTACACACAATATTCGAAGCACATAGCGCACAGTCGTAAATTCCCCCTAATTTTGGTATCAATCAATCAATCAATCAATCAATCAATCAGTCAATCAATCAATCAATCAATCAATCAATCAAGGCTTTATTCGCCACATGCAGGTTGCCCTGCAGTGAAATTTGAGCAGCTACCAAAGCAAATCATTGGTACTGTACAAATAATGTAAATATGACGGTGTATCACAAAAGATTGATATCAAACTGATCACTTGACCCATTTTGACTCTATCCAGTCCTTTAAATCCAGATTGAAAGCATATCTATTTGATTTGGCTTTCCTGACCAGTTAATACCCTTTTAAATCTTTTAAATTTTTAACTTTTAAATCTTTTATTAAATTTATGCTTTTATTATTAATGTTCCTGCTGTTTTTGTCTTCTTAGTGGATTTTGTATTTATCTAGCTCTTCTGGTCTGTTAGTGCCTGATTTGTACCCTGTTATTGACTTATGCTGACTCTCCATATTACTGT
Organism: Aulonocara sp. 'chitande type north' Nkhata Bay; assembly: GCF_057382095.1. Classification (NCBI taxonomy): domain Eukaryota; kingdom Metazoa; phylum Chordata; class Actinopteri; order Cichliformes; family Cichlidae; genus Aulonocara; species Aulonocara sp. 'chitande type north' Nkhata Bay. The sequence goes on along the minus strand of NC_141363.1, from coordinate 19,647,905 downwards.
GAAGCACTTTGCTTTGGTTTTTAAATGTGCTATATAAATAAAACTGTACTATATTACGTTACTTGTTCTTCGAGTGAATCAACAAATGGCGAAATGAAAAGCCGAACAACAACAATGCTGTTTCTTTAGAGAGTCTCAGCTTACATGTGTTTATTTCATATTTGTGAGAACGCTCACAGGCATTCACACATTTCTGCTAAATCATAGTAATTCTGCTCAATGATAGAATTTCTGCTACGTTTGACTATTTTTGCTAGATTATAGTATTTCTGCTAAGTCAAAGGAGTTCATGTAAATCATGGTATCTCTACCAAGTCACAGTGTTTCTGCTAAATCGTTGTATTTCTGCAGATTCATAGTATTTGACACTGCAAAGTATTTCTGGGTGTGGACGAGGACGAGGGGTGCGTTTCCTTCTGAGGTTGGAACCCCCCCTCCAGACCTGCTCCTTAAAGAAGTGGAGCCCCCCCACCAGGTTGCAATCCAAAGCCTCTATCCCTGATTTCCTCACACATGTCAACAAGGAGCCCCACAACATCCAGAACCCCCCCACCCGCCCAGCAGCCACCAGACAGGGTTCATTTCATTTTCACTGGGAACAGAAATAAGATTTTAAAAAGGTGTGTGTGAAGGATAGAGTTTAGATTTTAGATCACACAAATACAATATTTAGTAGTTACAGACAGAAGAAGAAGAGGTGAGCTCTAATAATGAGAAAGTTCACAGAAAGGCTCTTTGTGACCAGAATATAAGAAGCAGTAAAACAGCATTTACCTGAAGTGATGAGTGAACAGGTTGCTGCCAGCACTGAAAGAGACAGAAAGAAAGCTCAGTGTCAGACTGTGTGTTTGATATCAAGTTGAATTCACCTCAAAACATGAAACAGAAATGAAAAGCAAACAGGAGAAAGCTGCTGCTTTCATTCACACCTGGATTCTTTGGAAACTCTTTCTAAACAGCAGATTTCAATGACACATTTATTCTCTTCATCTTTCCAACTTTTGTCAATAAACTTATTTGTGTTGACAGTTTGACTTCAACTCTTCAAAGTAAATGATCAGCCATGAATTGCTCTCAGGACTCTGTGAAGCCTAACTGTCCTGCTGAGGTGATGCAAACATGTATTTAGGATGTTAGATGAAGTGATCCAATAAAGCAGAAAGAAAAGCATGTCACAGTACAGCACAGTGGAAAGCTAGAAAAGGATTAGACTGAACATGTGCAGCTGATTTCATGTATAAATAAAGGATGATCAGTGTGTTGTACTCACACAGTGTGCTGCTGAGTCCGGAGCAGAGCATCATGTTAGGAGATCTGGATTACAGTGAAGAGCTGATGGAGGATCAAACACAGAGCTGCTGGATTCACTCTGTTTCAGTAACACCTGTGATGTACATGCAAAGCACAGCCAATGGAAAAGCAGAGTATCCTCCTTCTCACGTGCAGGATGTTGGATGTTTGGAATGGAAAAAGTATGAGAAAAAGAAAAAACCAGGATGTGAATAAACAACATGTAAAACAGGGTGCAGCAGGAACACAGCAGGAATATATTTGTATGGAAAATTTTCATATTTACATGGAACATCTCCACATGTCTCTCTGGTCAGAGACCACAAACGAGACAGTGTTTGTGATGCTGAGTCAACAGTATTATATTGTAAGTGTTTAAAGAGAGGTTTCCATTGACTGTGACTGTGTGAAGAACTGTTGAAAGTTCCTGAACAACACAACATGCCATTGTATGGCAGCTGCACCATTGTACACTATCTCTACTTTTAACTTTCCTTTTTGCTAAAGCATATAGTTGGGACCAAACACTCCCGGAACAACAAGTAGGCCTGCAGAGCGAGAGCGAAGTGCTCTAATAGGGTGATATGGTACTACAAGGTCATTAAGATAAGATGGGGCCTGATTATTTAAGACCTTGTATGTGAGGAGCAGGATTTTACATTCAATTCTGGATTTAACAGGAAGCCAATGAAGGGAAGCCAATACAGGAGAAATACAGCATTTTGGATTAACTGAAGGCTTTTCAGTTAATCTGCTTCATGCATGGAGAGGGAGACATAGTCTAAGAGTTCTTCTGTCTCCTACTACCTGAACTGGGTCGAGGAACATCCTGGGACAGAGCTTATCCACCCGCTTCCTCTCAGCTGTAGATAAGCTGCTGTTCCCACAAACAACAACATAGAAGATGGCCGACAGCACCAGAGAGTCTAAAAAGGTCTTCAGGAGTTCCCCCTGCACTCCAAAAGATCTCAGTCTCCTCAGCAGGTACAGTCTGTTCTGACTCCTGACTCAGTGTTGTCTTAAAGACATTCCTGCAATTTAATTGGCTACAAAGAGCTAGGTTGATCTGCATACCCAAGAAGTATGCGATGCCTTGTAACGATACCTTGAAGAAGCATTTAAAATATAAACAGAACTGGTCCCAGCGTGGAACCCTGAGGAACTCCATTATTAACCTGAGAATGTGAAGAAGGCAAATTGGAGTCTGTTAGACAGACATCACTGAAGTCACTGCGGTGCAGAAACTTTAATACCTACTGCATGCTCTGATCTCTGTAGTAAAAGTTCATGGTCATCAGTATTGGTATCAGTATTTTTTTCACTCTAATAGTTAAGATTTTATTTGTGAAGAAATTCATGAATTCGTTAATAGCTGAGATTAAAGGAATGTTTGGAGCTCTGTTTGTCATCCTGGCTACAGACTCAAGTTTAGGGATGGGTATCGTTTAGGTTTTATCCGATACCAGTGCCAAACTGGTACTTTTGAAACGGTGCCGGTGCTTAAAGAATGGAGAACACAAACTTTGTCCAAAAACCTCTCATGTTCAGCTGTTTCCCTCTTTTTCTTTGGTCATTTTAGCCTTTTTAGCCAGGGTGAAGGGAGTATCTGCCATCAAACAAGAGGACAGCAGCATGTAGCTATGATGATGTTTGCTAGTTCACCTTACATGCATTAATGTAATAACGTGGTTAGCCTACTCAACGTAAATTACACACGAACAACATGAAGCTACTCACGCAGAGAAGAACGGCTGCTGCTGCCATCATCATCCTCATCATTTCTGCTACACTGGCAGGGCTAGGGGCCAGGACTCTCCTCTTCGTGTTTTTGGGGGATGTTGCATAACAGACACCACACCCGCAGTAGATGTGCTCGGTGTGAGGTCTCGCAGCAAGCTATCAAATACGGTTCATTTCTTGGCTTTTAACAAAACGCTATGTGTCGCCAGGTGTTTCATCAGATTCTTGGTGTTACCTCCTTTGACAGTATCACAGTATCAGCTTAAAGCACTTGTTGCTGCTGAGTTTGCATCTTTTGCTGTGAAGTACAGCAGGACTTTGACCGCTTCGCCTTGGGCGTTTTTAATCTGTAGCTCTGCTCTAAAAGAACGTTCGTACCTGGGCCCGCCTACTACGCTCGCAAAGGTAAAATGATTGGCTAGAATCTAAAGTGTCTGACATCTCAGGGGGGAAAAAAGCACCGAAATGTGCGCTGCTTTTCGGTCTGGTTACTACCGTTTATGTCAGAACCGATACCGGGACCCATCCCAACTCAAGTTTGTTCTTATTTTCTTAAAAATCAGTGATGAATAGTGAAATGTTCTAGCTTTACTGAGAGCCTTTTTTAATAGAGTCACTTGGAGTGATTATTTTTCCAGCTAAATGATGATCATCTAAATTAGTAAGATGCCATTTCTGGACTTCCTGACCAACCATCCCTTTAACGTTAACTAGTAATGACTTCATGAACTTCTTCACAAATAAAATTTTTATCATTAGAGAAAAAATTACCAGTAATCATCCCACAGATGTAATATTATCTACAGCTACTCTTAGTACCATTGATGTTAAGTTAGACTCTTTTTCTCCAATTGATCTTTCTGAGTTAACTTCAATAATTACTTCCTCCAAACCATCAACGTGTCTTTTAGACCCCATTCCTACAAAACTGCTCAAAGAAGTCCTGCCATTAATTAATTCTTCGATCTTAAATATGATCAACCTATCTCTAATAATCAGCTATGTACCACAGGCCTTCAAGCTGGCTGTAGTTACACCTTTACTCAAAAAGCATCTCTAGACCCAGCAGTCTTAGCTAATTATAGGCCAATCTCCAACCTTCCTTTATATCAAACATCCTTGAAAGAGTAGTTGTCAAACAGCTAACAGATCATCTGCAGAGGTTTATTTGAAGAGTTTCAGTCAGGTTTCAGAGCTCATCACAGCACAGAAACAGCTTTAGTGAAGGTTACAAATGATCTTCTTATGGCCTCTGACAGTGGACTCATCTCTGTGCTTGTCCTGCTAGACCTCAGTGCAGCGTTCAATACTGTCGACCATAATATCCTATTAGAGCGATTAGCACTTAGACCCCCGGAGAGCAGTCATTTTGGTTTTCTACCTTAGACCCCTGCGGAGTCATCATTTTGCGTTTCTACCTTTAAAAGCCGGAGAGCAGTCAGTCAAATGCTGGAGTCGTTCATATGTATATTAGGTCGTTACCTAGGAATTCTGGAGGGAGGGGAGTGGGGGTGAGTGATTGAGGGGGGGGGAGCTGCTAAAAGCTGTGAACTTCCTTTTGTGTTTCATCTTGATGCATTCTCAATCATCCAGGGAAATAAATCTCCAAAAGTCACCAACTTGGAGTGTTTCAGTTTGCCATCTTGGGGAGAAATCAACACACATGGGTGTATGTCCTTTGTTGCTGAGATTTATTGATAAAAACAGTACAAAAAACCAACCATTTGTACACATATTTACAAATAATTCAACATTGTCAGCAATCACTCACAATCCTGGCACTGCCACGGTATCTGTCGTCTGCATTTACCACATGTGTACCTGTAGCAGTGAACACATCGCACAGTGGCCTGATTTTTTTTGCATCTGTGTTTGACCTGACACGTGGCCCTTTTTCCAGGGCTCGGTGTTTAGGGTTCTGCCCGAAGCAACTGATCTTTTCTTGCCTTCTTCGCAGCTACATGAGAGTGAGCCAACTCTGTTGCAAGCGCCACCAGGAAGTCCACCCGTCTTTCCTTCGTCCCGGTGCATGCTTGATACAGCACATGTGCATTCAGTGCTGCCATGTCAATCATGTTACAAAACACGGCGACTGGCCAGCGCCGTGCTCCTTTGCGGACAGTGTACTCCCGAACCATCTGGTCCATCACATCCACGCCACACTTTGTTTTGTTGTAAAGGGTGACAGTGTTTGGCTTTCTTTTGGTGGTGTTATCAGTCTGAACCACGCTGTGCATGCTGCTAAGAATATAGACTGTCTTCTTCCGTTTGGCCGCATACGCCGTCAGCGTGGCAGCAGAGGTTGAAAACACCTAAGAAATAAGATAAATTGTTATTTTCATAGCCCTTTTACACACAATGAAACACATAAACATAGAACCACAAAAGACCTGCAACATACCTGAGTGGTGAATTCATTGCGATCTGTCTGTCTAGTGGATTGAGGAATTTCCCTGCGAATCTTGTTGACTGTGCCGAGGATGGTGGTTTTCCGTCCAAGAAGTTTTTGCGCAAGTGAAAGCGATGTGAAAAAATTGTCCGTGGTAACATTTCTGCCCTTGTCTAGGAATGGTTCCATCAGCCTGCGGTGAGCTTCCTTTTGTGTTTCATCTTGATGCATTCTCAATCATCCAGGGAAACAAATCTCCAAAAGTCACCAACTTGGAGTGTTCCAGTTTGCCATCTTAGGGAGAAATCAACACACATGGGTGTATGTCCTTTGTTGCTGACATTTATTGATAAAAACAGTACAAAAAACCAACCATTTGTACACATATTTACAAATGGCCTGCTGAGTGGTGCATGGAGCAAGTTTTGGGTGGCTTGCGACCTAAAATCCAAGTACACAGATGCAAAAAAAAAATCAGGCCACTGTGCGATGTGTTCACTGCTACAGGTACACATGTGGTAAATGCAGACGACAGATACCGTGGCAGTGCCAGGATTGTGATTGCTGAAAATGTTGAAATGTACTCACTCACTTTTTATCATTATTTGTAAATATGTGTACAAACGGTTGGTTTTTTGTACTGTTTTCATCAATAAATGTCAGCAACAAAGGACATACAAAGGACATGTGTTGATTTCTCCCTAAGATGGCAAACTGAAACACTCCCCCACCCCCTCAATCACTCACCCCCACTCCCCTCCCTCCAGAATTCCTAGGTAACGACCTAATATACATATGAATGACTAGCCAATTTAGCTTCCACTTCCACCATTTGACTGCTCTCGGGTTTTATAGGTAGAAAGGTAGAAGCCACTTCCACCATTTGACTGCTCTCGGGTTTTATAGGTAGAAAGGTAGAAGCCTGGGGATGCTAGTGTTAGAACATGCTGTAGGTATTACAGGTGCTGCACTGCAGTGGTTTGTATCATATCTATCTAATAGACTCCAGTTTGTGCATGTAAATGGAGAGTCCTCTTCACACACTGAGGTTAATTATGGAGTTCCACAGGGTTCAGTGCTAGGACCAATTCTGTTTACATTATACATGCTTCCCTTAGGCAGCATCATTAGAAGACATAGCATACATTTACACTGCTATGCAGATGACACCCAGCTCTATCTGTCCATGAAGCCAGATAACACACACCAATGAGTTAAACTGCAGGAATGTCTTAAAGACATAAAGACCTGGATGGCCGCTAACTTTCTGCTTCTTAGTTCAGATCAAACTGAGGTTATTGTACTCGGCCCTGAAAATCTTAGAAATATGGTATCTAACCAGATTCTTACTCTGGATGGCATTACCTTGGCCTCCAGTAACACTGTGAGGAACCTTGGAGTCATTTTTGACCAGGACATGTCCTTCAACGCACATATTAAACAAATATGTAAGACTGCTTTCTTCCATTTGCGCAACATCTCTAAAGTTAGAAATATCCTGTCTCAGAGTGACGCTGAAAAACTAGTTCATGCATTTATTACTTCCAGGCTGGACGACTGTAATTCATTATTATCAGGAAGTCCTAAAAACTCCCTGAAAAGCCTTCAGTTAGTCCAAAATGCTGCAGCAAGAGTCCTGACAGGGACTAGAAAGAGAGAGCAGATTTCTCCTGTTTTGGCTTCCCTTCATTGGCTTCCTGTTAAATCCAGAATTGAATTCAAAATCCTGCTCCTCACATACAAGGTCTTAAATAATCAGGCCCCATCTTATCTCAATGACCTTGTAGTACCATATCACCCTATTAGAGCACTTCGCTCTCGCTCTGCAGGCCTACTTGTTGTTCCTAGAGTATTTAAAAGTAGAATGGGAGGCAGAGCCTTCAGTTTTCAGGCCCCTCTTCTGTGGAACCAGCTTCCAGTTTGGATTCAGGAGACAGACACTATCTCTACTTTTAAGATTAGGCTTCAAACTTTCCTTTTTGCTAAAGCATATAGTTAGGGCTGGACCAGGTGACCCTGAATCCTCCCTTAGTTATGCTGCAATAGACGTAGGCTGCCGGGGATTCCCATGATGCACTGAGTTTTTCCTTTCCAGTCACCTTTCTCACTCACTATGTGTTAACAGACCTCTCTGCATTGAATCATATCTGTTATTAACCTCTGTCTCTCTTCCACAGCATGTCTTTATCCTGTCTTCCTTCTCTCACCCCAACCAATCACAGCAGATGGCCCCGCCCCTCCCTGAGCCTGGTTCTGCTGGAGGTTTCTTCCTGTTAAAAGGGAGTTTTTCCTTCCCACTGTTGCCAAAGTGCTGCTCATAGGGGGTCATATGATTGTTGGGTTTTTTTCTCTGTATCTATGAAGTGCCTTGAGGCGACTTATGTTGTGATTTGGCGCTACATAAATAAAATTGAATTGAATTGAATTGAACCGCCCCCAACATGTCCGGCTGGATAACCGCTGCTCATCTACAATCACGATGAACACTGGTGTACCACAAGGATGTGTGATGAGCCCTTTCCTCTACTCCCTCTTCACCCACGACTGCAGACCTGCTGATGGTTCCAACACCATCATTAAGTTTGCAGATGACACCACGGTGATTGGCCTCATCAGTGACAACGATGAGGCCGCCTACAGGGAGGAGGTGGATCGTCTGGCTGAGTGGTCCGACAGAAACAACCTGCTGCTTAACACCGAGAAGACCAAGGAGCTCATCGTGGACTACAGGAGGAATGCTGACCCACATCCACCCATCCACATTAAGGGGACGGCTGTGGAGCGTGTGAGCAGCTTCAAGTTCCTGGGAGTCCACATCTCCGAGGATCTCACCTGGACGACCAACTGCTCCCAGCATCACATGGACTCTTCACCCTCCTGCCCTCTGGGAGGCGCTACAGGAGCCTCCGGACTAAGACCACCAGGTACCGGAACAGCTTCTTCCCCACAGCTGTCAGACTCCTGAACTCTGCCTCCTGACATCTGACCCACGTTAAACTCATGGACTGAACATACACACACCCACAATGGACAACTGTACCCTCAAACACAATAATAACATGGAGTGAACCACCACTCACAACCACCAGCACTTTATATAGCCTCTGTAGAAACTATCCACATATCTCACTGATCTTAACTGCACTACTGTATAGCTCTGTGTAAATAATCATTCTGTACATTCGATAATTTTTAATCCTACAACTGTTTATAACTTGCATAGTTCACATTTCTGTATAGCTGTATATCTCAGATTCTGTAAAGTTATTTATTTCATATTTATATCCTGTTCATAGCCTGTACTCACTACAGCCTGTACATACTTATAGTTATAGGCAAGGCAAATTTATTTGTATAGCACAATTCAACAACAAGGTGATTCAAAGTGCTTTACAGAGACATTAGAAACAAAAACAAATAAAAAGCATGATTTAAAATTGATTAAAACAAGCAAACAAACAAACTAACTAAACACACACATTTCACACCTGTTCGCGCGATCTGAACCCTTATCGTAAGGGGAGCTACCAGTCCTTCTGTGGACGAGCTACTTTCTATTTTAAATTCCCTGAATTTAAAATACTCTCTAGACCCAGTCTAGACCCAGTTGGGGAGCTACCCAGAGCTCTAATCCCACATGAATCCCATATTCATAACATACTTCATACCGTGTACATTATAACATACCATAATAGACCCATTTCTGTAATATACTCACATATCTATATTATTGCTAATATATATTGTAATATATCTATATCACTAAAGAACTTCTGGATGGATGCAAACGGCATTTCATTGCCCTGTACCTGTGCATGTGCAATGACAATAAAGTTGAATTCTATTCTATTCTATTCTATTTCCTTTCACCATTAAAACCCAGAATCCAGGATGTCAGGCTTGAACTGAAGACTCATCTTCTATTGTTGGAAACTCACATGTTAAGCATGACAATCACATAACAGGGCAGGAGTGAAGCAAATCGAATACGAGGACTGTCTGAGACCACACAGAGGAGAGAACAGTATTGAGGGACAACACGAAATTAAGAAACGAAATGAAATTTCATGTGTGTTGCAACCGTATCCTGTGCTGCTCAGCCTGAAGCAGAGCAGCATGTTAGAATATCTGGATTCCAGTGAGGAGGACTCTGTTTACACTGTTTGGATTAAAGCTGTAATTTATTTTAAAAACATGTAAAACACAACAATGAGAACATTTTCCTTTGCAGACCAAACATAGAGTTAACAGCACTAAATGAAAGGTTACATAAACTTGGCTCTGCTCACTTTAACATGATGCAAATTACCTGAAGAACAAAGGAGCAGAGCCTTACAGGAAACCAGAATATTTCACCAGAAATGAAATCAGGGACACGCCGGCCATGATGTGCCCACATCCCCCTTCACCAAACACACCCACGGTTGGATCACGAGACCCTGAATCCTCCCTTAGATAAGCTGCAATATTAGGTGTTATTAATCTCTGTCTCTCTTCCACAGCATGTCTTTATCCTGTCTTCCTTCTCTCACCCCAACCGGTCGCAGCAGATGGCCCCGCCCCTCCCTGAGCCTGGCTCCTCCAGAGGTTTCTTCCTGTTAAAAGGGAGTTTTTCCTTCCCACTGTCGCCAATGTGCTTGCTCATAGGGGGTCATATGATTCTTGGGATTTTCTCTTTTTACCATAGGATCTACTTTACAATATAAATTGCCTTGAGACGACTGCTGTTGTGATTTGGCGCTGTATAAATAAAATGTATTCGAACTCAACTGAATTGAAAGCTGAAGGCTCTGCTTCCCATTGTATGGAGCAATCACATGTGAACCAGCAGTCTGAGAGCGAAGTGCTCTATTTGTCATACGGCACTGTAAGGTCATTAGGATAAGATGGAGCCTGATTATTCAGGACCCACAAAGTCACTTGGAGGGATTATTTTTCCTGGTTAAATGATGATCTTCTAAATGAGTGAGATGCCATTTCCTGTGCAGCTTTTTCCAAGACTCTTTTTAGTTGTCGTGCAATGTTTAAATCCTGTGATCTACATGCAAACCCATTGCCAGCTGACGGTAATAGACAGGGTGCGGCAGGAGTACAGCTGGGAACACATTTGTATGGAAAATATTCTGATTTGCATTGAAAATCTTTGTTCTAACTCACAAAGGTGAAAGTGTTTCGGTCCATGGGTCGAAAGGTGACCTTCCTGAGTGCAAACATATGCAAACATCTGTTAAAGAGTGGACTCAGGCGCGGAGCTCAGAAATAAAGACAGTGCGTTTATTTACAGTGCAGCAAGGTGACAACAGTTCAAATGTGCAACAATGGTGATAGTGCGTCCTTCCTTCCGTGTAAGCCCGTGCGTGGTAGTGAGTGCTTCCTTTGTGTCCGTGAATCCTCCGTCAATCCCTGGGTGAACACACACACGACAGCAGAATGAGTACGTAGCTCAGACACGCCAGCGGCTCGAAAACACTACCAGGCTTAGTGCAATACTCCAGCGCTGTCTGTCGCTCAGCCACACCATCAAGTAGCCCTGCCGAAGGTGGTAGTAGATTGGCAACAGCCGGTGGATTGATTGCAGGTGCGGCAGCTCCGGGCGACAGCACTTCCGGGTCGGAGGTAGCCTGTTGCTAGGTTACCTCCTAACACATAAGAGCGGAGAGACACATACACACGCACACAAATATACACACTGGCAGGTCCACCGGTCAGGGCGCCGTCAGAGCCTGACAACATCAGTAACCAAAGCTGGGTTCCAAGAAAAATTTGAAGTGTTTAGAAAAAGTTATCAGTCATCAGCTGTGACTGATTTGAATAGTTTTAATCAAACCTGTGATCTGATACAGGGAGTGCAGAATTATTAGGCAAATGAGTATTTTGTCCACATCATCCTCTTCATGCATGTTGTCTTACTCCAAGCTGTATAGGCTGGAAAGCCTACTACCAATTAAGCATATTAGGTGATGTGCATCTCTGTAATGAGAAGGGGTGTGGTCTAATGACATCAACACCCTATATCAGGTTTGCATAATTATTAGCCAACTTCCTTTCCTTTGGCAAAATGGGTCAAAAGAAGGACTTGACAGGCTCAGAAATGTCAAAAATAGTGAGAGATCTTGCAGAGGGATGCAGCAGTCTCAAAATTGCAAAGCTTCTGAAGCGTGATCATCGAACAATCAAGCGTTTCATTCAACATAGTCAACAGGGTCACAAGAAGCGTGTGGAAAAACCAAGGCGCAAAATAACTGCCCATGAACTGAGAAAAGTCAAGCGTGCAGCTGCCAAGATGCCACTTGCCACCAGTTTGGCCATATTTCAGAGCTGCAACATCACTGGAGTGCCCAAAAGCACAAGGTGTGCAATACTCAGAGACATGGCCAAGGTAAGAAAGGCTGAAAGACGACCACCACTGAACAAGACACACAAGCTGAAACGTCAAGACTGGGCCAAGAAATATCTCAAGACTGGTTTTTCTAAGGTTTTATGGACTGATGAAATGAGAGTGAGTCTTGATGGGCCAGATGGATGGGCCCGTGGCTGGATTGGTAAAGGGCAGAGAGCTCCAGTCCCACTCAGACGCCAGCAAGGTGGAGGTGGAGTACTGGTTTGGGCTGGTATCATCAAAGATGAGCTTGTGGGGCCTTTTCGGGTTGAGGATGGAGTCAAGCTCAACTCCCAGTCCTACTGCCAGTTTCTGGAAGACACCTTCTTCAAGCAGTGGTACAGGAAGAAGTCTGCATCCTTCAAGAAAAACATGATTTTCATGCAGGACAATGCTCCATCACACGCGTCCAAGTACTCCACAGCGTGGCTGGCAAGAAAGGGTATATATTGGTTTTTGTTAAGTTGCCTAATAATTCTGCACAGTAATAGTCACCTGCACACACAGATATCCCCCTAAAATAGCTCAAACTAAAAACAAACTAAAAACTACTTCCAAAAACATTCAGCTTTGATATTAATGAGTTTTTTGGGTTCATTGAGAACATGGTTGTTATTCAATAATAACATTATTCCTCAAAAATACAACTTGCCTAATAATTCTGCACTCCCTGTATTCAGAATACGTTACTCACAGTGGGTAACTTAAGAGAATATGACCAAACTACATTTTGGGGCATGTAATCTGTAATCCGTAGTGGAATACATTTCAACAACACTGCCTCCAGAAACCTGCAGCAATCAAACATATCTGTCAGAACACACTTGTTGGAAATGTTGAGGAAGCAACTTTAAGCAGATTTCCTGAACTTTAACTCCATTTACTGCACAGGCCTGCTCTCCACCCATGTGACTGACCTCCAGGAACCGCGAGATGTCCCTCTTGTCGTTAATGGCCATGGCGACCACGTTCTCAAACATCCAGAAAAATGGGCGGTTCTCGCCGTCCTTGGGCTTGGCTTCGCTCAGAAGTCGATAAAACTCGAAGAACAACCTGCCCGTGCCTTCTGGAGAGACAAAAACCATCAACAGTCAAGAACGCTAAAATCGAACTAGGAATACGCAGGCAGATTATCGCTGCATCAGAAACAACCTTTAAAGAGTTAAACTATCACGCTGTGTGGCTTTAGTGCCTTTAAAAGAGTAGAAAATCACCAAAACACACGTTAAATATACCCAGAATGCACTCAGGGACTCACCGTACAGGCCCTTCCTCGCAGGATTGACGATGGAGAGGTCGTTGCAGGGACTTCCTCCGATCACCAGGTCAAACGGACCCCACTCCTGAATCTGAGCGAGATGACAAAATCAGACAGAACACAGTTCCTGTTTTCAATACGACAGGATGAGTTTAATGTTTCGGCCAATAAAAGAGTTGAAGTTTAAAACTAATCTGAATAAAAAGAGTGAAACAGCTGATTAAATAACGTTTAGGTAAACGTGAAGCAGCAGAGGGTACGATTGTCTGATTCGAAGGGTTGTGTCTCCCTGTGTTCATATGTGATGTTTACAATGATTATTAGAAAGAAAAGACTTTGCAAAGCTCCAGCTGATGCAACAGTCCAGTGCCGCCCAATATTCAGCGAATAAACGTTCATTATTAAAGAAGGAAGTCATCAACCGTTCCTGTTCTGAGGCTTGAACCTCAGAAGTTTGTCAATAATAAAAAGTGTAGAAACTTTATCCTCAACACGAACGCTGTTTAAACCGTCCTCTGAACACAACCGAGGAATAAGTGTGAAGAAGGGAACGTGACGCGGCGTGCCTCTTATGTACTTCCTGTTTTATTTTGGTAGTCCTGTGTTGCTTGTGCTTTGTCTTCAGTCTGACCTTCTCTCCTGATTCTACTTCTACATATATATATAGTCGACCTTAATCCTACAGAGAATGTGGTGATTTGATGGATAATTAAAGTCCGTCATATATCCACAAACACAACAAGCTGAAAGTCAGTGATGCTGCTCGGTTTGCAGTCCTGAACATCACGGCACAAGCAGGATTCACTCTGATTGTGGAATAAAAGTATGAACGTGTGTTTATAAGTTACACTTGTGTCTGAATCCTGCAGCTTATCACACATTTGATTTCCATGTGTGACGACTGCAAGTGTCCAGAGTGAGGACAGACTGAGGGACCCACTGCTGCACATCATCTGTGAGGCTTTGCACCGCTGATGATCCACCAGGACAAACTCAGCAGTGTGTGAGGAAGAGGAGGAGGAAGAGCCAGCAGCAGCTGACAGATGGAGAGAATAGACAGACTGTTCCCTGTTTGTGAAGGACTGCTAGGAAAGTTTAACAGAACTGTCTGTGCTGAATCAGTCTTATTAGGTAATGTTCACATAATGTGATCATCCCAGTGTTTCCAGTGTGGGAGAAAGTACTCAGAGTACTCAGGGCCTTCAAGTTACACACTATGAAAGGCAGCAACAAGTTTAATGTTCAGAAACCTAAAGTCTGTATCAGCAGCAGAATGGAGCTAAAATAAATGTTGGTTTCAGTTCTATGAAGCTTTGAGGATTTTGGATCAGTAGCTGCTGTGTTTGTTGCATCATATTGCTGTAACTGTTTATATGCTTTATATATTCTGAGCTAAGTTGATCTATAGTGTTACATCATATTCTATAAGGATGTTATGTGTTTGTAGACTTTCTGCCCAGTTTGACCCATTTAGCAGACGTCAGCCTGTTTAAGGCTCTGATATCTATTCTGTATGACTTACAGCAGTTATGACATGGTCTGATTTTCTCACCCAATAAAGGAATATTTCATATATCAGTCGACTCTTCATTCTATCAGACACAGTTATCACAGCTCCTACATTTGCTTTTACACATGTATGTAAGCATTGAGCCACATTTAGTACCAACATATTAAAAGAATAATATTTGTCTCTTATGTATAACACATCTGTATATGCACTGTCACAGATACTTGACAGGAAACATAAATAACTGCGACTTGAATCTTTGCTGAAGCTCAGTGTTTGACCCAGAGTTCAAACTCACTGCTGTAATAACTAATCATGATACATATAATAACTATAACATTGGCCATATTATATTTACATTACACAGTGAGATGACTTTAGTCTCATGAACAACATTAGCTGATTGTTATTTACTAGCTAATCTTAAAATGAGTGTTCAGCACAGAAATGAAGCCCAACAATCATGTTTACAGTCCTGTGGTCTCAGCCTCAGATACTCAACTAATCAAAGTGATGTCATGACAAAAATTAATGACCAACAAAACATTTTTCTCCTTCATTTCTGTCACACAAAGCTGTATGTAACGTGTCTCGCGGTTAGTATCATGGTTGCTAGGCAACAACAGCACAACAAAGACTAGACCGACCATTTCACAGCCTCGCACTTCCAACCTTCTCGGTCTTCGGAGGACGCGGCCCACGTAGACCGCGAAGGCTGCGTCCTCCAAGGCTGCAGACCCTGAGCTGGGACATAGCCCGAGTGTCCGTATGAGGAGTGAGCTTAACTGTTCGGACTCTGTGTTTGTGATAAAGGTATTACATTAAACTCTGGGTTACTTACTGAAAGTTTCACTTCAGCCATATTTGACTATAATTGTTGAGGTAAATCCACAGAGAGCTAAAGCTTTATGTTAATGCTCAGATGATCAGATTTAAGATTCCAGATCAGACCATCTAAGATGTTTTTAACAATATTGGATTTTTTCAAATACTTGATGTAAACTGATGAAAATAAAGTTTTTATTTATTTGTGTAAATAACCTCTTGTAGCTGACTGGCACCAGCTTCACAGCCCAGCAGGGGGCAGCAGACTGATTCTGTTTCACTGGTTTTATTTCAGTCAGTTTGAGCTCGAACATCAGGCTGAAAATACAACAAAGCAGAAATTCGTTGTCCTGCTTACATTTTTCTTGGTGATGTTCCTCACATCGTGGACGTACTTGATCTTTCCTTCATGCCTGACGACGCCCACTGAGATGGAGTCCTCGCACACCTCCGATGCCACATACTGACCCACCTTAAAACCCAGATCTCTCAGGACCAGGTAGCCTGGAAACAAACACGCTCATCTTTACATAGGAACACACACACACACACACACACACACACAGACACACACACACAGACACACACACACACACACACACACACACACAGACACACACACACACACACACACACACACACACAGACACACACACACAGACACACACACACACACACACAGACACACACACACACACACACACAGTAGCGGCTCTGAGCTCCTCGCCTGTCTCTCTGAGCCGGCCATCCTTCAGAGGAAACACATAACTTCACCTGTGACCACACCTGACCACGGGTGGGAATGTAGCCCGACCACTAAACTGACTGCTCTCAGCAGTCGGCGTCCGTTAGGATCTGTTGCTGGTGTGTTGACCACCGCTGTTCTCCACCTCCACGTTGGACTGCAGCTGGTGACGGCAGTCCTGGTTCACCAGAACATGCAGCAGGTGGAGAATCTGTCCGTGAGCCGGTACGGTGACCAGAAGCAGGACCACCAGCTGCAGAACAACTTGGATGATTTGGAGTCAGTTTGCAGGACGGGAGACTCTCTGCAGAGGCGGCTGATTATTTAGGGTGTGTTTTGTTGAAATAAATAATTTCAACAAAACACACCCTAAATATCTGCAGAGGGGAAAACGATGGTTTATTATTGAACCTAAGCCTGAGCTCGCCTTCATCCTCACCTGTGGCAATGCCGTCAAACAGGGACAGCACTCTGATTGGTCGTCTCTGCTCTGCAGGGACTGCTGGGTAAATCTTTGGCTTCTCCTGAAAGGCAAACAGAAAGCAACAGAAATGAGACCTGATGCTCAGCCGACGGGTCAGAAACCAAACGCAGCGTTCGTCCTGCTGCTCCCGCCGTGCACACGAGGGGCACAGAGCTACCCGTGTGATTTCATCAGGTGTGCTTTACAAGATCAGATAAAGACACGAAACATCTGAGAAGAAACTCACAAACTCCTGTCCGTTATCGTTGGCGAAGAACTCCTGCAGCTTGAGGCTCCAGTCGTGCCGTCGTTTGAGGACGCCGTACCGCAGCAGCGGCTGGCACATGTAGCATCGCCACGGGTCTAGATAGCGCGCCTGGTCGGACGCACCCGGGTCCACCAGGATGTCCAGACAGTCCACGCAGAAACACCTGGAGGGAGCAGGCGGAGAGGAGGTGAGCCGAGGGAGGGGCAAAGAGGGGAGATGGTGTTTCCTGTTCCTGTCCGTCGGACCTGCAGCAGTTCACGTTGCCGCAGAGCAGAACCTCTCGACCGCCGCAGCAAACGGTGCAGTAAGACTGGTAACCGTCGTCGTCGTACATGTAGGACATCTCCAGGTACACGTCCTGAATACACACAGGAAACCATTCATGACTTATTCAACCAGGAAGCCCCTTCAGATTAAAAGCTCGTTCGTGGCAGACCTGAGCAAACAGCACACTTTGTGTTAGGTAATGAAAGAGGAACAGAACAAATATGAAGCTCTCTGACCTTTAACCTCTCCTGGAGGGGACAAAAAGCTCTTTCTTCTTTTTAAATAAGGAAATCAAAGAGGGCGTCAGCTTCAGCGTTCGCAGCTGATTAATAAACGACATCTGGAATGATGACAGAGCAGGAGGAAGTCTCCACACGCTCTGTGGTCGAAGCCCCGACAGCTGCAGCTGAGTGTCGAGCTGCCGTTTTTCAGGGTAACCATTTATTCGACTGCGCGGCGCCACGTTGTTTTTTTCTCCTGGGAAAATCCCACGCTGCCCACACAGGAAGTAGAAATCATTTTGGCTCCCAGACTGTTTGGTTAATGGGAGTTACCAGTTTGCATGTTTGTAAGAATCAGATAATAGACACGGTGTAAATATTATCAGCGTTATTATCACTATCAGCAGTTTGATTTTCTAATCAGAAGGTTGCTGGTTCAATTCCCCGTCTGCTCCAGTCTGCATGCCAAATATCTTTGGGCAAGGCACTAGCCTGTGAGCGTTAGCTAGAAACCATGGATGAGTGTGTGAGCGGGGCAAGTGTTGTTGCTGCTGCTCACACTGAACCCAGAGCGTCTCAGCTTCGTATCTATTCTACTTTCAGACGTTCGTATGGTAATTACACCACGCCGCCGTCACTCAGCGCTTTAATCTGTTCAGCTGAGAACACCTTCATCATCATCATCATCATCATCAAAAGCGCCCCACTCTCACTCTGTTTACTATGGAGCGTTACTTCCTCTGACACAACCAGCTTTACGACTCCTGTCAAATACTGGCTTAAAGCCAACGTGTAGCCCAATGGCGATATTACAGGGTGTGTGTGTGCGTGTGTGTGTGTGTGTGTGTGTGTGAGTGTGTGTGTGTGAGTGTGTGTGTGTGTGTGTGCGTGTGTGTGTGTGTGAGTGTGTGTGCGTGTGCGTGTGTGTGTGTGTGTGTGCGTGTGTGTGTGTGTGTGTGCGTGCGTGTGTGTGTGTGTGCGTGTGTGTGTGTGTGAGTGTGTGTGCGTGTGTGTGTGTGTGTGTGTGTGCGTGTGTGTGTGTGTGCGTGTGTGTGTGTGTGCGTGTGTGTGTGTGTGCGTGTGTGCGTGCGTGTGTGTGTGTGTGTGTGTGTGTGTGTGTGTGCGTGCGTGCGTGTGTGTGTGTGTGTGTGCGTGTGTGCGTGTGTGTGTGTGTGCGTGTGTGTGTGTGTGAGTGTGTGTGTGTGTCTGTGTGTCTGTGTGTGTGTGTGTGTGTGTGTGTGTGTCTGTGAGTGTGTGATAACTGATAACTTTTTCTAAACACTTCAAATTTTTCTTGGAACCCAGCTTTGGTTACTGATGTTGTCAGGCTCTGACGGCGCCCTGACCGGTGGACCTGCCAGTGTGTATATTTGTGTGCGTGTGTATGTGTCTCTCCGCTCTTATGTGTTAGGAGGTAACCTAGCAACAGGCTACCTCCGACCCGGAAGTGCTGTCGCCCGGAGCTGCCGCACCTGCAATCAATCCACCGGCTGTTGCCAATCTACTACCACCTTCGGCAGGGCTACTTGATGGTGTGGCTGAGCGACAGACAGCGCTGGAGTATTGCACTAAGCCTGGTAGTGTTTTCGAGCCGCTGGCGTGTCTGAGCTACGTACTCATTCTGCTGTCGTGTGTGTGTTCACCCAGGGATTGACGGAGGATTCACGGACACAAAGGAAGCACTCACTACCACGCACGGGCTTACACGGAAGGAAGGACGCACTATCACCATTGTTGCACATTTGAACTGTTGTCACCTTGCTGCACTGTAAATAAACGCACTGTCTTTATTTCTGAGCTCCGCGCCTGAGTCCACTCTTTAACAGATGTTTGCATATGTTTGCACTCAGGAAGGTCACCTTTCGACCCATGGACCGAAACACTTTCACCTTTGTGAGTTAGAACAAAGATTTTCAATGCAAATCAGAATATTTTCCATACAAATGTGTTCCCAGCTGTACTCCTGCCGCACCCTGTCTATTACCGTCAGCTGGCAATGGGTTTGCATGTAGATCACAGGATTTAAACATTGCACGACAACTAAAAAGAGTCTTGGAAAAAGCTGCACAGGAAATGGCATCTCACTCATTTAGAAGATCATCATTTAACCAGGAAAAATAATCCCTCCAAGTGACTTTGTGGGTCCTGAATAATCAGGCTCCATCTTATCCTAATGACCTTACAGTGCCGTATGACAAATAGAGCACTTCGCTCTCAGACTGCTGGTTCACATGTGATTGCTCCATACAATGGGAAGCAGAGCCTTCAGCTTTCAATTCAGTTGAGTTCGAATACATTTTATTTATACAGCGCCAAATCACAACAGCAGTCGTCTCAAGGCAATTTATATTGTAAAGTAGATCCTATGGTAAAAAGAGAAAATCCCAAGAATCATATGACCCCCTATGAGCAAGCACATTGGCGACAGTGGGAAGGAAAAACTCCCTTTTAACAGGAAGAAACCTCTGGCAGAGTGTCAATACAAAATTGTACTTAGTAGTCAGTATAATCTTTTAATTATATAAGTTTGCATATGGTAGTGATAGGATGTGCGATCCTTAATAGTCTGCAAAGGCCCTATGTGCATTCCAGAGTGCTCTGGCATTCACACCCACACCCTGGGAGTATGGGAGAGGTCGTACCTTGTCTTATTGTTTTATGGTAGGATAAACGTAGCTATGTCAAGTTTTAGTCTAAGTGCTTAGATGAACTGTTGGACTTCCAGACCAGCACATTTAGGGAAGTCGGTTATGGGGTCACACTCTGACTCCACACCTACACACACACACACACACACACACATAAACATCCACATTCCAATGTAAGGAACAAACACCCACTGATGTATAAATAAAGACCAGGGCAGTCTCAGAGCTGCGAGTCCCTGAGCGCTCACTCTCGTGCGAGAGCTCAGAGCTGCCCTTGCTAAGCAACAAGAAGTGTTTTAGAATACATCTCTTGACACAGAGCCAGGCTCAGGGAGGGGCGGGGCCATCTGCTGCGACCGGTTGGGGTGAGAGAAGGAAGACAGGATAAAGACATGCTGTGGAAGAGAGACAGAGATTAATAACACCTAATAAAGAGAGGTGTACAAACACATAGTGACTGAAGAAGAAACATTCAGTGCAGCATCATCCTCCCTTAGATAAGCAATCCCTATTGCAGCTTATCTAAGGGAGGATTCAGGGTCACGTGATCCAACCGTGGGTGTGTTTGGTGAAGGGGGATGTGGGCACATCATGGCCGGCGTGTCCCTGATTTCATTTCTGGTGAAATATTCTGGTTTGCTGTAAGGCTCTGCTTCAGGCTGAGCAGCACAGGATACGGTTGCAACACACATTGCCTAATTTCATTTCATTTCTTAATTTCGTGTTGTCCCTCAATACTGTTCTCTCCTCTGTGTGGTCTCAGACAGTCCTCGTATTCGGTTTGCTTCACTCCTGCCCTGTTACGTGATTGTCATGCTTAACATGTGAGTTTCCAACAATAGAAGATGAGTCTTCAGTTCAAGCCTGACATCCTGGATTCTGGGTTTTAATGGTGAAAGGAAATGGCATCTTACTAATTTAGATGATCATCATTTATCCTGGAAAAATAATCACTCCAAGTGACTCTATTAAAAAAGGCTCTCAGTAAAGCTAGAACATTTCACTATTCATCACTGATTTTTAAGAAAATAAGAACAAACTTGAGTTGGGATGGGTCCCGGTATCGGTTCTGACATAAACGGTAGTAACCAGACCGAAAAGCAGCGCACATTTCGGTGCTTTTTTCCCCCCTGAAATGTCATACACTTTAGATTCTAGCCAATCATTTTACGTTTCTGAGGATAGTAGGCGGGTCCAGGTACGAACGTTCTTTTAGAGCAGAGCTACAGATTAAAAATGCCCAAGGCGAAGCGGTCAAAGTCCTGCTGTACTTCACAGCAAAAGATGCAAACTCAGCAGCAACAAGTGCTTTAAGCTGATACTGTGATACTGTCAAAGGAGGTAACACCTCGAATCCGATGAAACACCTGGCGACGCATAGCGTTTTGTTAAAAGCCAAGAAATGAACCGTATTTGGTAGCTTGCTGCCAGACCTCACACCGAGCACATCTACTGCGGGTGTGGTGCCTGTTATTGGACCTGGAGTTAGCAACATCCCCCAAAAACACGAAGAGGAGAGTCCTGGCCCCTAGCCCTGCCAGTGTAGCAGAAATGATGAGGATGATGATGCAGCAGCAGCCGTTCTTCTCTGCGTGAGTAGCTTCATGTTGTTCGTGTGTAATTTATGTTGAGTAGGCTAACCACGTTATTACATTAATGCATGTAAGGTGAACTAGCAAACATCATCATAGCTACATGCTGCTGTCCTCTTGTTTGATGGCAGATACTCCCTTCACCCTGGCTAAAAAGGCTAAAATGACCAAAGAAAAAGTGGGAAACAGCTGAACATGAGAGGTTTAGGACAAAGTTTGTGTTCTCCATTCTTTAAGCACCGGCACCGTTTCAAAAGTACCAGTTTGGCACTGGTATCGGATAAAACCTAAACGATACCCATCCCTAAACTTGAGTCTGTAGCCAGGATGACAAACAGAGCTCCAAACATTCCTTTAATCTCAGCTATTAATGAATTCATGAAACCTCTTGATATCAATCTTTTGTGATACACCGTCATATTTACATTATTTGTACAGTACCAATGATTTGCTTTGGTAGCTGCTCAAATTTCACTGCTTATATGTTTAAACTTAATTGATTAAAGTGGTTGTTTTCTTTTGGATCTTTTATTAGAATAGGCGCTTATAATGATTTTCTTGTGAAAGGTGACTTTAGATCAGAGTGGAGGAACTTGCAGCAGCGACAGTTTTGTGTACAGGATGTTGATGATCAGATAAGACGACAGGAAACGTATGCAGGGACGTGAAAGCAGCGCTTTAAGAGTTTTAAAATGATGAGTAACGTTGAAGAATTTATATAAATACAAGTCAATGAGTCAAGGACATAATTAGGATCATGTTTTTGATTAAAGAGTCCCAAACATGATAAGTTAGGGAGGTGCAGGAAAAGGTGTTTTGTTTCCTTTGCAGAAGATCTCGGCGACCACAGGGGGGTGAGGATGATGGAGGCCTGAGGCCTGATGGACCACAAGAGAGGGACCCAGAAAAACCTAATCTTACGCATGGAGTGTTCTCGAGTGGGAGCTGGCATTTTATTATTGGACCACTTAGATGACATGAGGTTGTTGTCTGATTTGCTGAGCCAGAGGATGGGTGTCAAAGAAATGGAACAAGTAAAGTGTAGTGACCCTCTTTTTAGCAAAAGAGGGTCAAAAGGGGAAGTGTGGAGATCAGGGAAATTATTTTACTGCTATTGTTAATAATCATCATCATTACCATTGCACTAATAATATAATCTACAGTATTGATATTGCATTCAGAGGTTTAAACAGTGTGTGTCTTTCAGAAAGACTAAGTGGCAGGCTGACAGGAAGTTGCAGGTTTGCAGAGTGTGCCTTTTGCAGAACTGAAACCGAAAGCAGAGTCTAAATGCAGGTTGACAGGAAACAGCTGCCATGAAGATAGAGACAATGTTCCTTTTTAAACTGTGTTAAAAGTCATTGTGGTTTTGAATTGACGTATGCATATATTGTATCTGATGACGCATGAGATACAAGCCCTGATGGTATGAAATATCTGTTTATGCTTTGATTAAGTCGGAGATCAGCCCTGTCTGCGAACGGAGCTGGTCTTCCCACGCGTGTATTTCATTAAAATCAATTGTCTGACCAAGCTCTTGTTGGACCATGGTTGTTTGTACTCTCCTTCCTCAATATTTGAACCTTAACAAGGGCAACCTGCACGTGGCGAATAAAGCCTTGATTGATTGATTGATTGATTGATTGATTGATTGATTGATTGATTGATTGATTGATTGATTGATTGATACCAAAATTAGGGGGAATTTACGACTGTGCGCTATGTGCTTCGAATATTGTGTGTGGTTTTTGTTTTATACAGTTGTCAGTCAGGCCTCTAACTATGAAACAAATTACACTCCAAAAGACCCCGGGCTTCTGAAAAGATGACCCGGGCTTAAACCTAGCATTTATTTTACATTATACATTTACATTATTACATTATTATACATTTATTTTTATTTCAGGCTTTATCAGAGCTCAAGTTTCCGTTCCTCCTCCTGTGACCCCCATATCCACAGGGAGAGTGGTCACCTCTAACGGCCTCAGTGTTCATCGCCTGAGCTGTGGTAAGATGGAAAATAGTGTCCAAGAATTCACTGCAGATCAAATTCAGACTCTCAGGCTAAATTCAACAAACTTAACAAGTATTGGATGAACTGTTTATAGTTTACAGCCTTTTTATGCACAGCTGCTTATTTCCAGTTTAAATTGTATTTTCCTGATCAACAAACCAACAGTGCATTTATTCTTTAAAAAAGCTCTGAGGATGTTGGACTGTGTATAAAAGTTCAGAAACATTTGATGTAGATTAGAAACAAAAACACTGACTTAAAGTTTCCTCCTTGATCAGAGTTAATGTAATATCCACTGTGGTGGTGTACAGAGGTACAATCCTCATTATTTATGGATCTGCAGCATCTGAGTCTGAAACTGAAGCCTGAAACCTGGATTATTGCATGTTGTGTTGAGTTGTTCCTTTTCTCTCATACTGTGTCTGTATAACAGTGGGTGGAATGATCATTGTGAGGTCAGCTGAGTACAGATGTGGAGGTGAAGTAATCTGCTCTCACAGTGACGCTGTGAACAACGTGAGGAACAGGTGAGCACTGTGGGATGGTAGAAGTGAGCCTTTGATTCAAAAGAAGAAACAAACTAAAACCTGTTGAACAGCTTTACTCAAACTAACAGGAAGTAAATGATTACCTGAAAGTAACTTGTTTCATATCTTTGAGCTGAAAACCAGCTGTTTCTGTCTCCCTGCAGCTGTGATGGAAAAACCGAGTGTGACATAAAGTCAAACATTACTTATGATCCTGGAGTCTGCAAATACCTGGAGACCACCTACGACTGCTTCCCACGTAACGACTCTGTTAAACCTGTGATTAGAAATGACTGATGAACCCAATCTGTACATGAATGATTACAGTTTCTATGGGATCTGTGTCTGTTTCAGGCCGCAATGTAACATGTCAAAACTTCCAGTCAAACCTTCAGTGTGGTGAGAACACAGCTTCTATGTCTTTCTACATTTAATGCAGTTAAAAATATCACCATGGTTACAGTTTGACTCTATGAACTCTTCCTCAGATGAAGGACAGGTTATAGTCGTCTCCTGGGCGAATTTTGGTCGCCGTGACACGACCACGTGCCCTGGCACATATACTATCGTAAATCTCTACAATGTTAACTGCTCCTGGCCAGGAAGCATGGACTATGTAACTACCAGGTACAGATGCTGACTCTGTTTCTTCAGCTCTCCATCTTCTCTCAGATGATGCAGTGAATTTTTGCTGATTCACCTTTGACCTGCATTCACAGGTGCAATGGGACAAACAACTGTACTGTTGAAGCAAATATCTCAGACGACCCGTGTGTAAACATTTATAAGTACCTGGAGGTGTTTTACACTTGTCAGGGTAAGTAACTCAAATAATAAACTTCTAAAGATAATCTTTTAGGGTCGGTACATTCAGACTTGTTTTTGAAGTGAATGAAAATGAAAATTCTTCATGATTTTTAAAAGATGAACCTTTCTGTGCTGAAAAGAATCATCAGAAAATCATCAGTCACGAAGATTTCGTCAGTTTGTTTTAGATCCTGAGTGAACACCTCGTGATTTTATCATCAAATAAATACAAATATTATAAAATAATGATAAAATAAAAATAAAACCAGTCAAAGTGACATTTAAAATTAAAATCAGCTGACATTTAAAAACAGAATTCAAAAAGTGTTTACAAAGTCATTTGAATGAACAAAAGGTACTTTTGCATAAGTCGAACAGAAAATCAAGCAGGACAGAAAACATTATAATGTGGAGACAGAAAGAAAAAGATTCGATGAAAAACAGAAAATGACAATAACAAAGACGAAGAAAACATCAAAAAGTTGATTCTGTTCATCTGGACGAGCTTGTACTCGCCACAATATTACTCATCGAGTGAATAACTCAATTATAAAAAAGTCCTGACACGTTTTGTGCCTCATTGCTTCGTTTAACGCTCAGCTCTGTCATCACGATAGAAATGCAACTGTTTCTCCCAGATTTGCCACTAAAAACAGGCCCGCAGCAGAAACCTCACTGGGAGCAGCGTTTGAATAAAACGTATGACGACATTAACCTCACGCGGCATCAGGGTTTGAACAAAACACTGATAACAGCAGCAGTGGCGACGATGCTGTCAGTTTAATGGGGAGTTTCAGGTTTACTGGTTTTTACTTTAACTGGTTAGATTTGTTTACATGCTCCACTCTCTGTGTTCCAGATGTTTGCCAGTGGGTCTGAAAGTTGAATAAGATTAAAAAAGTCTTTATCTGCAGCTCGTGCAAATTCATAGACTATACGGATCATAATTATCTCCAGACAATAAAATGATTTTAATTACAAGGAAAAAAGACAAAAACCTCTCTCCTCGTCTCCAACGTCTGTGTTTGTGTAACATAAATGTGAGCTGATATTTTCCCCGTGCCACCACCAACCAGCCCGACCGAGTCTTGAGTTCACCTGCATACACCTGTTCTGTCACGTTCGATTGCAAGGACCGAAGCGCAGAGCAGGTTGACGTTTCTAAACACAGAGTTTATTTACAGCACCAGTGAAAGGCAGGGCCGTGCAGAGACGTTTAAAGGGCCGGGTGCTCAAAGTTAAAAAGGGGCACCAGGCTGAATAACAACAACACACATTCATCAAGAATCTAATATGGCATCGCATCATACTATGTCACTGTTGTGAGGTGGCAACAAGGCAAAGCAAACGTAGCCCATGTTTTACCTGATAGGTACAATGTTGCTGTTGAGGCGTTTCTGCTGCTCCTGCTGCTGATGGTGCTGGAGGGCGGGGCTGTGTTGATCTGAGATTGCAGACTGTAAACAGTCCACAGGAGAGACGGGAACCTATTTAAACAAGTGTTATGAGATAATAACAAAATGCAAAGATAGGTGACAGCGCTTGGAACCATAAGCCAACAACAAACTGTGAGAAATAAACTCGGCTCTGCCTGTGAATCACTCTCTGCTTCTCTTCCTCCTTCATCTCCTCATCTCATCTATCACTCGCCACTTGCTGTCCATCTGAGAACAAGGCACAAACTGCTATTGCAATAAACGAGTATTTAATTATCCACACTCAACAACTCTCGCACTTAATCTATCGTAAAATGATGACGGAAAAACGTTATAGAAGCAAAACATTCCTGGAATACGTCTCCAACATCTGGTACATGTGTTAATGTTACCTGTGCTCTTTGTAATCCAGCTGCTGAGGGATCCACTGCCTCTAGTAGCCTCACAGCTTTTCTGTCACTGTTTCGTCCTCGTGTCCTCACCAGCCATGTCTGCACAATGCGATATCATGAGTGATAATTTAAAAAATCTATACACATAAAACACACACACGCACACACAGTGACATTTTAGACCTTCTTCAGTATACTGTATATACTATGGGCATCACGGTGCTGATCCAGAGTCCTTCCCTTATTATTATTACTAGAGCTACAATAATAAAGCAATGAGGAAAAAAGTAATAAATATGAAATAATGTATTTATGATGATTCCATTTGTTTGACTATCCACTCTGTGCAGGCAGAAAGTTTATTACATTTTTAAACTGTAGAGATACAATAATTTTCCTGCTGTAAAATCAGCATTTTGTCATATTTAAAATATAAATCTAATATAATCTGCTTCTTAATTCATGTTCTTTAAAATACAGTGTGTGTTTTTTAAATATCATAATTATAATAATCATGAATTATGTGGACATGCATATTACATCGTTTTTAGTGAAATATAAGCCCCCCAGAAAGGCAGGAAAACCCTGTAACCTACTTTAAAACCAGGGGCGATTCTAGGATCAGAGCTTTGGGGGTGCTGAGCACCCAGAGAGCTGCCCAGCCAGGCAAGATAGACTTGACTCGTCACGATGAGACTTCTTCCCCGTCTCTGTCAGTCCCTGCATCCTTAACTCATTCACTGCCAGCGATTGGCAGTGAATGAGTTAAACCCATTGACTCATTCACTGCAATTGACGGCTATAGACGTCAATGGCAGTGAATGAGTTAAATGTCTCCACTTGTCCCGAGTTCCCTCTGACTGTCTCCTTGGTGCATTTAAACCTGTTCCTCCCTGTCCTCCTCGTCTGTTGTCCTCGTCTCTGTTATCAGTCATCATAATTTTACCATCTCTGTGCAAGTCTGCAAATTTCTTTATTAAATCATAAGATTAAATTCATCAAGTCTCTCTGTGCCTGGGTCCTCGTCACAAAACATGACATCACTGTTTTGTACATTTTAACAATTTAATCCCACATTTGTGAAAGAAAAGCAAAACACTTAAAAAAAAAAAAAAGTCTGTAACAAAACCATCAAATCTGATAAAGGTTATTTAAATGCTGCAAAAGAAGAATGGATTGGAATAGAAAAATACATATATTAACCTTAATTACTGGGAGAATAATGAATGATGCTCATAGTGAGTAAAAAGTAAACTGAGTGCATTTTTTGGACAGAGATTCACTTTTAATGTGTGTTTAATATAATACAGATACATAAAAAACACTCCAAACATAGAAGAGTCCTTGAAATGTACAAATGTACAAATATTAATAAAAAAAATTATAAAGATGGAGGCAGCTTTGCCTGTGGTAGAATGTATGAAAAAATCTTTACTGCAGATGCTAATTTTACTAATTTAATAATAATAATTTTGTGTTGTAAGATTTATGAGTTTCATGCTTTCATAGTGGTCCTTGGGACAGCTTGACATTTTCTCAGGTGGTCCACACTGTAACAAGTGTGAGAAACACTGATAAGTGTGTGTGTGCTTTTGGAAAACATTTAAAGCTGCTGTACAGAATCTTTGAAACAAGCTTAAAACACTTTTAGAAACAGAGCATCCGCTTCTCTTTACAGCTCCTCACTCCACCAGGACAGTCTTTGGCACTGATAGTGAGCAAATGTGATGCACGTACTGCGGCAGTCATACAGACAACTGGACGGTCCAAAGGTTGGCCGACCTGTTACTGGCTGAGGTTTCAGTAGAGCTGTGGCTGAACCACATACAAATATATCATTAATTTTAATCTCCTGATCAATGATAATGTTATGTTGGAATGTTGTTAAAGAGGGTCAAAATGTTTCAGCCCAGTTTGTTTAGCAGATTCTGTTTAGCAGCTTTAATACAGGGAGGACACAACTTCCAGACTGTGAGCAAAATCAGGTTTTTCTCTTTGTCAGTTTCACAGTTTCTGCCTGTCACTGCTCCCTGTCTGTTTGCTTACCTGCTTCTTCCTGACCTTGTACTTTCTCCTCACGTTCCCTCTTTGGACTGACAATCATACACAAATAGATTCAATTAGATGATAAATTACATTAATATGAAAAAAATACTATTAAGATCAATAACAAAAGGTCCTCTCTCAGTGTACTTTCAACCAAAAGGCAAATAACCAAACCACACGAACATCTAATAAAAGATATAAACATTGAAACACTGATCCGGTCAGTTAGCTAGTTAGTACCTTGGGCACATGCACATATAACAAAATAAGCAGCTTCTCTCGTTCCATTTCAAACAGGACAGTGGTAACAACAGCAGGCTACGGACAATTTTAAGTTTTAGGTTTTAAATTGGCTGCATACATTTCACTGCAGGACGGTCAAATGTCGTAGGACGGATTGTAGGCAGGGCTGGACTGGGACAAAAAAATCAGCCCGGGCATTTTGACTAGAGACCGGCCCCCCAGGTATTAAAGCCATAAAGCCTTTGAATGAAAACAAACGCTGTTGTGACAGTGATGTACAGTCTTGTTGGTATATGTATGATTTCTATACATTTTATGTCATACTAAAAACTTTGGTTGTAAGATTCAGATAATTATTTATTAAAGACATTTTAAATGAGAATAAGAAAGTATTTCTTTGTGCCCCCCTCTCCCTGTTAATGCCCTACAGGCCCCCTGGCAACACTTTGCTAGACCCGCCCCTGCACAGTTACCAGCTGTCAGCTACCTAAAAAAGGATCCTGGTGTTATTTGTCTCTCAGAAACAGTTCATAACTTCAACTCATTCATGTCACCTAAAAGGTAAACCTGTTTCTCCATCACAGCTCTGATGATCCAGTAAGGACATCTCCTGGTTTCATCTTCATGTTTCCCTCTCACCACATATCCAAACCGACATCATGACCAGCAGCTTTACAGCTGTGGCTCCAGCAAACATCAGCTGATACTAGAAATTAA
This sequence comes from Aulonocara sp. 'chitande type north' Nkhata Bay, assembly GCF_057382095.1. Lineage (NCBI taxonomy): Eukaryota > Metazoa > Chordata > Actinopteri > Cichliformes > Cichlidae > Aulonocara > Aulonocara sp. 'chitande type north' Nkhata Bay. Next base: position 19,618,128 of record NC_141363.1, on the reverse strand, counting down.
TATTAAATAAACTCTAACAACAGCTGATCAAGCTGAAACGTGCTGCTGTTGTTTAGCGCGACATCCACTGGTTTCCTCTTTCTGGCGCAAAGTGATAAACCAACAAGAGAGAAAAGCCGATCAGCTGATCATTGATCAGTTTCATGACTGAAGTAGCAACAGGAGAGAGAGGGAGAATGAGAGGAGAAGCTGTGCAGTGTAACAGAATAACTCCAGCTTTGTGTCTTTTTCCATTCGAGCTGAAGTCCGGGACAAACTGTTCCTTTTCACCTCAATACGAAACGCGTAATATTTCCTCTGAATGCGAGACGATTGGCAACTCTACTAACTAACCTTATGAACAAAATAAAGTTCACTATCAGTAACATCACAGCACCCACCCAGCTGTATAGAAACCCTGTCATGCTAGCTAGTACGAGTTATTGTAACTGACTGTAAAAAGTCAGCACAGCTAAAATAAACTCCACCTAAACTTGGTTTATATCTGACCCAGATAGACTGCAGGTCATAACTTCTTACCTGAAGTTCAGTTCACCTGACACTCGGACCGGCGGCCTCCTCGGGTCTCTGCTCCTCCTGCCTCACCTTTCCCTCATCCACCTGGTGGAAGCTCTGCCACAGCCACCACCAAACAACTGAGTTATTTTTACAAATCTGCCAATCCACCAGCTTTCATTGTTTATACTGTTACAACAACAAAAAAAGAAAGAAAAAAAACCCCATCGGCCCATAAAAACGAAAAATCACCATCGGGCATACCGGATGGCCAGCCCAGCTCTGATTGTAGGGTAGCAAACATCGTCGGAAAACACGTTTTCAACACTGCAGGTTACCTGGTGTAATGCTTTACTGAAACATGGTCTGACTCCTATCTAACTATATAAAGAGTAACTGAAGGTTAAGCCAGGCGCTCACACCTCCGCTCTGCTGCGTCTCAGCCACCATCTCTCTGGCAGAAAGGGCGCTAGAGCAGAGCAGGGGAGAGGCGAGCTGGAACAAACCATTTTTTTGGGGGGGTATCTACAGTGGGGCAAAAAAGTATTTAGTCAGCCACCGATTGTGCAAGTTCCCCCACCTAAAATGATGACAGAGGTCAGTAATTTGCACCAGAGGTACACTTCAACTGTGAGAGACAGAATGTGAAAAAAAAATCCATGAATCCACATGGTAGGATTTGTAAAGAATTTATTCGTAAATCAGGGTGGAAAATAAGTATTTGGTCAATAACAAAAATACAACTCAATACTTTGTAACATAACCTTTGTTGGCAATAACAGAGGTCAAACGTTTACTATAGGTCTTTACCAGGTTTGCACACACAGTAGCTGGTATTTTGGCCCATTCCTCCATGCAGATCTTCTCGAGAGCAGTGATGTTTTGGGGCTGTCGCCGAGCAACACGGACTTTCAACTCCCGCCACAGATTTTCTATGGGGTTGAGGTCTGGAGACTGGCTAGGCCACTCCAGGACTTTCAAATGCTTCTTACGGAGCCACTCCTTTGTTGCCCGGGCGGTGTGTTTTGGATCATTGTCATGTTGGAAGACCCAGCCTCGTTTCATCTTCAAAGTTCTCACTGATGGAAGGAGGTTTTGGCTCAAAATCTCACGATACATGGCCCCATTCATTCTGTCCTTAACACGGATCAGTCGTCCTGTCCCCTTGGCAGAAAAACAGCCCCATAGCATGATGTTTCCACCCCCATGCTTCACAGTAGGTATGGTGTTCTTGGGATGCAACTCAGTATTCTTCGTCCTCCAAACACGACGAGTTGAGTTTATACCAAAAAGTTCTACTTTGGTTTCATCTGACCACATGACATTCTCCCAATCCTCTGCTGTATCATCCATGTGCTCTCTGGCAAACTTCAGACGGGCCTGGACATGCACTGGCTTCAGCAGCGGAACACGTCTGGCACTGCGGGATTTGATTCCCTGCCGTTGTAGTGTGTTACTGATGGTGACCTTTGTTACTTTGGTCCCAGCTCTCTGCAGGTCATTCACCAGGTCCCCCCGTGTGGTTCTGGGATCTTTGCTCACCGTTCTCATGATCATTTTGACCCCACGGGATGAGATCTTGCGTGGAGCCCCAGATCGAGGGAGATTATCAGTGGTCTTGTATGTCTTCCATTTTCTGATGATTGCTCCCACAGTTGATTTTTTCACACCAAGCTGCTTGCCTATTGTAGATTCACTCTTCCCAGTCTGGTGCAGGTCTACAATACTTTTCCTGGTGTCCTTCCAAAGCTCTTTGGTCTTGGCCATGGCGGAGTTTGGAGTCTGACTGTTTGAGGCTGTGGACAGGTGTCTTTTATACAGATGATGAGTTCAAACAGGTGCCATTCATACAGGTAACGAGTGGGGGACAGAAAAGCGTCTTACAGAAGACGTTACAGGTCTGTGAGAGCCAGAGATTTTCCATGTTTGAGGTGACCAAATACTTATTTTCCACCCTGATTTACGAATAAATTCTTTACAAATCCTACCATGTGAATTCATGGATTTTTTTTTCACATTCTGTCTCTCACAGTTGAAGTGTACCTCTGGTGCAAATTACTGACCTCTGTCATCATTTTAAGTGGGGGAACTTGCACAATCGGTGGCTGACTAAATACTTTTTTGCCCCACTGCATACGTTTGTCTTTAGAATATTACATCTCAACCAAGTACTGTATGGTTTTTCTATTTTTAGTAGTGTGTCACACAAACAGCAAATATTGTCAAAAAAAGTAAGACATCTTTGGGGTGCTTTGATTCCTTGGACCAGCACTACTTGTGCAGTTAATAAGAGGACAAGTAATGTTTGTCGCATTGTTACGCACAGCACGCTCAATTGTTTCAATTCGTCAGTTGCCACAAGACAACTGACCAACGTGTACATAATAAGCTAATACTCCTGGGTGCTATAGAGTACAGTGTACGCTGTTCACCATACTTCATGGTTTTGGAAGTCACACAACTGTCACACAGGAGAGGAAAATTACTCACAGTCTGAAAAACAAGCACAAATTCACGGAGCTGAGAGAATCACTAACGTGTCTCGCACAACCGTCCAGCGACCAGAAGCACAGCGTCCCGGCCTTAAATGGTGGGAAGATAATGGCAGCTTAATTGCGAACAGGTGTGTGGGCCAAGGATGGGAGCTCACAGTGAGCTCCGCCCAGGCAGAGCGGTGAGGAGAGAGTGAGAGAGAAACAATACACATGTAGCCTTGCGGGGCCGGCTGGGTAGACACGGGGACGTGACATGTTCACTCCGTCAGCTGTTGAACACCTGCTGCTGATTTAAGAAACACGCCCATGTTAACTGGTGACAGTCACAGTTTAACGTTTTCAGCTGTGTGCGCCCTGTAAAGTAACACCATCAGGATGTTCTACATTTAATGACGCACATCGATGGATTGGTGCAGGCGTATCTCAATAAGTTCTGCTCAAATAACTGGATTATGGATTCCTCATAACCAGGTGTGTTATGAGGAATGTTGTCACAGTTTATTTATAATGTGTTGTTATAAGCTGATTAAAAAACAGAGCCATCCAGTTACTATGTTACAGCGCCACTGTCAGGGTTCCTGGGCCGCTGACCCAGCGTTTTCAGTTTGGTCTTCTGTCAGTGTTTAGTTTTCATGTTGGTTTCCTGTTTTATTGTGTTAGCCTTTTGTCTGTGTGTACTTTGTTCATTTCTACTTCCCAGTTTCTCATTAGTTAGTTCAGCTGTGTTCTTACCGGTTTCTAATCATCCTCATCATCCAGTCGGTTTCCCTGAGTTCCTGGTATTGTTCTCACCTATTCTGCGTGTGGGCTTCCGTGCTGGCTCTTTAACTGGCCAGCATGTCGTGGAGTGGGTGGGAGGTGTCGTCCAACATCGTCCTTCTCTTGGACAACATCCACGTCTCAGACACCACCTTAAGGGAGTCCGGCTCCATCCCCACAACATTACTGGCCTTGCAGATCAGTTTATTTAGTCTGTTAGCATCTGTGAACCTCAACCTGTTGTCCCAGCATGCAAGAGCATAGAGGACAGGACTGGCCACAACAGACTGATAGAAAATCCTGAGCACTGTCCAAAACACGCTAAAAGACGCAGAAAATACAGATATCTCTGGCCTTACTGTAGAGTACCCAGTCTAGTTTATTTAATGTGTACTCTGAGGTATTTATAGTCCTTCACCGTGTCCACGTTGACCCCCTGGTTTGAAACACAGGTCGCAGCTTTCCTGGTCCTCCTAAAGTCCACAATCAGGGCTTTTGTCACACTGAGCTGCAGATGATTCTGCTCGCACCATGTGACAGAGGAGTCGACCACAGCCTGGTACTCCATCTCATCACTCTCACTGATGCATCCAACCGCTGCAGAGTCATCAGCAACCTTCTGAAGATGGAGGTCTCTGTGCAGTGGCTGAAGTCTGTGGCGTAGAAAGTGAAGAGGGGAGAGCATGGTCCCTTGTGTTGCCTCTGTGTTCCTGATCACATTGTCAGACACAAAGTGTTGAAGACGCACATATTGTGGTCTTCCTGTCAGGTAATCAACAATCCAGGACACCGCAGAGGCATCTACCTGCATCACTATCAGTTTATCACCCAGGAGGGTCGGCCTGATGGTGTTGAATGCACTGGATAGTCAAAAAACACGACCCTCCCAGTGCTCACCGGTTGGTCCAGGTGGGCGTAGACACGACTGAGCGTGTTTGGTACAGGAAAGAGGGATGACGTCTTCCACAGCACTGGTGCACAGGCCTCGAGGACACCGGGACTCGCCCTGTCTGGTCTTTCAGGCTTTTTTAGTGGAGTCGTTCATTTGTCTCTGAACCTGGTCCTAGGTAAAAGTTACAGGTGGAGCAGGAGTGTCAGGACTTTCACAGTATGCTCAGGTGCAATGAGGAGAAAGAGGGAGAGAGAGTGGTGTGGCTTTGGACTGTAGGCTGACTACAGTTAAGTCAGTCGGGGGGTGAGCGTTAGCTGCAGTGTCAAATCTGTAGAAGAACAAATTCAACCTGTTGGCCCTCAGCTCTGCTTTTGAATGGCGTGAGTCCAGTGACGCTTTTCAGGACTTTTCAAGCTCCTTAGACTACCGTGACCTGGGTGACTGAGAACCTACAAAGACATATCTTCATGCCACTCCAGAGCTTTCTCATGTTGTTCTGCTGGAGTTCCCACTCCAGCTTTCTCCTGCAACTGTCCATAGCCTCTCTGATCGTGCCCTTCAATAAAAACGAAACCCTTTCCACCTCCTCTCTGTGGCCCTCTTTTTATCGTTGAGGAGAGCTGTGATGTTCTTTCACCCACGGCTTGTTATCCGAATAACAATGTATAGTCCGAGCTGAGATAATGGAGTCTGAGCAGATGGTTATGTAATCACTGATACACTCAGTGTCCTGTGGGGCTCACAACGTATCTGCCTGTTGCCTCATAACAAGTTCTCTCTCAGCTGGTAAAACAGACGACATACTGTGTGAAAGTTGGAAGTATAGCATTCAAAGTGATGTAGTGGAAGTCATCCAAGGTGGCTATGAAGGCATAGAGTGCTGAGTCTGTAACCAGGTATCGCAGAAGGAATAATGTCAAATGAACCTCATCAGCTTAAATTCAAATAGACTCAGTAGTGGAACACGGCTAGGTATTTTCTTTGTCTTTTGAGGAATTATTAATCTGATTATCGACCTTCTACCTTTACAATCATTTTGAAGATGCTTCCTGCCCTGCTGGTTGGACTTGGTTTGGAAGTCGCTGTTTCATCTTTGATAGCAGTCAGAAGAACTGGACTGATGCTGAGGTACATCAGAAATAACAGCAGCTGTATGTGTACATGTTATATGTGGGACATATAAAAAGCTTCCTGCTGTGAGAATCATTCAGTGAAAGAAGACTTGCTTTATATTCATATTCACACACAGCAGGGTCGTATAAACGAGCTTGGGTTGGAGGCAACGACAGAGAGAATGTAAGTGTTTCACAGATAAAGAGGATGAGCTGCAGCTGTTTCTGATATTTCATATGTTTCTCTTCATATTCATCAGTTTGATTCAAAGGTCAACATGTGACAGACTGATTAATCAGGACTTTGTTCCTGGAGACAGATGTTGCTGTTGACTTGACTTTTCTTTTCATTTTTTACCTGCACAAACAAAATGAACCTTCGTTGTGTTCGAGTGGTGTAAGAGGTCTCATGTCTGCACTCTCAGCATAGATGCATCAAAGTACATCAGAACAAACTGAACTTTATTCTTCCAGGAAACTGTGTGGAAGTGGAGTGATGGTTCCCAGTTTGACTTCACAAACTGGGGTAATGGACAACCGAGCAACTCTGGAGGAGGAGAAGATTGTATGGAGATAAACCTTAATGGTACAAACTGAAAGTGGGCCTGTTGATGAAATGTGTTTGGTTTTTATATTGACTGAAGTCATGTGATCTTAGGTCTTTATAAGAACTGTGTTTGTTCTTTTTACATTAGAGAAGAAGAAAACATTTACAGCACAGACCTCTGATTTTATTTCTTTGTTTTGATTCTTTACAGAACTAGATTTTGTCAACGACTCAGGATGTAACTCACAGAGATGGTTTGTTTGTGTCAGAGGTCCATAACTGCTCCTTCGTGTCCTGACACGTCTGACATGATGATGTCACAGCCTCACTGCTGATGTCACTTCCAGCAGGATGTCAAGCCTCGATGACATCACTGCTGGATTCTGTTGATAAATATGATTTCATATCACAATAAACAGGAAAATAAATTCAATAAAATTTAAAGGAACTGAAATGTTGACCTGAAAGTGAGTCATTCATGCTTCAAATCATCATCTAATCATTTTAATAAACCTCAAAATGCTTTCTGTCTCCCTGCAGCTGTGATGGAAAAACCTGTGTGACATAAATACACCATCAGTACTTCTGATCCTGGGATCTCATCACCTGATGCTGATAACGCAGTTATGTTTAAATCTGAAGAAAAGAATAAGCTTAATCATATTTGTGTAAAATTATATATTTATCTTTTTTTGCAACTTTACCAGCTTTACTTATAAAGCACTTTAACACAAAACCAGAGCTCACAAAGTGCTGCACATATACAAACAACAACAACAAATGAAATGATTAAATAAAATAATACAACATGTTAAAAAGTCATATTGAGTCAGCCCCTTACAAGAGCAAATAAATGTGTCTTAAGAAGAGTTTTAAACTCAGAAAGAGAAGAGGCCTGTCTTACATGCACGCTCACGTCTGCATCTACTGACTGAAACCAGCCCACTGAGGAACAATGGGCTGGGGGGTCAGTTCCTTAATCTTAATTATGCAAATTCTCATGACCACTGATCAATAACCATGAGTCCCATTCACAGAGAGCTGGGGAATGGCTGCAATCACAGCATGTAAGATGGTGACAGATGTAAATGGCCTCCTTGACTCCGCCCTCAAACCAGCGTTCCTCCCTGTCCAGGATGTGAACATCATAGCCAGTGGTGTAATGTGATTATTTTGTCCCAGTTAAAAGACGCGCTGCAGCAGTTTGCACCACCTGCAGACATCTAATGGATGCATCACTAACCCCACAGTAAAGTGCGTTACAGTAATCCAGCCTAGATGTAACAAAGGCAGGATTACAGTCTCAAAAAGCTGCTTTGATAAGATGGGCTTTATTTTGGCTGTCACAGATGAAAGAAGCTTGATGTCAGGTTTATATAGTGGATTGTCATTTATGCTTAGAAATATCTTCTCATATATGCTCAGAGTTTTATAATCAATGTCATGTTGGTCATGCACACCCACACCCTGGGGGGTTGAAGAGTTGAAGTCAAACTGTCAACACAAATAAGTTTATTGACAAAAGTTGGAAAGATGAAGAGAATAAATGTGTCATTGAAATCTGCTGTTTAGAAAGAGTTTCCAAAGAATCCAGGTGTGAATGAAAGCAGCAGCTTTCTCCTGTTTGCTTTTCATTTCTGTTTCATGTTTTGAGGTGAATTCAACTTGATATCAAACACACAGTCTGACACTGAGCTTTCTTTCTGTCTCTTTCAGTGCTGGCAGCAACCTGTTCACTCATCACTTCAGGTAAATGCTGTTTTACTGCTTCTTATATTTCTCAGCCTTGCTGTTAACTTTATACTTCCATCATGCTAATCATGCTAATGCCTCGTTACTCCCTGGTGTATTTAAGCCCTGTGTTTTCCTCTGTCTGTTGTTGTCTTACACCCTCTGTGTTTCCAGCCATTTTCTAGTCGCGGTTCCTGGTTTGCTCCCCTCTTGTCTTTTTAGTGCTCGTTTATTTTGAGTTATTGCCATGTTTATAAAAATTACATTTTCATTTGGAAAAATGTTTAACATGTGGTCATTTTTCATACATGTATTATGAAATACGCAACAACTACATACTAGTTTGTTTGTTTTTTTAGACTTAGACTACCAGTGGCTCAAGAGTTGGCAGTTTGTATTGTAATCGGAAGGTTGCCGGTTCGAGCCCCGGCACCGACAGTCTCGGTTGCCTACTGGTGGTGGTCAGAGGTGGCGCCAGTGTCCGGCAGCCTCGCCTCTGTCAGTGCGCCCCAGGGTGGCTGTGGCTACAATGTAGCATCACCAGTGTGTGAATGGGTGGATGACTGGATGTGTAAAGCGCTTTGGGGTCCTCAGGGACGAGTAAAGTGCTATACAAATACAGGCCATTTATAATGTTAAGTACAATTTTGATTGCGTTCCGTTTACAATATTAAGTAAATGGAACAACATTTTGGATTACCTGACCGTCTATATTTCAGTTACATGACCAAGCATGTCAGTGTTACTTACTCAATTTTTTCACGTTTGTGTAAAACTACAGTTATTTATTTCAGCTTAATATGTTTAAGCTTTAGTTATTCAATTGATTAAGTATATTGAACAGATTTGACTGGTTTCCAATCTACTCAATATTTTTAAGTGTAAAAGTGTTGCCTCAAACATTTTAAGTAAATGTCAGTTTTAGTTTTTGGAGTGCGCATCCACATTTTTATCGATATCTGCAGGTCAGGCATTGCATCCAATCACAGTTTAAAGACTTGCAACTCTTCTGTCGGAGCATGGCCTCTATGAAATACTCAAGAGCCAATCTGATTCCATGTAAAAACTGTACACTTTCTTGGTGATTCTATGGTGGTGTATACTGCTGGGATTAGGCAGGCTTGGGAGAAAGAGTTGGGGAGGAAGGTGCCTGAATGTATGTGGAGTAAGTGTCTGTCTAAAATCCATTCTTGCTCTATAAACAGCAGTTAATTCAATTTAAAACCCTCCACCGGTTACACTATTCTAAGGTCAGACTGCACAAGATTTATCCTTTATCTTCCCAATGTGTGACAGGTGCAGATTGGCAGAAGCTACGTTGTTCCATGCCTTTTGGTCTTGTCCCTCATTAACAGACGTTGGTCTAAGATATTTGACTGGTCTTCCGAGGGATAAATGAAGCCCCTACAGTGTGAACCTGAACTTGTAATTTTTGGATGTTCTCAGACATCAGAGCTACTCCCGGTTACAGTGCAGTGGCCGTTAGAATTAGGTTTGATTGCCGCCAACAGGCTAATCCTGAGGGGATGGAAGTCGCCCACTCCTCCTTCCTTTCAGTTAAGGGTAAAAGATATGATGTCCATAATACAAATGGAAAAGTTCAGCAAAGACTCAAAGGATTCTCCTCTGAATGTGTGGAACCTCTTCTTGGAACAATTTGCGAAGGCCAGATTTGTAAACTCTCATCGACTCCAGCATTTGGTTTTCTACCCTGTGGTGTTTTGTGAAGTGCATGTTTGTCAGGGTCTGGGTGGGTACCTGCAGGTCTCCAACAGCGGCCCCTCCTCCTTAGGCGGAGTTCGGTTGCTCCTCCCTGGCTGACCACCTGTGAGCAATTATTCCGGCAGTATATCAGACCTGCGCTCTCAACCATTCATCGCCTGAGTATCTGCTATCTCCATGTTAGTCAAGTGGAGCATCATAACTCTGTCCAGAATCCGTGGATTTACTTACTTGTTCTTCTTGTTCTCAGAGGTAGCACCTGGAGTGGAGGTCTTGTCTCCCTCACTCCCGCCTTCCTGGACCTGGGCCGCTTGCTGCTGATACGACGTGGCCTGCCGGCCCACCACTCACTTGCCTGCCTCCCCACGTCTCGACCGCTTCCGGGCCTTCCGCCCCACCTGTCCCCTCCACCTGAAACCCAGTAAGGCAACTCAAATCAACTGTGGAGGATCGTTGATTGTCTGCTGGATCCCACTGACCGTGATCTCCTCTTATTCCAGTGCCCCAGCCCCTACCTAGTCCTGTTTCCACCTCCCCGCTGCCTCTGCTGTTCAGCCGTCTCCTAGAGGTGTCTAGGTCACCCTCCGTTATCTTAGATTATCCTACGCGCCACTAGTGCGGTGGCGTCGTTTTGTTTTTTTGCTTGTGTTTGCCTGTGGGCGGAAATAAATCCTTTGTTCCCTTATCGTCTCGCTTCCGGGTTGGTTTCTGCACCTGTGTCCATCTCTGTTCCCTCGTGCCGCTGGGCCGTGACAATGTTTATTTGAATGAATTGTTTTTCCTGTAATGCATCTGAGCCTGTTTGTTTTTGTTTTATATTTTGATAATCTAAAATAAAATGATCAAAAAAAGAACACAACACTTTGTGGTGTTGCACACATCTTGTTCACAGTTTGCCGACTATCCTGCTTTGTTTCTGTCAGAGAACTGAAGCCAAGTGGCCTCATTTTATTTACTGATCTTTTGTTTTTTGAAATTGTACTTTTACAATGACCAATATTGTTTTATCATTGAAGCCTACAAAGGGTAACTGTCATGGTCCTGGGTCGTTTAAGTTCCCTGTGTTTTCTGTCATATTTTGCATTATGTTGAGGACTCCAGGTTTCCTAGGTTGTTCTGTACAGTGTTGTTGCCTTCTGTGTCTCCCACTGTGTGGCTGTCTATATAGTGATGTGAGTTACTGTGCTTTGCTCCCACTCCTTGTGTTCCATGATTTCCTCTTCCCTTCATGTTCTCCCTCTCTCTCTCCAGGCTGTCTCACTGCACTTCCTGCAGTTGTGTGTCCTCCCCGTGCTGTCAAGTGTAATTGTCCTCAGCTGTGTTCCTTGTGTGCTTCAACTTCCTCATTACCTGCTGTGTATTTATGTCAGAGTCTCCCTCTGCTCCATGTCGCATCGTCCCTCATGCTGTGTGTTTCTTTGTTAAGGTTAGTTTATATTTTCCAGTTTACTTTAGTTCTGTATCATTTCCGTGTGTCAGCAATGAAGCTGCATTTTGAGTTATTCCCGTGTGTTGTGAGTTCTGCACTTTGGGTCCTCTTCCTGCCTGCACACAGCCGAAACATGACAGTAACAGGACAAGAATACGTAAAAGATTGCCTGCCTCCAACAACAGGTCACCGATCAAAGAAAGAAAGACAGAGCAAAAATGTGGTGCCGCCTGAGGATAGCGAGGAAAGCAAATGAACATGAAACGTAACACACATACTGCCTGTAGGAAGGCGTTTGAAGGAAACCTGCACATGAAAGAAAATGTTTCTAGACTAAAAAGCTGCAACATTTTTACATTTGCTGAAGTGAATGCAGGCACAGAGAGCGTAAATATATGCAGGACCGGTCTATATAAACCTGTTCTGTCCGTGTGGAGCCTGGACTGCTGTTGGCATGCTGTGTAGCAGGAGGTTTCTCCTGCAACAATGTAAGGGATGTAGACCAGCATGATCTGATCATCACACAACACACCAAACCCTAACCCCCAACTCCACCCCTAACCTAATCACATCCTAAACTTCACAACACTAACCCCCTAAGACATAGGTGTCAAACTCTGGCCCACGGGCCAAATTTGGCTCGCAGCCTAATTACATTTGGCCCGCAAAGCCATACAAAATTACTATTAGAGCTGACCTGCCAGTATCATACAGTGCATGTACTGCTAATACTACAATTCCCAGAATGCTCTGTTGGTGTTTTGGCACGTCAGTCATGACAGGACCATTAGCACCCTCTCCTCTGTTGACCATAGTCATAGCAACCACGCAAATACTGCCATGCTACCATCCCAAAATGGAAAAAAGAAGGGCAGAAAACAGGAGCTTTCTGGACAGGTGGGAGAATATGATGGAAATTTGATAAATGATCAAATTTAATTCAGAAGGCTGCAAATACATTTTTTATTTAAGAAATGAATTCCACTGATGTGTTATTTAATTAATTATTTGATTTCAGCAAAACTTGTTTGAGTCCATAAGAAAAGATTCCTTGTTATATTTGGAGGAAGATGTTTTTTCAATGAATATTAATGTTAGCCCGCGACTTTGATCCAGTTTTGAATTTTGGCCCACTGTGTATTTGAGTTTGACAGCCCTGCCCTAAGACGTTTGGAAATAAAAACAAATCTCTGGCAGAACCAGGCTCAGGGACGGGCGGCCGCATGTGACGGTTTGCCAAGTAAACATTTACTGGCATAGCGTCTGTTCCTGCGCGTCCTCAAAGTCCTAAAGTCTGTCTACAAGCATGTTTAAAGCTCACTCACATGAACACCGACATTCTTTGAAAACAACTTTTAAGTGTATGATGAATTCTGGTCTCCTTCCTTTGGAGAGCCTTGGAGCACACACTGGACGTTGTTCTGTTTTATCATCTTTTGCACCCACTAATCAAAGATTCTTGCTTTAAATTGAGTTTCCAGTTAATGCGTCTGGGTAGGATCCAACAGGGTCAAACTACTGTTTAAAATAAAGTTCCTTATCAAACTGAATAAATAGAGGTGTGTTTGAGTCAGGTACCAACAGTACCAGTATTCACCAGCACTGGCACCATGCTCCGTGTAAGGCTCAGCTGCACACTGTGTGAGTACACGAATGATTTTCTATATTTATGTTTAATGACTGAATTCTAAAATGTTTGTTTCCGTCTGAATATTATTTTATATGTATGTGGGTTTTCTGTTGGATGAATCCAGATGTATCACTTGTTGACAGCTCTGCGAGGCTGTAAGCAGCGATCTCTGAGCTGAATGTAAATGCTGAGCACATTTTGTGGTTAACATGAAAGGCGACAGACACTTGGATGAGGCTGTGATTTTATGACACATGTGACACTCGCTGCTAAAGGTGTGACTTAGATACCTCACAGAAAAGTATGTTCAAAGCTGGTAGTAGATAACAATGTGAGGGTGAAGCAACATTATTGTGAAAATAATTTTATTTCAGTTACAGACGCAGGAAAATAGGTAAAACATCAAAGCCTTAATATTAATATACACCACGCATGTTTGAGAAGTTCTGCTTTTTCAAAAAGATGATCAAATCATTTTCGTTTAAATCTTTTCTCTTGCTCAATGAATAAAACACTGATGTTTGTTTTCAGTGCTGGCAGCGACCTGTTTGCTCAGCGGAGCAGGTAAACAGCATCTAGTGCAAGATCCAGTTTATCATTACACAGCTCACCTCATGTCACATTTTCATATCTGTTCTTCAGATGCTTCCATGGAGAAAGCCGTCAGCTGTCACATGGGCGGTGTCCAGAGGCTGAGCTGTGGTACGATGCATGTTTACATCTGCACAACCAAAGCGACTCGGCGGGGATGTGAAAAATCGGCTTGTACATTTCACTCAGCCAATGAAACTCTTGGAATTCATGAATTGAGAAAAAATATTTTGGTTTGATTTTTACATTTTTTCATCTGAAGGTTCATCGTCCTAAATTGGAGACATTTTTTAAACAAATACATAAATTGGGCCTGTTCTACACTGGGGCAAGAGGGGGCAATGCCCCCTTAAACAAACTTCCTGCCCCCTTAAGTCAAACTTTTGGAAGTTGAGGAAAAAAAAACAGATTCTCCACAAACTGATTTTGGACAAGATTTACTGCAGTAGCTGAAAAGATCTGCTGGAAAATGTACAAATGAGATGATAGGGTTTAAGTCTTGTTTGCTTTCCCTCTGTGTTCTCTTTGTGTGCAGGCTCACACACTCACCCTCCCCCCAGCTAAACATCCAATCACTTTAAGTATGCAAATGATCCGGTGTCAGGTTTCTCAGCAGTGTTGCCAATTTAGCGACTTTGTTGCTATATTTAGCAAGCTGTCCGACGCCCTTAACTACTTTTTATCTAAAACAACTTCTAAAAGTAGCAACTTCTCACTACTTTTAGGACAGCCAATAGTGATTTTTCTTACTGAGGAGTTGGCAACACTGTTTCTCAGTAGGCAGGACAGAGCAGCTAATCTGTGTGTGGTGTAACCAGAGGTGGGTAGTAACGAGTTACATTTACTCCGTTACATTTAATGAAAAAAATGTACTTTTAAAGTACCTTTTTACTTTTACTTGAGTACATTTGTGAAGAAAAACGGTACTTTTACTCCGCTACATTTGCAAAATTAGACTCGTTACTTTAAAAAAAATAATTAGTTTAACACATTAGATAACATGCCACCAGTGGAGTTTCCAGTGACTTTTTTACCAATCAGATATGGCCATGCAGTCACATGACCAGTTTGAAACTGACCCCCTTAGCGACTTTTTTCTAAAAAGCGACTAGCGACAAATCTGGCACCTTTTTCTGGTATTATTGGAGACTTATTTATGAAATGAAAACGCATATCACTCTCAACAAGCAGCGGTGCTGCCGTGGGCACCTCACCCGTGCCAAAGTGCTCACAGGCGGAGGATAGTCCTCCCCCGGCTGCTATAAGGGCAGGAGACGTTCCTACCTACCTATGCGTCCAAACACACACACACACAAAGTAAATCCACCAGAGTGCCAATTTCGGGTCACTTTTGCCGGTCCAAGCCCGGGACCCACCTCTGGGTGTAACAACCCTTTTGGGTTATAGCACCACTAGGGGGGGTTGCCCTACTATTGTAATAGCTGTGGGAGTCTCCTAGTGGGTGTGTGTTGTTAGCTCGTGTTCCATTCGAAAAGGAAAACCTTACCGTTGTGACGGCCTGGCGCCGGCGTTACCAATCTGTGCGCATGTATGCATGGACGAGTACAGCCGTGGAGACCTGGCTCAGAAGGTGTAATGTTGCTGACAGTGAATAAAGGTCTGTTATTGGATTTAACCGACTGGCTTCGGGTTTTTAACCCCCACACCACACGCTCGCTCGACCTGCTAGCCGCTCCTTCCTCGCCATACTGCTGTTACAGTGGGTTACAGTGACTGTAACTGACAGTGTATTTGAACTCTTTCATGCACAGTGGTCACTACAGCTATTCATAGGTTGTTTTCTTGTATTTGTGTCAGTGTTGATGGTATACTTGCACATAAACCACTACATTGGTGTCACTCCACACCCTGCCACCCAAAGGTCGTGTAATGTCACTATAGATGTATGACATGTTTCATTGTAATTATTGTTATTTAATCCTGTCATCCATGAATTATGAGTATAAGTGTTTTTATTCATCTTTTACTGCCCAAAGACGAATAAAAATACTTAAGAAAGAAACTCCGGATTGAGGTAGTCATAATTCATGCAGGTTTAATGTTTGTCACTGTATTTGTTAGAAACAGTTTTGTAATTTTCCTTTAATTTAATTTATTCATTCGTTTATATATGATCATGTATAAACTACATCATCAACTCAGTCAATAAATATACTTAGATGTATCTCATAAATGAAATAACAGTGTAGTAATTATTTTAGTAAACCTTTTACAGTTAATGAAAATGTAGTGCAAAATAAAATACCTACGATTATTATTGTTATTCAAGTTCTAACCTCTCAGCTGCTTGCAGTGATGTGTTACTGTAGGGTCTTTAACTTACAAAATAAAGCGCCTTGAGACAACGATGCAGGAATAAAAATCGCAGTGAACTCTGATTTTTACGCTGCTTTTAAATGAAATGCTCTCGTTTCTGATCCACTCGATGTGACAGAAAATGGAGTGATCAGTGTGGTAGCAGCTCTGTACGGACGTGCAGACGTGCAGACCTGCAGTGAGGGCAGACCTCAACAACAGCTTAACAACACTGAGTGCTCTCAGCAGGGAACCGTGGACGTCCTCAGGAGGAGGTACAAGAGAAAGGATCCTAAACTTCTGTTGTGAATGTGGCAGCTTACAGTCAGCTACATGTGAGCGTCCATGAGGTTGAGCTAATTATAGCTAGCTATAATTAGCTAGCTATAATTATTCTCTATGGGCTAACCGAGCCTTTGCTGTTCATCTTTCAATTACAGCCGCTACATGAGCAAAGAAAGTAAAGAAATATGTGTAAATATGTTTTGGAAAAAGCAGCACAGTTAAACAATAACCAACATCCAGCACTGCTTTTTTATGTATGTGTTTCCTTCAGGTGTGATGGGAAGAAAGTGTGTGAACTGAGCGTGACTGACGTCGAAAGTCCTGACCCTTGTGTCGACACCTACAAATATCTGGAGACCAGCTACACCTGCTTACCTGCAAGTCAGTATCACATGACCATGAAACTATGAAGGAAGCAGAGCTCAGAAAGAAGGTCAGAGAGTTTGTGACTGATTTATGTGAGCATGCTAACGCTAAGTCAAGTCAGTCAACACATTTAAACACAGCAGATGTTCAACAAATCATCAAAACCAAGTAATACGTTGATAATAATGACTTTTTCATTATAATTTAGTAAAACATAAAATCTGCTTTGATGACATTATGTGAAAGCTCATGAAAACATTTTGAGCTGGGATGTGAACACTGTTCCTGAGGTAGATGATGTCATCTGAGGAGGGAGCCAGTGAGTGAGAACGCACCAATCAGATGAATCATGAGAAGACCCTGATTAACAAACCCAAGTGAGCAGCAGGAGACAGAGCATGTGGAACATCTGCTAGAGAACATGAAGTTCATGTAGGCGGGTATATGTGAGCAACAATATTTCTGATCCGGTACTTCACAAATATGATTACACTTCTGTGCACGCAGACGTTCAGGATCCTTTCATTCATGCAGCAAACATTTAGGTTATTAACAGAAAGAAAGAGTTCATCTTTCTGAAGAAAAGTGGGTAACAACTGCTTTGATCTGTGAGTCAGACTGAAGAGAGGTACAAACATGACACCAAGATATTTTCCCCCTGAGGGTTAAGAAGGGACGGTGGAAAGCAAGGAATCTCTAAACTTCCAGCTTCATTTACATTGAGGCTGCCAAACAGCAGCTTCAACATGTCGCTGAGAGCCAATGTTCTTCAATGCTTTCATATCTAATCTGACCTGCTTCCACAGGTCACCTGGTCACATGCGAGCACTCGTTTGCACACCTGCACTGTGGTAAGAGTCATTATCTCTGTTGTGTCTCAGCTCTGATCATTTTCAGGTGAAGATTTTCTACTTTTATTGCAGTTCTTTTTGTTTTTATTTTATTTACATTTTAATTTCTTATTAGTGTTTATTAAGTCAATCCATCTGTTACTGTCAATGTGTTATTTTGTTATGTTCATGAATTCGACCCGTGTTAAATGATTTATATGACTTGAATCAAATTTAAATTTGATTAAACTGAAAAAACGTTGCTGGGTTGTTTTCTGCTCGTCTTCTCTCGTCAGATGAAGGGCAGGCTATCCTCGTGTACGGGGCTCACTATGGACGCCACGATCAGACCACATGCTCCTACAGAATTCTGGCCTCTGAGGTCCAAAATGTTTACTGCTCCCGTCCCACCAGCAAAGTCGCTGAGAGGTACCGTTTTCCTCCTGTTACTGCTTTAAACTGTGGCTGCAGGTATTACTTTCATATTTCTCAGTGCACATCAATGCCTGCGCTCACTCACATTGCTCTGCATCTCCAGCTGCGACGGGAAGAGCAGCTGCACCATCAGAGCGAGTAACTCTGTGTTTGGAGACCCCTGTGTTGGCACATACAAATACCTCGAGGTGGCTTACATCTGCCAGTGTAAGCAGCCTAAATGATCACGTTGATGTTCTCACACTACAAAGACTGACATGATCTGACGTGGAGATGTTGTCTGTTCTTTTGCAGATCTAACATGAACGGATTAAAATGCAGTTTTATGACAATTTATTGGGAGTTGATCAGCAAAACCATTTCATGGGTCTCTCAGTAGCTTCAGTGCTTTTGATGACTTTTCCTATGATGCAGTAAATCAGTGAAGCTGAGTCAGTTTCAAACACCTGTGATTGTTTTTTTCCTGTCCAGGATTAGATGGAGATTATCTGACTGTTTTAAAAATTACAAAAATAAACATCTATCAAATAATTATATGTTTTTGCTTTTTTATTTATAAAAAACAACATTGGTCTCTGTATTTGTAATGTGAAATGGAAATAAACCTGCCTGCCAGTGTCTGGCTTTGGCTGATGTGACCACGACATTAAAGCTCCGTCCTGGTGTCAAACATCTGTTTTATTATCACTGAATAAAGGATGTTCCTTCAGATCATGGCATCAAAGACAAATCTTGTCTGGACTGTGCAAAACAGCAACATTCACATATGATAAATGATCATTTTAAACTAAAAACGTTATCCTACAGTCAGCATTAGGGTGAAGAGAGGATGATGATAGGCAGAGCTGGCACACCTAAATGTGGCGTGAGGACCTGACAGAGGCTTCGGTCTGTGAGGTCTTCATCTCCCACCTCCAGCAGAGCTTCACCACTCAGAGGCTGGACTATGCTCTGCACCTCCAGCACTGAGCTGCAGCTGCAGCGTGGTTGGTGCCATCAAGGTGACACATTCCCCACATCAAGCTGAGCATACATCCAAAACCTTCCAAGCAGGTCAAGTTGCATGTCTGTTTTTATCTTCTGGTTTCTCTCGAGGATACACACCTTTCCATCAGATATGTTTCTCTCGGTGTGTGTCTGTGTGTGTGTGCCCTGCGGGCTTTATCTAAGGTCAAATTCTATTGTCTGTTTCAGTTTGTTGCACATCATGAGGGAAGGTTTCTGATTGGCTGCTTGCCTGGTGTGCAGATAGATTCTTAGAGAAACAGTACAAATAGACCAGGTTCCTGTGCTCCACCATCAGCTCTGCTCTAACAGCATGCAGTGCTCCGGACTCAGCAGCACACTGTGTGAGTACAGGAAAGGCTTTGCACACTAAAAGTTGCTCCTTTAATGTGTCATTTACATGACTTTGTTGTCTTTTACCAGTAAGTTGTGTATCCAGTTTTTCTCTGTTTGTTATTCATTTTCATTTCATGTGTTAAAGTCCATGTGGAACACTGTTAACTTACAGTAACACAGAAGACAAACGAGTAAATCAGCTGTAGGTCGCACGCCGGCTAACACCCAGGTTTCTCTTTTTATGTTTCAGTGCTCGCAGCAACGTGTGTACTCATGACTTCAGGTAATCACTGAATGTTTGATACGTTTTATGCTAACGTCCTTTTAACCTCTTACTCTAGCACGTAGATGAGTTAGTGAAACCCGATCGGCTCTGATTGTGTCTGTGATACGACATCCGTCCTCTTTACTGCACGAGCCTGTAACCATCGCCTTCCTTACGTCGGCCTATCCAGTTTCTTCTTTTCTCTCAGAATAAACAATATTTTTCTGGCTCTAACACGCCTTCATACTCAAAGAGATAGCCTAGATTTGCATAGCAGTTTTGCTTCATGCCTGTACACTATAGTGCTATTTGATTTTACTACACCACTCACTACAAGAGCCTCCGATAAGTTTTCAGTCCCACCACCACTAAGGAAAAATCCCTCAGGTAAACTCTGGAAACTCTGACTCATTGAAGCACTGACTGAAAGCAGTTCAGTAACAGAGAACAGTGTCCTGTGAAACTGATGTTAAACTAGTGGTGGGAACACTTTTAGATAATTGGAATTATGGGGACTGGCCTTCGTTGTCCCTACCAGAACTTACGGCTGATTTGCTTCCATCATGCTCAGCCAGTCAGGTTACATATCGGACCCCAGGAACGACACTGTTCAACATTCTTACATTATCTGAATAGCATCACTTCATTATTGTGCATGAGTCACCCAGCAGGAGGCTTCAGTGACTGAAAACCAGTCAGACCTGTCGCGGCAGAGAGACCGGTGTGTTTGCGGTGTGGACCCAAAAGCAGACACGACAGAAAAACAAAGCAAAGTGAAACAAGGGTGGGACTAACCTAAGCTGGGAAAAACTAAACTATGACAACAACGATACAAAACCAGAACATAACGCTGAACGGGGACATGCAAAACGCACCCATGAAATAAACCAAACATGAACCTGAGCAGTTGAAGAAAAACTCTATGATGCGACGTGACACAAGGTAAACAGATGATCCGACACTGAACCGAAGAAGACCGAAGGGCAATGAAGGAAGTGGAAACACCTGGAGAGACACAGCTGACACAAATGAACATGACGCCACAGGGGAAGTAAAACTGAACATGGAAACATCGAACCCTTCAAAATAAAACAGGAAGCATAATGGAACGTAGACATGACAACACAGACTTGACAACGTGTGCACACAGACATGAGACACATGCCAGACTGGGGAGAGACAGAACGCAAGGACAGACACGTGGGAACAGAGAGGGGAGACGAAAGCACGGGCATAGCTACAACACAAAATAACACAAAATTGCTGGGTGACAGACCATCAGCGACTGATGTGGAGGAAATCCTTCCTCAGCCGGTTCAGAGGAGTGTTACAAAATACAAATACATATAATGAAGGTGACATTAAGTCGACTGGGATTATTTCCCACTTGTCCTGTGTTTTCTATATTTCAAATCCATTCATGTTTGTTTATGATGACCCTGCTGTAGCATAATAAATTTATCCAAGACTCACTAATTATGGACTTTTTACATTTTTCATTTCAGGCTTTTTGGCCCCAGGTGGACCTACGGGCCCAGGTGGACCTATGGCCCCAGGTGGACCTATGGGCCCAGGTGGACCTACGGGCCCAGGTGGACCTATGGCCCCAGGTGGACCTACAGGCCAGAGTGGACCTATGGGCCCAGGTGGACCTATGGCCCCAGGTGGACCTCTGGGCCCAGGTGGACCTCTGGGCCAGAGTGGACCTATGGGCCCATTCCCGCCGACCTTCATGTCCACAGCGAGGGTGATCACCTGTGACAGCCTTGACAATGTGCAACGCCTGAGCTGTGGTAACATAAAAATGTTTTTTATAGCTCCTAGCTCTCACTCAAAAGTGAAGTTCTGATGTAATGTGCATTCTTTCTAATGTCCTGCAGGGGGCGACTCCTCAGGTTGTAAATAGAAGTCTGACTCTGTGTTTATGAGAAACTGAGCTCAGTCTCACCCGAGGAGCAAAAAAACCTGTTAAGGTTTAGGTTCTTTTTGTGCTTTATTCAGTGAAACTACAGTTTATGCTTGTGACTGATGTGACCTTTCAGACTTCCTGTAACACCACAGAACTACAGGAGGACATTTTCTGATTATTGAAAACATAAAAAGCCTCAGTTTGTTTCTCTTGTGCTGCACACCTTATGCATTCCTTGTGATTCCCTCCGTTTGAACGTCATCGTTCTCTGTGTAACAGATAATGGAGTGATCATCGTGCAGGCAGCTATGTACGGGCGGACAGATGCAGAAATCTGCAGTGATGGCATTCCTGCAGATCAGCTTGCAAATACACAGTGCTTCCAGATAGACACTCTGAAAGACGTCAAGAGCAGGTAAACAAGTCTGAGGAATCATGGATGAATCGATCACTTTAACTCACCTGAAAAGACGAGAGCTCCTCTTTGTCTCCCTGCAGGTGTGATGGCAAGAAGGTGTGTGAAATAAGTACAAACTCCTTCCGTACTTCTGATCCGTGCTCCGGCATTTACAAATACTTGGACACCACCTACACCTGCTTCCCAGCAAGTACATTACAACTGTGATTAGAAACTAATATTCAGTGTATTCAAATTTGTGAATGTGCATGTCTCTAATGTGCTTTATTTCTCTGTCAGTCCACAGTGTAACTTGTGACGATTCGCTGGCAAACCTTCAGTGCGGTGAGAGCACAGTTCCTCCTTCTTTGTGAGTCTTTGGATTCATGCGGTAAAAATACAAATGAGGTTAACGTTTGCTCTTCTTCAGGTGAAGGACAGGTTTTACTCATCCACGGAGCTGATTACGGGCGCCGTGACTCGACCACATGCTCTTTGAATCTTCCAGCCTCTCAGCTCCAAAATGTCCAATGCTCAAAGCCCATAAGCAATTTAGCTGACAGGTAAAGATGCAGACTCTCTTCCTTCAGCCTTTTGTCTTCTCACACAACATATTTCAACTCACCTTTACCTGAATCTGCAGCTGTAACGGGAAAAGCAACTGTACTGTCAAAGTGAGCAGCTCTGTGTTTGGAGACCCGTGTTTTGGCACCTACAAGTACCTGGAGATGGCTTATAGCTGTCACTGTAAGTGCCTCAGACTTCTCTTTAATTAGAGCATTTATAACAACAAAAAATTTAGCTCATGTAACAGTTAGAGAGAAATGTGAATCTGCCCTTACACACTGTGCTTTTAGGTGGTTCAGCACTGATCCTGTTTCCTAAGACGTTGGGGTTCAGTAATGAAACTCTCTGACATAAATTTTCTTTCAGTTGGTTTTCCAGATCACTGAATGGAGGAAATCGCTGACATCCAAATAGCATCAGCGTCTATGTTCTCTGAAGAAAATGTGCGATGAATCAATTATGAATCAAAAAGAAAAAGATCATTCAACATCCTGTGCAACGTCTGGTCAAAAATACGAAGATACTGATTTTATATCAGATTCTTTCCAGACCTGTTAAGTTGTGGTCTGTGGTGTCCATATACACTTGGCCTTTAAGACGTTTCAGAAAATAAATGATTCTAAATGTAAAACTGATTTAACACTGATTGTCTTAAATGTTTTCTTCTTTTTCCCTTGTATTCTTACGCCTGCTTCACTCTTAAATTTGCCTTCAATATTAAAATAATGAAACGTATCAACTGGATGGTGTGAGTTAAATGTGACAGGGATCTGACTAATTTCTGATGTGACTCTGTTGAAACGGTCGGATGTGAAGAGGAGCTTTTTATCATTAAGGACACCAAGGTCATTGACTTGTGGTACTTCTCTAACAGTACTCATAGTTTGATAGTACAAATAATAATAATGATATTTGTACAGCGCTTTTCGGGGCCCTCAAAGCGCTGTACAATTCCACTATTCATTCACTCTCACATTCACACACTGGTGGAGGCAGCTGCAGTTGTAGCCACAGCTGCCAAAACACCCATTGCATGAAATTTGAAGTTCTGTTCAGTTCAATTGTATTTATACAGCAGCAAACACAACAATGGCCTCAAGGCGCTTTGTGAGGGAAAGACCCCACAACACATTACAACAGAACAGTAGGACTTTGCACAGCGTCTTTCAGAAAGACAGACTTATGAAGTAAGATTAAGATAAGACTGTATTGATCCTACGGCGGGGAAATCTGTGCGTTACCTCAGCTCAGGAACAGATAGCAGAAGAAAAATACAAACAAATACCAAATAAGTAATACACTTTTACAACAGTAGCACACATGTGACTATGACAGAGGGTTTTGGAAATATGCAAGACGTAAATGTAACTATTCTACCATCACTATTAGTAAGTAAGTAACAAATATCTGCAAGTATCTATAAGTACAGACATGTACACACACACGTACACACTAAATATACATTGTTATACATATACACACACATATACCTGCACACGTCCGTACATATAAAAAGTGCATTATGCATGAAGTGTGACTGTGGACGTCCACAATGTCCAGTAGTGTATTTACAGCATATGCACTCCAGATTTATGCAATGTTATAGTATAGTGTACAGTACTGCAAGAGCAGTAACTGCAAGTACTAACCTACAGTAACAGCAGGCCTCTGAGCGTAGACTTGTACTGGAAGCTCGCTGCTGAAAGTGTGTGTAGGTCACACTTACTTCACATACTGATGTCGTAGATCTTTAACTCTTCCACAGAGTCGGTCTGATCATGTTATTAGAAGCTAGAGATGGACCGATCCGATGTTACGTATCGGCATCGGTCCGATACTGACCTAAATTACTGGATCGGATATCGGAGAGAAATAAAAAATGTAATCCGAAGTATCACAAAATCACCTCTCAAAACGCTGCTTGGCGTAACCCAGCTCGGCGCAGTGTGTGTCACGTGATAGAGCGGCTGTTGTCTGCGAGACCTGTCGGCGTCTGTCGGAGCATTTGGAGCCTCGCTACATGCTTCCAAACCGCGACATTTCATCTCGGCGAAAACTATCCCAGAGAAGTAAAGCAAGTGTGTAAGTTCATCCCTGAATGTTTGCAGAGTATTTCCACGTTAAGCTTAACAACTGATATATTGAGCCACAGCTGGACTGGCCATTGGAACTCCATACTGAGGTGAAAAGGAAGCGATTTGTCCCGGACTTCAGCTAGAGTTAAAAAATAGACACAAAGCTGGAGTTATTCTGTCTTTGCTGCACAGTTGCATCTACTTCTCTCATTCTCTCCCCCTCCCTCTCCTCTTATTATGCTGGGCAGACACTGTGCGATTTTTTTCAGTCACGTTATTCAGCTCCTGCTCAAACTGTACAATTGACTCGCAGGGGTTAGAAGTTCATAGGTCACGATGCAGGTCTCACACTATACCACCCGATGCTCTGATGCGACCTGAGTGCTCACACTGTGCGTCCATAAAATTAAGGTTATAACAGAAATTCTGTCGCTCTCCCTCTCTGTCTCTCACTCACACAGACACACCACCACCATCAACTTTGCTAAATTGCTAATGAAAAACATGATCAGGCAGCTGTGATTGAGCAGCAGTGTCGATCCAACTATTTTCACGGTTGTTGTGGTCGTGATAATTTTGTGAGTCCACATCGAAAAGGCTCGGATGAGCCAAAGTTCTACAAGTTGTGCCTCCATCGCTTGTGTCCAGATCACACACTGCACTGCCGTGCTGCTCCATCTTTTTCACTGACATTTGTGTTTGCGCGTGCGCAGTGTGACAAACTGCAGTGACACCCTCACGACGGTCGTGAGGATTTTGAAATCCTCACGACCAAGCGATTGATGATCGGGAGCTGGTCGTGAGGTGTTAATCGCGTCTCGTTACCCCACGTATACTACACGATGCACGACGCACGATGAAGGCCAAAATCGGGCCGATCGCCAAAACGGTCGCACGACTCAAAAATCGGCTCAAAATGGGCCAAAAATTGCACAGTGTGAGCCCAGCATTACTTCAAACATGAAACTGATCAGTGATCAGCTGATCGGCTTTTCTGCCACAAGTCCATATTTCTTGTTTATCGCCCACTTTGCGCTAGAAAGAGGAGACCAGCAGATAAACAACAGCAGCACGTTTCAGCTTGATCAGCTGTTGTTAGGATTTATTTAATATTAATTTCTAGTATCAGCTGATGTTTGCTGGAGCCACAGCTGTAAAGCTGCTGGTCATGATGTCGGTTTGGTTATGTGGTGAGAGGGAAACATGAAGATGAAACCAGGAGATGTCCTTACTGAACCATCAGAGCTGAACAGGTGATGGAGAAACAGGTTTACCTTTTAGGTGACATGGATGAGTTGAAGTTATGAACTGTTTCTGAGAGACAAATAACACCAGGATCCTTTTCTAAGTAGCTGACAGCTGGTAACTGTGCAGGGGCGGGTCTACCAAAGTGTTGCCAGGGGGCAGGTAGGGCATTAACAGGGAGAGGGGGGCACAAGGAAATACTTTTCTTTGTTATGTCATTTAAAAACGTTGAATAAATAATTATCTGAATCTTACAACAAAAGTGGTCACCTGATGAAATGTATAGAAATCCATTACTGTATATAGTAACTAATAAGTCTAATATATACCCTAGTAAGCTATAGTACCATCTGTGCAGTCTGCAATTCTGTTGAAGAAAGATGTTGAATCTATTTAAATATTGTAGAAAAATAATTGATTTCTGTTCATTTGTTTTACACTTGCATTAAATTAAAGTTGATTACATCGATTACGGGTGGGGGTGGTTCCCTAATATTTTTGCTGGGAGTTG
Organism: Aulonocara sp. 'chitande type north' Nkhata Bay; assembly: GCF_057382095.1. Taxonomy (NCBI): domain Eukaryota; kingdom Metazoa; phylum Chordata; class Actinopteri; order Cichliformes; family Cichlidae; genus Aulonocara; species Aulonocara sp. 'chitande type north' Nkhata Bay. The sequence continues at coordinate 19,592,183 of NC_141363.1, read as the reverse complement.
GCAACCTTATTAGTTAGGTAGGTAAGTACTCTTTAAAATACCAGAATAGGGAGGATGGTGTAGGTTTAAATTTATTAGATTGATCAGTGTTGCTGAACTATAAGATGTTTTGGGTGCAGTGTATTTTTTGCATACAGGTACAACAGAATAGCTTCAGTCTCTTGTTTTTTTAAACTTAAGTGTGAACTTATACAAAATGCAGCAAGATATTTATAAAAAACAGTTTTATTGATTACAAAATACGCTATATTGGATTCATATCGGTATCGTAGATATCCAAATTTATGATATCGGAATCGGACATTAAAAAGTGGTATCGTGCCATCTCTGGTATATACGAACTTTGGTTGCTTATGTTTATAGGACCACCCTGTGTCTTCCTTTTATATTTTATTTTCCTTTGCTGTAAGAGCTCTGTAACACCAAAATTTCTCATCCATGGCATAATAAAGGTTTATTCTGTTCTATTCTAAAAGTAGAATGGGAGGCAGAGCCTTCAGTTTTCAGGCCCCTCTTCTGTGGAACCAGCTTCCAGTTTGGATTCAAACTTTCCTTTTTGCTAAAGCATATAGTTAGGGCTGGACCAGGTGATCCTGAATCCTCCCTTAGTTATGCTGCAATAGACGTAGGCTGCCGGGGATTCCCATGATGCATTGAGTTTTTCCTTTCCAGTCACCTTTCTCACTCACTATGTATTAACAGACCTCTCTGCATTGAATCATATCTGTTATTAATCTCTGTCTCTCTTCCACAGCATGTCTTTATCCTGTCTTCCTTCTGTCACCCCAACCAATCACAGCAGATGGCCCCGCCCCTCCCTGAGCCTGGTTCTGCCGGAGGTTTCTTCCTGTTAAAAGGGAGTTTTTCCTTCCCACTGTTGCCAAAGTGCTGCTCATAAGGGGTCATGTGATTGTTGGGTTTTCTCTGTATCTATGAAGCGCCTTGAGGCGACTTTTATTGTGCTTTGGCGCTACATAAATAAAATTGAATTGAATTGAATTGAATTGAAGAACAGGTAGTTTAAGATCTTCAATAACAAATGACTGTTTGAATAAAAACAGCAGCAGCTCTGAAACACTTTAATAAAGCTGAAAACGAGCTGCTTTCTGTGTCCCTGCAGCTGTGATGGAAGAAAAGTGTGTGACATAAATATGAACATCATCAGTGCTTCTGATCCCGGCGTCTGCACCTACCTGGACATCACCTACACCTGCGTCCCAGAGAGTCTGTTACATCTGTGATTATCAGCTAAAAATCAGTCACATCTGTACATGAATCATTACAGTTTCTAATGTGATGCGTTTCTTTGTCAGTCCACAATGTAACATGTGAAGGATCTCAGGGGAACCTTCAGTGTGGTCAGATTTATTTTTCTCATTTATTGTAACTTTAGTGGATTCATTTGATAGAACTACAAACATGGTTACAGTTCATGAACTCTTCCTCAGGTGAAGGACAGGTTATAGTCGTCTCCTGGGTGAATTATGGTCGCCGTGACAACACCACGTGCCCTGATGGAAATCCTGATCACGTCAAAAATGTTCACTGTTCGAGTCCCAATAGTACAGAATATGTAACTAACAGGTACAGATGCTGACTCTCTTTCCATCTTCTCTCAGATGACACGGCGTACTTCAGTCCTCTGCTGACTCACCTTTGACCTGCATTCACAGGTGTAACAGGCAGAACAACTGTACTGTTGGAGCATCAAACACAGTGTTTGGAGACCCCTGTGGTGGCACCTACAAGTGTAAAACACCTGGAGGTGTTTTACACTTGTCAGGGTAAGTAACTCAAACAATAAAGTTATAAAAATAATATTTTAGGGTGTGTACATTCAGATTAATTTTTGAAGTAAATAGAAATGATAATCGTTCATCATTTTTGAAAGTTTAACCTGTCTCTGCTGAAAACACTGAAATCCTCAGACACAAAGTTGAAATGAGTTTTTTTGCAGATCCTAAATGATTGAAATCACATTTATGAAAAAAGATCTTGAGCATCATCTTTTATTAGCTTATCATAATATTTAGTTATTAAAATGTGATTTAACCTCCTAAGACCCGAACTCTTCCACAGCATGTATTTTTAACTAATTATTAACATTTCAGGTCACAAGCTTCCCCAGCTGTCAGTGATGCTGTCCAAGACTGCCCATCAGGCTGTCTTCCCCCAAGTCTGCTTAAAAATACTTTTAATACTGTCGGGCTTTTTATCCTGAGATTAATTAACACTTGCTTGCTACAGGCTGTGTCCCATCATGTTTTAAACAAGCTATAGTTCAGCCTCTTCTTAAAAAACACAATCTGGACCCAACTGTTCTGTCCAATTACAAGAAATCTCAAAGCTTCCCTTTCGTTCCAAAGTTCTGGAGAAAGCTGCCTATTTACAGTTGCAGGCCCAACTTGATCTTAACGAGATCTCTGAAAGGTTTCAATCTGGTTTTAAATCCAGACTGAAATTAAATCAGACCAGGAGTGACATGTTTAGCCGCATGTTCTCCTTAAATTGCTGGCTGTCTGAGTGGTGTCCCAGAAACAATGTGGGCTTCATAGATAATTGGCAAACCTTCTGGAGGAAACCTGGTGTTGTTAGGAGAGACGGCATCCATCCCACTTTGGATGGAGCAGCTCTCATTTCTAGAAATATGGACAAATTTATTAAACCCCCCAAAATATGACTATCCAGAGTTGGGACCAGGAAGCAGAGTTGCAGTCTTACACGCCTCTCTGCAGCTTCTCTCCTCCTGCTACCCCCCCAAAAACCCATCTCCATAGAGACTGTGTCAGCTCCCAAACAGACAAAAAACAAACTAAAAACCAGCAACAAACAACTTAAACATAAACAATTACAAAGAAAGAACAATAAAGTATCCACATCTGAACCAAAGAGTAAAACAGTGAAATTTGGATTATTAAATATTAGGTCTCTCTCCTCCAAGTCTCTGTTAGTACATGACTTAATAATTGATCAACAAATCGATTTACTCTGTCTTACAGAAACCTGGTTGCAGCAGGATGATTATGTTAGTTTAAATGAATCAACACCCCCGAGTCATTCTAACTACCAGAAACCTCGAAGCACAGGCCGAGGGGGAGGTGTGGCAGCAATTTTTCACACCAGCCTATTAATCAACCAAAGACCCAGACAGACTTTTAATTCATTTGAAAGCCTGATGCTTAGCCTCGTCCACCCCAGCTGTAAAACTCAGAAACCAGTCTTACTTGTTATCATCTATCGTCCACCTGGGCCTTACACAGAGTTTCTGTCTGATTTCTCAGACTTTTTATCTGATTTAGTTCTGAGCTCAGATAAAATAATTATTGTGGGTGATTTTAACATCCATGTAGATGCTAAAAATGACAGCCTCAACATGGCATTTAATCTGTTATTAGACTCAATTAGTTTCTCTCAAAATGTAAAAGAACCCACCCACCACTTTAATCACACTCTAGATCTTGTTTTAACATATGGCATAGAAACTGAACATTTAACAGTGTTTCCTGAAAACCCTCTGCTGTCTGATCATTTCCTGATATTACCGTGGAAGCACTAGCTGGTAGTCAGGCTGTACATGTGTCCTTGTGGAGTTGAAAATAATCCACTTGTACTTGAAAAAACAAACAAACATGCAAACATTTGTTTCCACAGTCTTAATGAAGGAAAAAATGTCCATCCCGGTTTTCCCTCCAAGGCACGAGCGATAAGCAGAGTTCTGTCCTTTCCTTCTAAGATTCCTAATTATTTAAAGTAACACTCAGGTATGCCATTCAGCGTGTTAGTACGAGCTCGGGAGCAGCTTGGGAGAACAAGAAAACAGAGACTGCTTTAGGTTGCCTTCCCAATCGACTCAAAGGTTTATTTAGTACATAACAGCTTATATAGAGGAAAAAAAGGTTCGTGTGTCAGCAAGTTCTCAGTTCAAACCAGTACAGACCAAATAAGGAAACGTCTTCCTGCCTTGTGAGCAAAGAAGTATCCTGTGTGTAGTTTATCAGTTCAGCTACAATTTATGATCATCCCAGCAAAATACACTCCTAGACATAGAATACAGAGTTCTTTCATTAGTGAATTCTGAAACAAACCACCTGGCCTTTAACGAGCCTTTTTCTAAGAGATAAAGAAAAAGGGAGGATGGGAGTAAGGAAGTGGTCTCGTCTCTGTGGTGTTTTCGACCTTGGGGTACCAGCTTGTGAGTCTTACACATTAATTCTTGGGTCACAGAGAAAGAGAAAAACAACTAGTAAATGGGCCTTATTGAGTAACTCTTTTCTGTATAATATCACAATAAAACAATATCCTGTAAATGCTACCATGGTATCAAAATATCACAACACTTAAATTACAGTAATCCGTCTGAATGTTCCTGTACACTGACATATTGTGGTGGACCACTAGAGGGCTCCACTCAAACCCAGTGTCGAGAAAGTGTGTTGTTGTGTTTTTTGGCGCAATGTATGGAGCTGACCTCTGACCACCACCCGTTGCCTACTGGTGGTGGTCAGAGGGCCCGGTGGAGCCAGTGTCCGGCAGCCTCGCCTCTGTCAGTGCGCCCCAGGGTGGCTGTGGCTACAATGTAGCTGCCATCACCAGTGTGTGAATGAGTGTGTGAATGGGTGAATGTAGTGTAAAGCAGTTTGGGGTCCATAGGGACTAAGTAAAGCACTATACATACTAATACAGGCCATTTACCATTTTACCATATACAGGTGGAGTCAAAGTAGTGAAAAACAGCCAGTTCTACCAATAAATCATGAAAAGTAAGGTTTAAATTTTTGGTGAAAAATGTGTTCATGACAATGCAGACTGTACGTTGCTAGTATGTAGCTTCCTAGATTTTATACTTAAGGCACATAATTATTCATTTTACAGGCTGTACAGCACATGAAAAATGTTTTATTTGACTGTAATATTTAATTATGTGGGATAAATAGGGTTAGATAGGGTTAAATAAGAAATTTAAAGAGTATGCTTATATAAAACAAATTCATACTTACTCCATTTTATGTATTTTAAACATATTTAATAGATATTACAGAATGCAGATGGATATGTGAAAAGAAATGGCTTTGATTTTGCCTTCTTAAGTAAATTTCTCTAGATCAGCCCCTGCAGCACAAACCAGGGCAAAGTTCAAGCATTACGGAAGTTTCATTTCTCATATATTATATTGATTATACTCATATTTGATTAGAAGTTTATATATAATGAACTATTAGCAGAATCGCATAGAGATATATTGTTATAGCACTCTGTGTTACTTTAACCATGAAAAGGCTGGATAGTTGTCCGTTATTTCACTCTTGGATGGAGATAAGCTGGGGGATGTCAATCTCTTTGACATGTTATATGAAACCATATTTGTCAATACATCCACCAGCAGTGATGGAAGTGACATCATCAATTCAGATCTGTCAGCACACGAAGAAGCAGTTACGGATCTCTGACACAAACAAAAGGTGTGTTGGTGTTACACCATGCATCGTTGACATAATCCTGTCCTGTAAAAACGGTTCAAAATAAAGAAGAATAGAAATAAAATCAGAGGTCTGTGCAGTAAATGTTTTCTTCTTTTCTAATGTAAAGGAAAAAAACAGTTCTGTTAAAGACCTAAGATTACATGATTTTAATTTGAATTAAAATAAAAATGGATTTCAAAAATGAACCCAGATTCAGTTTGTACCTCCATTGTTTATCGTCATACAATCTTCTCTTCCTTTATAATCATTTGGCTCTCCTTTGGCCCAGTTTGGGAAGTCAAACTGGGAACCATCACTCCACATCCACATAGTTTCCTGAAAGAATAAAGTTTGAGGTCTAGGGAGCTTGGAAAGAAAAGCATTTAAGTTGCTTAAATGCTTGAAAGAAAGCAACTTAAAGAAGTCCAAACACTTTTCTTTCCAAGCTCCTTAGACTACGATGACCGGGATGACTGAGAACCCTCACAGAAATAAAATTAGAGGTTCACTTTGTTCTGATGTACTTTGGTGCATTTATGCTGAGAGTGCAGACAAGAGACCTCTACACTTCATGTCTGCTGCCAGCAGATACTCACTAGTAGCTCAAAGACAAATCTCAGTTAACACAAAGAAGAACACGACTAAGTCTTATATACAAAACACAGACCTGGATTTGACAAAATTATAAAATTTGAATCAAACTGATGAATATGAAGAGAAACATATGAAATATCAGAAACAGCTGCAGCTCATCCTCTTTATCTGTGAAACACTTACAGTCTCTCTGTCGTTGCCTCCAACCCAAGCTGTTGGATACGACCCTGCTGCTGTGCGAGTGAGCTCTCTGATGAAGGTGTACTCAGCTGTGCTGTGGAATGAGGCCAGATTTCCACCGAGTGTCTGACAGGAACTCTGAGGAGGAAGATGAGGTGCACAGAAGATGAAAAGTGTGAGAATGCATTTAAAATCAGTCAAAGACAGAAAGTCTTTATATCATCAGTGATGCAGCGACAGCTGCTGTTATTTCCTGATGTACCTCAGCATCAGTCCAGGTCTTCAAGCTGCTGTTAAAGATGAAACAGCGACCTCCAAACCAAGTCCAACCAGATGGGCAGGAAGCATCTTCAAAATGATTGCAAAGTTAAAAGGTCGGTGAACAGATTAATGGTTCCTCAAAAGAAAGTAATTTCTCCCCATAAACTTCAGAACAGAAGATGAAGAATTTCATAACAGACATCTGTTTCATTATTTTTCATGTGTTCCTAATAAACTGTCAGTTGAGTACACGCCAAAGCAAAGCAGTCGATCATCTCATGTTAGAAGAAGCTGAGCTTGAACAATGACTTTCATATTAACGGCTGGTTAATTATGTAACTGACTAACTACATCAGTATGACACTGCCTGGGTCTTTCTAAGGCCTCAGGTTTGTACAGCTTGTTGTACTTGTTAGGCGTCCCATCACACTTCTCTGCAGTTCTGATAGTTGGGTAACTTCCCTCCTTTCTGCCTCTAGTTTTCGTCTCCACTGAGGCTTCTGTTCTTGTGTTCATCTGATATTCAAGGATCCCTGTTGCTGTGTAGATCAGCTGGCTGTTTGCAGTGATGGTCACAGAAGGGATTTTATTAGTGTGCGCTCAAATATAGGACTTTGTAGGAATGCTTCAGTGTTTTCACATTTAATTAGCAAATACAAGCACATTTTTGCTTTGCACACTGCAGAGTGAAGGCAAAGGACCAACAAGCGCTCAGCATCTCTGGGAACTCCTTCAAGACTGTTGGAAAACCATTTCAGGAGACGACCTCATGGAGCTCATGGAGACAAGGCCAAGAGTGTGCAAAGCAGAAATCAAAGCAAAGGGTGGCTGTTACCAAGAATCTAAAATATAAAACATATTTTTACACAACTCTTTTTTAATTCTCATCCATAAATAATGTGCATCTTTCACGTGATTCAGTTTATTTTGAAAAGTCTCAACAGGATCTTGAGCTTTATTGTGAAAGGTTTATGTGGAACAAGCGGACACGCGATGCTGTTACCGTCGTTGTTGCTAACGACAACGCATAAAAACAGGCGCTTGTCCGTCCGTAGTGTGGTTATATTAAATATAAGAGAAAGAGAGAACTTTGAGAAATGAATATAGCCACTACAGTGACCATCAAACCATGAACAAATATTGCCGTAAACCGTAACCACGAAACAAACGATAGCGTAAAATGAAACGATCGACGTTTTTACATCGTCATCCAATATATATCGTTATATCGAACAGCCCTAATTCTGTCTGTTTGATTTTTACTTGTATGTGTCTTTAATTTGGTCAGAGGACTTTATAAACTCTCCCTTTTAATGTACTTTTATTGCAAAATGTGTTCATCTCTCAACTTCAGATTGTTATTAAAGAACTGTTACACTGATTTACTGCACCATCTTGTGGTATAAAGCGGTATCTCTGCCTTATCTTCAGTTGGTAAACACAACAGATGTTCTGTTCTCCACATTCTGTCGATGTTCAGGAAACATCAGCGAATAAAACAGAGACATTTTTTATTTACGATGTCATTTTCATTAGCTTACTTGATAAGCTTATGAAAAAAAATTTCAAATTCAAAATTTATTTGTATGGCACATTTAAGAACAACAGAGTTGACCAAAGTGCTTCACAATCAGTTAAAAACAAGAAAAAACTGTAGAGAAACAAATAAAGATAAATAAGAAGACAATGAATTAAATATAAAAACATAAAACAGGCCTGATTGTACTCATACTGAACTCTAACACTGCCTGTGAATGCAGAGTTCATAAGGTTGAGATTTTTTAATGAAGCGATTCAGTTTTCACAAAGTGGAAAGGAAGCCTGCATAGTAACAGTGGCACAGGGGTTAATAACAGAATTAAAACTAGAAAATGCATTTTCTGAAGAAACTGCAGCTTGGATGCTGATAGTTGAATGTTTTGAGTTGAAATGAAGCTGTTAAGTTAAAAATGTTGAAGGGGGCGCAGTATGAAAAGAAAAACAATAAAAGAACGCTTGGACACTGCTAGCATCGTGGACAGGTTTTTGACGGGGCTCCCGCACAAATGCAAAGCAGGAGATGAAGCATCGCTGAATATGTTTCCAAACCAACTTCCTTCCAAGCCAAAGACTAGAAAATATGGTGAAGCAAATCTGCCCTTTGGCTTCACCTGCACAGGTGCTGAGGTAGGTCTCCGCTGCAGAACTGGTTTTCCCTGCGTCGGGAGCAGCGCTGGGCTCTTCAAATCACGGACAAACAGGATCCCACATTCTTGATCTTTAGTTCAAACACTTGTTGTAATGACTAACTGCTCCTGACATGTTGGAGATGTTTGCTCTTTATACAGTAAAGTTACAGCAGGATACAAATAACATCAGGCTGATCCTGCCACGATTTGTTCCCTCGGTTCAAATCACGGACTAACAGGATTCCACAGCTGTTTATGTTTTTGAACACCGTTATGCACAGAGAGGCATTTTTTGAAAAAAATTAATTGATAGCAATGTTGAATATTATTACACAGGAAAAAAACAGCTACATGTAAAATAATCACACTGTGACACCTCTGCCTTTGTAAATGAAGGGACAGTTACTGCGTGTGTGTATGTAAGCATGTAAAACCTGAAGATAGTCAGATTAACAGTATTTCGTCTCTATCAGCCAGGGCTGGCCCGTGGCATAGGCCGTATAGGCAAATGCTAAGGGCGCCGTCCATCAGGGGGCGCCACGCCAGTGCCACAAATGTTGAAAAAAAAAATGAAAAAAAGTTGGTACTATTATTTCTAAATACAAAAAATAATCCCACGTTAATTAAAATGCAAAGTAAAGCTTATTTAATAGAAATATTATTTGTTACAACATTACACTACACTGCTGATGTAGGGAGGCGCCACCTAAAATCTTGCCTAGGGCGCCAGATTGGTTAGGGCCGTTTCTGCTATCAGCCATTGTAGAAATGAACCTCATGTAAACAATAATGTTATTTATGTGTGGACGAAAGGCCCAAACGCATAGAAACAGCTGCGTGTAGGTGTGGACGCAGCGTAAAATTACTACCTGTAATTTATTGCAGTTTACTTTTATTTGTTTAATTGTTTACTAAATGTTTGAGGTGTGAATTAAACCGCAATGGAGTTTGATAACAAAATATGTGTGTGTGGTTGGAGAATTTTTTTGTGCGGGGGGGTTCATGTAAAACAAAGGGGGGCCTAGCAAGAAAAGATTGGGAACCACTGACCTAGAGTGACCAAACTTTAAAACGAAGCCAAGACACTGAACTATTCAACTTGTATTTATCTTTTCAATATCTATTATACTTTTTCTTCAGTTCCAGTTTAAGTTTCAGAGTTTCAGAAGTACAGGCTGTCTTTACACTGTCACATGTCTATTTAATAAACTCCACAGCCATGAAAAGTGAGAATTCGGTAGACTGGACATTGCTGGCGCTCGCAGTGAAAGAATTTTGTCAATATGACTTGTAGTTTTCTCTTGGGAAGCATTTGTTTTGGGGTCACTTTTCTGTTTATTTAAAGCAGCAGAAGAGAGGCGCAAATCAAATCAAAATTTATTTACATTCCAAGGTTCCTTACAGTGAGCGAGAGGCTGGCGAGAGGGCCTAAGGCATAGGTGTCAAACTCTGGCCCGCGGGCCAAATTTGGCCCTCAGCCTAATTACATTTGACCCGCGAAGCCATACCAAATTACTATTAGAGCTGGCCTACTGGTATTATACAGCTAATATATATATTGTTTAGTATTAAGCTTTGCTTGTTCCATATTCAGTTTTCCAGCAAAACTTGAGTCCATAAGAAAAGATTCATTCTTATATCTGGAGGAAGTTTTTTTTTTCAATAAATATTAATGTTAGCCCGCGACTTTGTTCCAGTTTTGAATTTTGGCCCACTGTGTATTTGAGTTTGACACCCATGGCCTAAGGCATCAGCTAACTGGTCTGGCGGAGTGTGACTATCAAAAACTATGATTTCAGTCTTATTCTCGTTCAGTGTAAGAAAATTATGTGGTAACCAAATTTTAACTTCATGCAGACAGTTTAACAGAGTTTGCAAAGAAGCAGACACATCAGATGTCAAAGGTGAATAAATCTGGATATCATCAGCATAACAGTGAAAGGAGATGCTATATTTTTTAAAAATTAATCCAAACGGCAACATGTACAAAGAAAAGAGCAGGACCGAGCATGGACCCTTGAGGCACACCACAGTAAATAGGGGCAGAGGCCGAGGAGTGTTGCCCCATAGCAACAGAGAACGACCTCTCTGAGAGGTAGGATTTAAACCAGGATAAAACCGTACCTTTGAGACCAACAACATGTTCCACTCTTGATAGAAGAATGTTGTGGTTAACCGTGTCAAAGCAGCGGAAACCACGGAATAGCCAGAGTCAACGGTTAAAAGAAGATCATTAAAAACTCTAAGGCTGTCTCTGTGCTGTGGCGAGGTTTCAAACCAGACTGAAACTTTCTGTTAATACCATTTGCATCTAAAAAGGCCTGAAGTTGTTTTAGAACTACCTTTTCCAATATTTTGGAAATAAAGGGAGTTTGGAGATCGGCCTGTAGTTACTGAGACCATTAGGGTAAAGATTTTTCTTTTTCATAGTAGTCAAAGGAGCTTGCAGAGAAAAGCGTCTGGACTTCTTTAAGTTGCTTGAATCCTCTAATCACCTGAGCCAAGGTGTGAAACTGGGTGTGGGTCCCAGTTTCCCACCTTGGCTCAGGCGATTAGAGGATCATCAGGGGGTCCTTTTGTCCCTCTGTGGGGGGATACTCCCACTAGGTTTATATCTGGGACTCTCCACCATTTGACCTTAGAACTGAAGAAGCTTCTCGGATGAGAGGTGAAACGTCTTCAAGCAACTTAAAGAAGTCCAGACGCTTTTCTTTGCAAACTCCTTTGACTACGATGACCTGGATGACTGAGAACCTTCACAGACACTTTTTCATAGTAGGTTGCACAACAGCATGCTTAAAGACAGACGGTACACAACCTGATGACAATGATGCATTCAGCAGAAGTAAGATACAAGGACCAATGACATGTAAAGCTTCCTTAAAGAAACGAGAAGGAAGAATATTATGCGGGGAACCAGAGATTTTGAGACGATCAATTATATCTTTTAAAGCAGAATAAGACACTGGCTCAAACTGTTGAAAGACAGTCAAGCATTCAGAGGCTGGAACTGGGTCTAAAACTGACGATGAATGAGATGGATGAGAAGCCCTTAGAGCTGAGATTTTTTCAGAGAAATACTTTAAGAATACTTTAACAGACTTTTGATACTTATGGAGGAGAATTATGGAGGATATCCAGAGAGACGTGGAGTTTGTCTTTCCTCCATTTTCTCTCAGCGCAACAACATTCACGCCTAAGGGCACGAGTAGCATCATTTAGCCAGGGTTGGCGTGAGGATTTGGCACGTTTAATCCTCAGAGGTGCAACAGAGTTAAGAATGTCAGCGCATGTAGTATAAAATAGTTTAGCAAGCTCATCCGCTGATAAAACCCCATTACAGTTAGCATCAGAGAGGGGAGAGTCAAGGAAAGCATCAGTGAAGTGAGCAATTGACTGGGAGTTAATCGTGCATGTTTGCCGCACAGGACCATCACTGTTCAATTCCACATTGCTCACTACAGTATTAAACAAAACCGGGAAGTGATCTGAAATCCCAGTGTCCTTAATGTCTGTGATACAAATGTCCGTGGTCGTGTCCAAATTCATGGGCTGCATCCTCCTGAAGACCCAGCCTTAGCGGTCTACGTGGGCCGGGTCCTCAGAAGGTCGGGTAGGCCGGAAGTAAACGGCTGTGAAATGGGACAGTCTAGAACATAAAGAACACACTGTTGTGTAGAACAAGTCCTTCGGATCCTCAAGGTTTGAACATGATTTTGATAGGAGTTAGGGTCTTGGATTTAGAAGCAGTTTTTTAACACGTGCATCAAGGCAGATTTAAAAGCGTTTTGATTGGCCCATGAAATTCAGGCTTCCGTTCGATTGGTGGATTTCTCTTCAGCAGACAGGTGGTTCAGATCTGGGCGTTTGGAGTTAGTTGATGACTTTTAGAATCATCTTTTTTGACTGGATGATTAAAACTTAAAGCATTTACCTTTCTGTCGTGGATTCTCCCACATTTCAGCGATTTTGATGATTAAAAGAATATAAACTTTTAATATTCATTCAGATGTTTTGTGATTCTAAATTTTCTTTAGTCATTACTCAGCTTTTGTACATTTTAAGGATGTTCAGCTACTTTCCAACTTTGAAACTTTTTCTGTGTGAACTTTAGATTTAAACAGTTTTACACTTTAGCCTTCAGCCTATTTCAGCTCATTCAACATTTTTAACTTAACATTCAACAATTATGTCATTTCAGCTCAAAACATTCAGCTATCAGCATTCACATTGCAGTTTCTTTAGAAAATGCATTTTCTAGTTTGTTAAGCAGTCACGCAGGATGCGCAAAGACACCTGGAGCTTGTTTTTTATCCAGTTTCTCTCTGCACCTCGACATTCGCATCTGAGAGCACAGGTGGCATCATTAAGCCAAGGTTGACGTGTAGATTTGGTGCGTTTAGTCCTTAGTGGAGCAACATTGGCCCGAGGAGAGCTGAAAAATGAACAATCGAGGGATTTAGGATGAAAGTCCACAGTGACCTGGTGCCCATCCGAAGAGTGATCGTTCCTAACAGGAGCACTTCCCAGCGGACGAAGGTTACTGAGATTCATGCCACCTCTGTAGGTCCACACCCATCGCCAGACAGGTAAAGGCTTCGCTGGCAGGTCAGAGGGAGCAGGAAGTCCAACAGGCCGGATCCAGCGATGGCAGCTGAATCTGTAACTGGACTGGTCCCAGAGGGCTTGAAAAGATGGTAGCACACCTGTAAGAGTACGAGGTTTCTTTACTCCATGTGATTTCAGGTAAGCCTTGAAGCGTAAAAGGATGCCACCTCGCTTTCCCTGTCTTCTAGAGCGCTTCCTGCGAGGCAGGGCAAATGGTGAGTGATGTAGGCAGTCAGGTATGTCCGTCAAAAGTGGAGGAAGACTTTGTGGCTCACTTTCCAAATCAAGCATTCAGTGTTTTAGTGGCCGACGGTTTAGAAGAGTTTGGCGATCATAGACAAGTAAAGCAGAACCATCAGGGCAACATAGAAAAAGAAAGGTAACAACCAGCAGACACAACCCAAAGAGACGTCTCGCCGTGCACACTGGTGCCATCTTGGATGCTGCCAGCATAACTAAGGGATGTTGCTGACATATTCTTGAGATAATTTTCATAAATATATAAAATGATTTCAATCTTTTAGGGTCTGCAAAAAACTGACAATGTTTTGGCATGATTTCAGTCTTTTCAGCACATAAAGGTTAATCTTTCAAAAATGAGGAACAATTATAATTTTCATTCAAACAAATATGAATGTACAGACCCTAAAAGATTATTTTTATAGGTTTATTGTTTGAGTAACTTACCCTGACAAGTGAAAAACACCTCCAGGTACTCGTAGGTGCCATGACATGGGTCTACTAAGCTTGGTGCTTCAACAGTACAGCTGTTCTGCCAGTTACACCTGTGAATGCAGGTAAAAGGTGAGTCAGCAGAAGCTGAGAGAAGATGGAGGGCTGAAGGAAGAGAGTCAGCGTCCGTACATTTTAGTAAAATATTCCATGCTTGCGGACCAGGAGCATTTAACATTTTGGAGCTCAGAATCAGAACGTCCATCAGGGCACGTGGTTTTGTCACGGCGACCATAATTCGCCCAGGAGACGACTATAACCTGTCTTTCACCTGACGAAGAGTTCATAGAGTCAAACTGTAACCATGGTGATATTTTTTTTACATGAATGCTCAAACGTACAAAGACATAGAAGCTGTGTTCTCACCACACTGAAGGTTTGACTGAGATCCTCCACATGTTACACTGTGGCCTGAAACAGACACAGATCCCATAGAAACTGTAATCATTCATGTACAGATTGGGTTCATCAGTCATTTCTAATCACAGGTTTAACAGAGTCGTTACGTGTGAAGCAGGTGTAGGTGGTCTCCAGGTATTTGCAGACTCCAGGATCATAAGTAATGTTTGACTTTATGTCACACTTGGTTTTTCCATCACAGCTGCAGGGAGACAGAAACATATGGTGGCCCTGAGGGGTCAAACGGACTGCAACTTAAGAAAACACCAGCAAACAGAAAAACACAGCAAAAGCACACAAAACACCACAGAAGGGAAAAAAAGAAAAAAGTTCATGAAAACGTTAAATTTGGCTGACTGTCGGCAAAGTTATGTGATAGTTACGTGATAGTTACGTGATAGTTACGTGGGCTCACTGACTGCAGCACAGATAAGATCTTGGAGAAGCTTGCGGCTGCCGTGAACACTCAGAATAAGACCTCTGAGTGTAAATTGGATCACATCTTGGAGAAGCTCACTGTGGTCGTGAGCAGAGATGAGCAGAGATGGGCAGTAACGCGTTACTTGTAACTTGTAATATTTCATATATCAATGTGCTTATTTTACCAAATCAAATCAAATCAAATCACTTTTATTGTCACATCACATGTGCAGGTACATTGGTACAGCACATGTGAGTGAAATTCTTGTGTGCGAGCTTCACAAGCAACAGAGTTGTGCAAAATACAATAATGTAAACAAGCAAAATACAAGAATGGCTACATCTGAAACTAATAAATATATGTACAATATATAATAGTATATGCATTTCTATACATGCATATACTATGCATGTATGTACTATGTATATACTATATAGATACATGCTACTGATGAAGTTTTGTGATTTTTCTTTTTTTACCCATTTAAGTAAGCTTTCGGACAAATGTAGTGGTGCAAATACAGTGGAACCCCGACTTACGAATACCCCATTTAACGAAAAATTTAAATTACGAAGGCGCTGAACGGAAATATTGCAAAATGCCCATGTAACGAAATCCGCTGGCTCTGATTGGCTGAGCCTACAATGCCCACAATGCCTTGTGACAAATGTGACAAACCCTAATTGCGCTTCGCTGTTCCCCTTGAATGACATATTGTTGTTCTAGTTAGCAATTAGCCTATAGCCTATCGTTCAGCATCGCCTCACTCAAAACGCGCGATGGGTGCTTCGACTTACGAAAGACCCTCGGGAACGAATTAATTTCGTAAGTTGGGGTTCCACTGTATATTAAAAGAACAATATCTCTTTCATAGATAACGCATCCTTATATACAGTGTCACACATATTCGTCTTTGAGATAAAATAGATATAAAGTGATATGAAATAGTTGCACCTTGAATGTTTGCTGAAGTTCAGTATTTGAAACAGAGTTAGAGATCTTATTCTGAGTATTCACGGCAGCCGTAGCCTCTCCAAGATCTTCTCCGTGCTGCACTCAATGAGCCCATTTTGAGAAACTCACGCCTCGTCCCATCGTTCCAATCCCAGCGGGCAGCCTTGTGGGGGTTCGAACAGCCGGTTCCTCTTTCTTCATTCTTCGATAAGTCAGGGCCAAGCCAGCTCCAATCAGAACCCTGTTACCATGGTTCCGAATAGGTAGATATCTTCAGCACTCAGGCTCACCCGAGCCCAGACTTCTCGTTGAGAAAGGGGTGTCAATTGCATTTAGGGACCAGTTGATCCAACCCATAATTCTCTTTTAGGTTTTAGAGAACAGACTGTGAGAGAGTGTTCCAGGGAAAGCAATACAAAAAACACGAGACTAGACAAGGACACAAGAGGATAAGCAGGGAGGCTAAAGAAGAGGAGGAGGAGGAGAAAAGTGCGACCGCCTTCGTCAAGAGCAAGAGCAACGCCCACAATGCAGCTTTATTTGTAAAATGGTAAAAATGGTAAATGGCCTGTATTTGTATAGCGCTTTACTTGGTCCCTAAGGACCTCAAAGCGCTTTCAGGCATCCACACATTCACACACTGGTGATGGCAGCTACACTGTAGCCACAGCATTTGTAAAGGACAGTAAAACAGGCACAGAAGAATAAATAAGTAAAAAATAAAAATAAAAACAGGCATAAAATACACACAGAAATTAAAACAGCCTGAAACTAGAAGGTCAACAGCCATACAACAAAACATGATGAAAGGATTTAAATCAGCCAGATGTCAACAGCCCAGGCAAAGAGACGGGATTTCAACATACGCCTCCTGAATGTGAGGCGTAGGGCTCCACAGCCGCGCCTCCGAGGACCACACCTGGGGGGCCCAGAGATGTTCTGAGAGAGGCGGAGTCTCCCCAGGTCCGGGCACCATGCTCTGGTTTATATGTTTGCACATCGTAGAAATAAATGAACGATCATCGGTTTTCTTGACTGTTTTTAAGCATTTCTGCATTTCCATTGGTGGGAATCTGTCCTCGACCACACTTTTTATGAAAACCTCCACAAAATGATTGAACAAATGACTGGAGACCGTCTACGTGCATTGATCGGGTCGCTGAGGCGGTGAGAAATTTTTTTGTACAGGATGCTCATGATCAGATGAGAGAAGAAGAGAGCTTCTGAAAAGTGTCGCTTACCCAAATGAATAATAATAGATTGCATTTATATAGCGCTTTTCAAGGCACCCAAAGCGCTTTACAATGCCACTGTTCATTCACTCTCACACACTGGTGGAGGCAGCTACAGCTGTAGCCACAGCTGCCCTGGGGCAGACTGGCAGAAGCGAGGCTGCCATATCGCGCCATCGGCCCCTCTGGCCATCACCAGTAGGCGGTAGGTGAAGAGTCTTGCCCAAGGACACAACGACCAGGACAGAGAGCCCGGGGATCGAACCGGCGACCTTCCGGTTACAGATACGCTTCCCAACCCCCTGAGCCACGGTCGTCCCAAATAACATTGAAGATTATGTATGTATAAGTGATTTTTGCACACACATTGCAATTGTGCTCATAGGAATTGTCACTCGGTCAAGTGAAGGTCAAAAACGTCGTTCAGCGTGACTGACTGAACTGATATATTGTAGGGATGACCTTGAGTGCCGATGGGTAAATGCCAACATGCTTACACACATAATCAGGCTGATCCTTTTGATTAGAGCGTCCCGAACACGATAGGTTGAACCAAGTTTGAATAATTAGATCAGAAGCACAGAGCACAGAGAACCACAGCTCCAGAAAATGTGTTGTTTAGGAGGCTAAAAGCTTGTTAAGGTTAAATGAGAGCATAAAAGTAATGAAGAGCAATGAGAGCGACTTTAGTAATAGTTTGCAGGATTTCTATGTGATGTAAATTGCCCAAAAATAGTGTTAAGACCAGATATATGTTACCCCTGGAGGGGGTGAAAAATCAGGAGTAAATCTTTAAAGGTTAACTCTATAGAGGCTGTTTCCAAAGAGTGACAAAAGTAATGTAGAACCTTTTACCAGGAAAAGCCAATTAAATCTGTTCTTAGTTAACAGGAGTTATTGAGGGGGTTAATTAAGTTAACTAATAGAATTAGTTAAAAAGGGGGAAACTGTTAAGAAATAAATATATAATCTTAATGCTTATTTGCTGATTAGATTGTTTTATGAGAGGCCCAGACTAAGTCACAGGCTGACAGGAAACTGCATGTTTTTGCAGCATATGAGGAGCAGAGAGTGAAACTAAGTTCAGACGAAGGGCGACAGGTTGCCCTGGCAACAGACCTCAGAAAGGGGAAGCTTTTGCAAGCTGCACAGGAAGTGAGACACAAAGAAAAGAGGAACCGAGTAGTAGGAGTTGGTTGTATTGAAACTGTGTGACGTCTGAAGTACTAAAATAACACATATATGAGACTCATGTTGAGCTTCGAATGTTAGAGATTCTGCAACTGGCTTTGGGCCGTGCAGGGCTCTCTCTCTTCCGCAAGAGGATTGAACAAATATATAAATGTCCTGACCAAAAAATAAATAAATAAAATAAAATAAAATAAAATAAAATAAAATAAATAAATAAAAATAAATAAATGTTCTGACCACTCGGAGTCGGGTTTTCTATCGTGGGGATCAAAGAATCGGGTTTAATAGTAGGGTGAAAGCATTCGAATCTATTTGTTTTTACTTACCTGCACTGACACAACATTGTGTGTTGTGAAACGTTAAATGAAGCATGCAGTGAGGAGACAGTACCATAAATGGCTGAGAAGATAATCCAGCAGAAACCTCTCCTCAGTATTTAGTGACGTTTCTAAACTGCCTCATGTGTGCTCACACCTATGAGGTTATATCCGCACATAGGTGTGCATCTGGCTTAGTGGGTGAAAGGAAACATGATCCTAACAATTTTCTCTGAACCTGTTCAAAACTACCTTGTTCAAATGGTAAATGGCCTGTATTTATACAGCGCCTTACTAGTCCCTAAGGACCCCAAAGCGCTTTACATATCCAGTCATCCACCCATTCACACACACATTCACACACTGGTGATGGCAGCTACATTGTAGCCACAGCCACCCTGGGGCGCACTGACAGAGGCGAGGCTGCCGGACACTGGCGCCACGTTCAGGCCCCAAGTCCTGAGCTCTGATGATGAAGTGAATGACATCGATCACCTCTTCATCGTGGCAGATGGTAGTCGGAGCGAGTGAATCTTTTGTCCTCAAAGTTGATGTTAGAAGCAGAAAAAAAAACGGGCAAGAGGACCAGGTCATCTCCAAAGCTGCAGCTCTCCTTCCTGGTCTGCAGGGGTCAGTATTTTTCAAACGGACGGTGTGTCCAGCACATCCCACTGTTGGTAACGTGCTGGTACCACAGCACATCACTGTTTTGGCAAGCAAAGGAGGACCAACAAAATACCATTATCATAAGCTGAAGCCTGATCAGTGAGGAAATCTCATATCCAGCTCAAACTTCCAGCTGCTACTCCAGTAAAAATATCACCATGAGAGATTCCCCAACAGCACAGAGGTAGGGGGCATCATAATCCCCGAGTCTGTATGCACAGAGCCATAATCCAGCCTGTAAGTGAGACACGATTATCAGGATTCAGTTAGTGATGGTTTCAAAAACCTAAAAAATATTCTGTTTGTCACTAACTGGTTTGTGCAGTAGTCCAACAAACATGAGTGGCGCTCGCACACATACAACTGTATCGTTCACCAACCGATCAACTCAGTTATATTTAAATGGGGCAACAGAATTACCTCAAAGTGCTTTATATTGTAATAATACAGAAAAACTCAACAATCATGTGTGGAAAAGTACGGTATTAATTTTATAGCATTTTGCAAACTCAAACAGGCAGAGGCCACTTTTGTCCACGAACACACCGAGTGGGAGTTTTACCTACTTTGCTTTCCCTGCACAAAAATAATAATAACAATGTTGTTGTTGTTAACTGATCACAGTCTGTACTTTTAACACCACAAGAAGACCCAGCAGCACTGTGAGTAGAGCAGAGTGCACTGTACAAACAAACTGCTGCTTTAAGGGTTAAACACTTAAAATAACCAGTAACTGGTGTTATTAAAAACAACGTGCAGTAATAGCACAAAGAAGTCACAGGCGTAAGCTGTTGGGTGAGTGGATAGTGTTTTTGAACAAAGGCAGAGAGCTAAGAAAGCAGTCTGTTTTCAGGCCTTGAAGCTCCGCCCACCTTCTCCCCAAAAACATGTGAGTGTTTTTAAATGTCATACTTTAGAAAAATACAAACCCTGGGCCTCCCTTGTGCTGCAGGACTGAGGGCGGTCTGCTTGTCTCCACCCTGGGGGAAAAGGTAACATCTTCAAGGTTCTTTATTATTTGTCACATGCATAGTTATACAAGTATAACACACAGTGAAATGTAGCCTGACACGCTCCTCGACATGTGCAAAAATTGGGGGGAGGCCGGGGGGGTGTAGAGGAAGAACATATATATATATATATATATATGAAAATTAAAGGAATTGAAATGTACATTGTGCCTTGGTTTAGTGTCTGGAAGAGTCCTGTCTCAGTCAATTATAGATGATGTGAGAGGGCGGGTGTGTGTGTTTAGGGCACGGATGGCCCCCGCCTGCCAGTGGCTGATGCTCTCAGGCATCCCAGGCTGGGCGCTCAGGTGTGTACTGGCTTGGCGGGGCCTGGCGCCCGTGGCTCGGTCCGCTCTGACGCGGTTGGCTGTCGCCACAGCCCCCTCTGGCTGCTGGGTGACCACCTGTCTGGGGCTCTCCTCAGCAGGGTGGTGTGGTTGCCCCTCCGGTGGTCCTCCTCGGGCTCTCGCACTCAGCCTCTGGAGCTCTGGGGCCTGAATCTCCTCCATGGCTGCTTCATGCTCTGGGGGCGGGGCTATGGCTCCCCACACCCTCTCAGAAAGCTACATGGAGAAACCGTGCTGATCCACACAGGTGTGTGTACGCACGCGCACGCACACACACACACACACACACTCAGGTACAGTGTGTGTGTGTGTGTGTGTGTACGCACGCGCACACACACACACACACACACACACACACACACACAGGTACAGTGTGTGCGCACCTGTGTCTTCCTTAGCTGCTACCTCAAAGCATACTGTGCGTTGTCGGGCTTGCATGCTGCTCAGCAACACTCGATATCTATCGTTTACTGTTACTTACCTGCTGTGGTCTGTTCTTGCTTGTTTTCCTTCCAGAAGACTTTAATGTCTTTTTCTTGAACATCTTTTCCTCTCCTATCCCCCAGTCATGTCTGTTCTGTTTGTAATAACTTGAAAGTTAAAAAATAAATGAATAAAATAAAAATAAATCTTAATAATTTATTTGATCTTAATTAATAATAGTAAAGATCAATCAAGTGGACCAATAATGATCCACTTGGAAAAATAAATCCACTGGACAATAACTCTGCCTGCAACAGTGGCGAAGAAGAAGAACTTTTCATTTGTGTGCATTTTGTGCCAAATACATTTCCTTCTGTACGATGAGGTCAGCGCACAATGTTTTGTCCTCTTGGCTCATGTGTCGTCTGATGAAAATATCATGGATGTTTAAACACGCGACACCTGGAATAACAGAAGCAATAATACTTGAAGCTGACTTTACTACCAACTTAAAAATTATAAAGACAAATAATTTATCGAATGAAGGAGTGATGTGGCTGAAGATAAACGGCATCACGTGGAAACTGCACAGAATCAGCTGATAAACAGCAGCTTTGATTGGTCCTTATGGGCTAAAATGGTGCATCAACGATTTGTTGTTGTTGAGTCTGAACTTTAACTGGTGTCATCAGAGTTATCCTTGATTTTGCAGTATGAAACATTTGTGCAGGAACAAAGAGGTGAGAGGAGCAGAGGCAGTAGTCATGTTCATTTACTGTCATTGCAAACACTTTGACACAAACAGGGAAACAAACAAAACGCCAAACTGCAAATCAGCTGCGTTCTTTCCTCCACCCGAGTCAGACAGACAGGAAGAGCTTCTCGAGTTTGTAACCCAGCTCACTGCTGCACATGTGGTTGGCACACTGATACAAACAACAGAATTAAAAAATAAAGGACAATAAAAGCTGAAATCGAACCGGCCTTTAAATCACAATCAGACGTCTGTCGAGCACACAGAGAAAGCTTTCAGGGCTCCAACAACCTGCTTCAAAGTGTTCTCACTTTAATCCACAGACCTAGTGTTCATGTTTTCACTCCCACCTCAAATTAAACCACATCGTTCACAATTCAGGTTTTTAGTCTGAACCCCAAACAGAGCACAAACTCTGCTGGTTCGGTCTTTTTATAGAGTAAAGTCAGCAGGTCGATGAGTTATGAGTCACTGAAGGTTTTCTCTGGTTCCTCCAGACTGACACACGAGCCGATCGCTGCTCAGCTGTTACAAACAAAACAAAAACAGCAGGACAGAAGACCCGAGGTGCGATCGCAAAAGTCTGAGAAGAAATCATGTTCAGAGGCGGCTCGTCCCCGTGCGCCTCTTCCAGCATCGCTCTGGTTTATAGACCGCTCCTCAGGAAGTCCCGCTCTCCGTCGTGTTGACTTCCTGCAGCAGCGCTGAGAGGTCCGGAGGTACCCGAGGAGACGGACTGAAGGGGAGATCGAACGCTCAATCCCGGATCATTGGTGGATGCAGATTCCTGGAAGCTTTGATCATAAATCAGAAGCATGCAGACACACAAACCTAAAAGATTCCTACATAAAAAAGGGACTACGTTAAAAGTAAAGCCGAGCGTTTTCATGGTTAGCTAATCGTCAGCATACAAAACGGTACTGTGGCACGACGGGAGGGGAGGAGTCAGCGTGGGAGAGGGGTAGCGCTTCACATCGGCCTTAAACCAGGAGACCGACACCCGACATCGGTCAGGTGCCTCTTAGCTCATCTTTGGCTAAAAAACTGGGAGAAGACCAACATGAAGTGTTACCCTGATCCTCAACCGCTCAGCTCGACTGCAGGGCGGTTAGAGCAGCGGCGTCAACATCTGGAAACATCTGCAGGTGGACGTGCAGACAGATGTGACGGTTTGAGGAGTTACTGCACATGTGGACACGCCTACGATCTACCTGCAGCCAAGCCTTCTCACATCATCACCATCAGGAGCTAAAGGTTGTTTGCTGTACAAGTTTATGGGCTCCTTCCTCCTCCTCCTCCTCCTCGGCTGGTTCGCAGCAGCTGTTCCTGCGTGTGGCTGCAGTCGGCGTCTCCCTCCGAGGATCCCGGAGGCGTCACACCGCCGTGCAGCATCTGTTCTGGAAGAGCTGCTCGACCACCGTGGAGTCCGCCAGCGTGGAGACGTCGCCCAGCTCCCGCTCGTCACAGGCGATCTTACGGAGCAGCCGCCTCATGATCTTCCCTGCAGACGGAGAGAAGGCAGAGCTCGGCTTCAGCAGAGCGACTACAGGTGCGACCGCGTCAGCCGCAGGTAAAAACGACACACCTGAGCGTCGAGGAGGAACCCTCACACGTCTCTAACGTGAAACAGAGCAGCTAGCTTCGTTACCAGATCTGGTTTTGGGCAGTCCGGGCGCGTTCTGGATGTAGTCGGGTGTGGCGATGGCGCCGATCTTCTCCCTCACTGTGAACACGAAGTATAACTCGCGTCAGATGATGAGAGCTCACAGATCAACAAGCCTGACAGGA
Organism: Aulonocara sp. 'chitande type north' Nkhata Bay; assembly: GCF_057382095.1. Lineage (NCBI taxonomy): Eukaryota > Metazoa > Chordata > Actinopteri > Cichliformes > Cichlidae > Aulonocara > Aulonocara sp. 'chitande type north' Nkhata Bay. The sequence continues at coordinate 19,568,679 of NC_141363.1, read as the reverse complement.
ACGAAGCTTCGGAGGAGACTTACAGTCCCTTCACCCACCTTGCTTTTTTAGCTCCGCCTCCAGCTCGCTGTTGTACATCACGCCATCATTGAGCGTTACGAAGCAGTAGAGGCTCTCTCCTTTGACCGGATGAGGTCTGCCCACCACGGCGGCCTCGGCGACGGCCTCGTGCTCCACCAGAGACGACTCCACCTCAGCTGTGCTCAACAAGTGACCTGGAGGGCAGACGGGTCACCGTTACACCAGAAATCACCCTCGGGTGTCAGACACGAAGACGAGCGCATAAAACACGCAGGAACGCGCTGAGACGTAAAAAAGCTCAGAACAGACGAGAAGGTGCAAAACAAAATCTATTAAAAGTTTTTAAAAATGATCATTTAATAAAAGAAACTTAATAAAATCAAATAAGAATTAGTTTTGGATTTTATACACTTACAGATCAGAATCCCTGCGGCTGCGTATGAAACAAGTTTACAGAGCAACAGCTCCCTCTGCTGGTCAGACAGGTGTTTAACAGCTGGGTTTCACAGGCAGTCACTGGGTGGTCGCGTCTTACCTGAGACGTTCAACATGTCGTCTATCCTTCCTGTGACCCAGAAGTACCCGTCCTTGTCTCTACGGCAACCTGCGAGAAAATGAAGGGGCGGGATTAAAAAGTTTAGTGCAGCCGAGACGCCGAGTCGTGTTTTAGATCCACAGCAGCTGTGAAAGCCACACAGACCTGTGGCCACGCCCCTTTAGAAACGCCTGGTTAATAATAAATATTACAGGTTACTTCATAAATGAGAAACTTCTGATGTGCTAAAGTTTCAAACGGTCGCTGCAGAGGCCTCAGTCTGACGCAAATACGAGCGAACACGTGAAAAGTTTGTGTCTCTTTGACGCTTGCAGAGTCGAGTCAAACATGACGCGCTGCTCACCGTCTCCTGTGACGTAGTATCCTGGAAACTTCTTGAAGTAGGTGCTTTCAAACCTCTCGTGGCTTCCGTAAACGGTGCGCATCACGCCGGGCCACGGCTGCTTGAACACCTGTGTGAGAGGGCGGAGACAAACGGCAGGTGTGACGCGCTCGCAGACGCGCATGAAGCACGAAGACAAATAAAGGCTCATTTACTCAAGGCTGACCAGGTATCCTTCGCTGGGCCCCTCCAGCTCCTCCCCAGACTCGTTCAGGATGGCCGGCACCACGCCGAAGAACGGGAGCGTCTGTGGGGACACGCGGGGGAGGGGGGAACCGAAAGCAACGAAATGAAAAAGAAAACATTTTTAAAAAGACGATAAATGGTGAGAAAACCTGATTGACTTGTTTCTGCGTTTAATGTCTTTTTACTTCACTTCTATCACCAGCTTTCCTCGCTTCCCTTTTTCCTTCATGAATTTATCTTTAAATGTTTTTGTTTTCAGATTTACAGGTTTCCTTTGTCTTGTTTGTGGTGACAGAAGCATAAAGGCGGGTCTCACCTGGACCCAAACGCATCGTCAGCACTTTCTTAGATGTAAAGTTTTGAACCTTTTAAACCCAAAGTCTGCCAGAGCTCCTCTTCATGCCCATAGTAACTACACAAGCTGTGGAATAAACTACAAACAATAGAAAATCATTTGTGATTCTGTTTTTGTTTGTTTTCAAACACATTTCAGAGGTTTATCCCTCAAAACTGTAAATGCAAAAAAAAATTGCAAATATCCAAGCACGGGAAATTTTTGAGCATCTTCATAGTTTCATTTTTGAGATGCAATAATTTTTATAAACTGCAGGAAAAACAAAATAAATATCATTGTGCACAGTTTTCAAAGAAAACAGCATAAACCTGTTTTCTTTCGAGCCTCTCAGGAACCACACAGGAGTCAAACGTGACGTTCAAACACAGCAGGAAACCTCTGAAAGGCCCTGCAGGGAAAAAACTACGTTTCCACCAAAAATGACGTCACAGATCAGCAACGCTCGTGTCTGGATTATGATGATTCTGTTGTTGTCAGTGCTTTTACAGCATTTTTGCAAGAAGCCGTTTGTGGAAGGAAACTGTGAGCGGAGACTAGATATAAGCAAGTACGACTCGTCCAGTTTCACATGCAAAGAAAATGATTGTGCTAGCCTACGTGGGTGTAATTCTACTGGAATTTAAAAACAGTTGTGCACAGCTGCAAAGAGCTTAAAAGGGTTAAAAGCCTCGATCACTGTTTTATCTTATTGTCTTCATTTAACCTTTTAACGTTTCTCCCAAACACACGTTTGAACCTAAACGTCATGTTCAGCCTTACTCACAGCAGATCCAGGCTTCATGGGCGTGGCCGCGGGCAGAGGAGTCAGGACATGTCCTCCCTGAAAACAGAAAGCAACTTTAATCTCAGGCAGCCGCCCAGCAGGGGGCAGCACAGCCCACAGTCTGAGGTAAAAGCTCAGCAGAGAAACAGCAGGTGCACAAAGAAGCAGAAAGGCAGGTTGGAAATGGAGACCGATCTGTTCTACATAAAGACGTTTGGAAGCGGCGGTGCTGAAGCTGCAGGAAACCATCACTCACCGTTTCCGTCTGCCAGAAGGTGTCGACTATCGGGCACCTCTTCTCGCCGACCACGTTGTAGTACCACTGCCAGGCCTCGGGGTTGATGGGCTCTCCGACCGTCCCCAGAACCTTCAGAGAGCTTCGCTTGTACCTGCACACAAAGGCACAGGTGAGTTACCCCGCAGGCTCCTCGTGGAGGGAGGAGGGGCCTCGGCTCACCTCTGCACCGGCTCGTTTCCAAACTTCATCAGCAGCCTGATGGCGGTGGGAGCCGTGTAGAACTTGGTGACGTTATATTTGTCCACGATCTCCCACATACGGCTCACGTCGGGGTAGGTGGGCAGACCCTCGAACTGACGCACACAAAAGATTCATGTACAAAAATAACTGCAGGAAGTTTGGAGGAAGTTCCAGCCTCTGATCATCAGACAGCTTTGGACTCATCTATCCGGGTTAAACCGTCGCAGACACATCAGTGTTACATCACACGTCAGCCCACACCTGTAAACAGGAAGTCTGAGCGCGCTCGCACACTCACCAGGACGCTGGTGGCCCCGTTGGCCAGCGGGCCGTAAGTGATGTAAGAGTGCCCGGTGATCCACCCGATGTCCGCCGTGCACCAGTACACGTCGTCGGGCTGGTGGTCGAACACCACTTTGAAGGTGGTGGCGGTGTAGAGCATGTAGCCGCTGACGGTGTGGAGAACTCCCTGCAGGCGAGACGAGAGGAGCGAGGAGGAGCTTAAGAGGAGCGTTCATATGCAGAAATGTGAGCAGGCTCAACGTGATCAAAACAGGAAGTCATCAAATGACCCCACAGTTATTCCACTTATGAGCTGCAGTGTGGGTACCACCCGTTTCCAGCAGATCTTAGTAGTTAAATGTGTGGAAGAAGCAGCTGGTGGAGGTGGGTGGAGGTGACGCTCGATGAAAGTTAGGGACAAATGCAATCGCATCTGTTATGTAAATTTGTAATTTATTTTATTTTAGGAAAGTGATTGGTTTATTAGCTTATGGACCCTCCCATTAATCAAGGGCTTGCGAGCACCCTGGAGGCGTGTGGTAAAGATGTTTGTTTGTCAGATGATTTGGCAAACAATGATTTTTTGACCACTTTTTGAACTTGTTAAAGCAGATTAACTTTCGTTTCATTTTAAGCTGTAAGAAGTTATTTGGTTGATTTCTGTTCATAATTTTCCACGAAATAAACATCATTTAGTTTTAAACGATGAAGTCAGAAGTTCTAAAACAAACCTGTCACCACCCACGTTTGGAAAATAAAGGCCGTGACAGTTATAACATTCATGTCTCACTCTCCGGCTCACAGACACCCTGAACGAGTTACTGAAGCTCCGCCTGCTGCGGTGAGCAGGTGATGATGAAGGTGGGCTTTCCTCAGACACAGAGTATCTGAGCAGGACGCCTCATTAAGTGAGACGCAGGTGACCCACAGGTGTGTTTCCTCACCTTCGGCTTGCCGGTCGAGCCGCTGGTGTAGAGGATGAAGAGTGGGTCTTCAGAGTCGCACCACTCTGGTTCACACTCGTCTGAGACGCCACGCAGCAGAGCGTGCCAACACAGGTCCACCTCGGGGTTCCACGGCACCTGAACACGCGCATGCACGCGCACACACACACACACACACACACACACACACACACACACACACACACACGTGAAACTGCCAAAGTCGTGCCTGAAACCCGGTCGATCGGCCTGTAAACATTCAGACCTGTAAAATCTAAGACACCAAACAGTTAGTCTGACACTCACACCTTCAAACTACTGAAGACAGTGAAGAAGAAGCAGCAGCTGTGAATCTGAGAGAACAGAGCCACAGAGAGTTAGAGAGGCCACGCCCACTGGTTTCCTGCGTGTCCATCAGACCCCGGGCGACGCCAGCGTTTTTAAAAACCACACAAAGGAACCTGAAGCCGAGATATTAAAATATGTCCAACGATGAATTTAATGTCAGCGGCACGTTTCAGACGAATCATCTGGGAGATTATCCGATAACTAACGAGGATCCGGAATAAAACGCTCCTCCCACGGAGGAGCAAAGGCTGCAGCTGTCTGGGGCAGGGGCGCGCTCCACCCGGGCACACGCGGCGGTTCAAACTACAGGGTCTCCATCTGGGAATGCCGAAGAAGAAAGCCGTGAACACCGAGCGGGTGGATTTTACATACGTACCAATGTTTGATTCTCAAAGTTACATTTACAAAATAAATAAATATAAATTTTATTGTGTACGTTTCGTAAACTCAGTAAAAACCCAGCTCACTGACAGCACACCTGACGGAGCCAACACCACCTTCAGGTGACGTCTTCTATTCCAGCACCAAACACTGACCTGTGTTAAAGGTCCAGATGTGACTGCAAAAACATCTGGACTATGTAAATGCTTTAAAGCGGACGTGAAGGACGAGTCGGCAACAATCTCCCATTACTCCCAGTGCGTTGGCTGCGTGGCCGCTTGGCTCCATCTCGTTTGCCTTTTTGAGCCAAAAACAATCCGCTGACGAGCCGCGTTCACACAGGAAATCGACCCGGGTCTGATGTCACAGAGTTGCGGCTCCCACGATGCTCGCGGTCGAACAGGAAGATACAGAGCTGACGGGTGAACGTCGAGTGGGCGGGGCCTCGGGTGGGTTCCAGCTAAAATAAATCTGCTCAGGTTTACATGCAGAGGAAAGAAGAGCAATTACCACCCTGGGACCTGAATCTTACCTGGCTGTCGCACAGGTAAGCTCTGGTGGGCAGGTACGTAGCGTGAAAACACGAGGCCCCGCCCACATCTTGGTTAGCGAGGAAGAATCAGAGCTCTGTTTGTATCCAGAACTGGACCTGGTGCACCTCAAGGCTCTAGTTTGGGTCCTGCCTTGGTTGCAGTCTACATGTTGCCACTGGCTCCATGTTCTCACGCTACAACCTCTCATTTCAGGTTGCAGAGGACTTGCATCGATCTGCCTTTGAAAGCAGGGACAGACTCACTGCAGCTGTTATGCAGCTGATGTCAAACAGTGGATGGCTTCAGTTTTTAAATGAAACAAAACAGAAGTTGTCATTATTGGTAACTGGACCAGGCCTCTCTTCATCGTCTCCAGCTGCTCGTCTGCTGACTGGCACTAAACTGAACCCAGTGTCGGCCTCTCACTGGCTCCCGGTTCCTCACAGGGTCCAAATCGTACTTTTTGTTTTTAAATCACAAACCGGGCGAGCCCCTTCTCACCCGTCTGAGCTCCTGTTGGTTTATGCTCCAGGAAGAACCGTGAGGTCCAGGTCAGAACTAAGCTTAACTACTCCTGGACTGAAGTGTGGTGGTGACAGAGGCTTCTCTGTGGCAGGACCCAGACTCTGCAACAGTCTTCCTCTTAATATTAGACCTGCACAAACACTAACACTTTAAATCATCACTAAAGACACATTTTATGGTCTGGCTTTTCACACACGTTGAACATTTTGGTTTTAACAGCCTTATTTGTTGTTGTTTTTATTGACTTGTTTTCCTATATTTTACTGCATCATTGTTGTGCATCTTATTGACTTTACACTGTTAAGCACTTAGTGCAGCATGAGCTGTTGGTGATGTGCTATACAAATCAACCCGACCGTCACGTGTGTCAAAGTGCGAAACATCTGCACCAGATGTGTGATGACATCAGAGCAGCGATGCGGTTTATAACCCAGCCCACCTGATTACCCTGGGAAACAACAAGGGGCGGAGTCCTCTGACATCTACCTGTGGTTCATGTATGTGTCGGCGACACCACCCATAGCTTACCACCGTCAGGCACTGCTGACTCGAGTCATCAATCGAGCGGTGCGAACAGCTTGGTGGGCTCACCTGAACCGAGTAAAAACCAAAGTCCTCCGTCTGTCACTTCATCGTAGCGAGCGCCTCGTTCAGCGTGCACTCTCACTGAGGGATGGCTGAGTCATCGATTAGTCTTCATCCGCGTCTCCGGATTTTATTTTCCGGACAAACGGAGCTCTGATTCTTCCCGACTGGCAGCGTTTAGAGGAGAGAAGCGTTACAGCAGGTTTATCAGACACCGAGTCGTCTCAGGGCGTGGACAACGCCCACAGGCGAGCGCTCGCCTCCGTCAGGACTCACAGGTGAAAGTGCACAACACGAGGAGTGTTTGCACAACAAAGAGAAAGTGTTAGTGTTAATCCACACTCAGAATTCACTTTTTATTCCAGCGAGTTTCAACAGTTCAGACAAAGATGCGACAGAAAGCAGCAGCACTTCCATCTTTGAAGGTTTCCTCTAAACGCAGCGCTGAATGATGTCATTATTTAATGTTCTCCAAATATTTAAAACTCATTTCAGATCTAAAGAAAATCTGTTTTTATTGGTTTAATCTGAACTGTCAAAAATCAGAGGAACAAACTGCTGCTGCAGGTAAAACAATAAATCAGCAACGAGAGCTTTTAAATCTTATCAGAGCTTTTGAAAGGACGATGCCAAAAATGACTGAAAGCTTCCAAACGCTCAGTGAGACTTGAAGCTTTCGCTCTTATCACGTTTATTGTTTCCGCTCCGCAGCAGATTCTGCAAATTCTTCTCAGAGTGAAACTCCCTCTAAAACAAAGAGTCGAAGCAAAGATGTTATCGAGGGTCAGCTGTGAAAATACCTTTGGTACGGGACGCGTTTTCTTTACTCTGCCCGCCTGTTTTTCCTGCTGGATGGGGGGAAGATGGAGGAGGAGGAGGAAGAGGAAGGAGAAGTAATGAGGGAGAAGGATTATTGAAAAGGAAGAACACAAAGATAAAAATCAGGATCCCCAAAATCAAATCGTGACAGTGATGAAGTTTGAAATTTCAGATTTAACAGAACAAAACAGAAAAAGAAAGAAAAGTCAGCATCCTGCAGTTCCTCTAGTGTCCAGCAGAGGCAGTGAGTCACTCCCACTCACTTCCTGGTTTGGTTTCCCCTTTATAAAATTTTCAGAGCCAATTTATAACCAGGAATTTCCACAAAACTCAAACTCTGAACGACTACAACGGAGGTCCAATCAGACGGCTCAGTGGCTACCTCCATCTGCAACAGGAAACACTGCCTCCATCAGGTCAGAAGTTACAGGCAGACCTGATGGTGGCGGCGCTCGCAGTGACTCAGGTGAGGAAGACAAAACCTTCAGGTGTGTGGTTTACCTGCAGATCGGGGCACGGCCGTTTGGCGGGAGGCGACTGCGAGCCCAGAATCCCCTCCGGTTCTTTGGACAGGTGCTTCAGCATGATACAGCGCCCGACCGGAAACCCTCTGCACAGACAGACAGACACACATGCGTACGCGTCACTGTGACCTCACAAAGGTACGCAGCACCACCTAAACTCAAGGCAGGGGTGAGTAGATCCCACACTCTGCACTGCAATAGGAGCTCCCACCCATCAGTGTGTGCAGGCTTGATCATTCTCATGCAAACAACAAAAAGCACATTCATGCTGGAACAGCGATCACACACGTGAATCTATGGTGAAAAATCTACGTCACACCGAGCAGCAAGGTCTCACAGCACCAATCGGAGCACGAGGACCGGCTCCACACCGCGATGGTGGAAGACAGACTACAGGTGATAGCAGCAGCGATGACGTGCAGATACATAACCAGCCCAACACGGCTCGCTCTGCTGCAAGGAGCCGATAAGGAAAGCACAGGTATCAGCGGCGTGCTGCACGGCGCCGCTTTAACACAGAACGAGAGGGCAGCAACGTTACAGGTCACATGATTCCTGCCTTCATTTGTACTCAGTTCATAACAAAAAAAAAAGACTCCTCCCACCTGACTGTCTCAGATTTGCCTAAATGAGAACCTTTATTATGTGTGACATCATCAAACTGAGACAGAGTCGAACAGCTCCAATAACGACGAGCTCTTCCTGCAGCTGCTACAATAAAGTTTAACACGCAGCAGGAAGTCGAGTCTGGAGGATCTGTGACACACTGCGTCACGCCGCTCTGCTGGGACCAACAGCAGCCACGGTTGGAGGGGGTGAAGTCGCTCTGATAGGCTAACACACCTGAGCGTGTACTTGTTTACATATCTTTGTGGGGACCAACAGCCCGTCCCCACAAGCTTGAAGACATTCTTGAGACTCAAAATGTGGCTTTAGCATCAGGGTTACAGTTAGGTCATGGTTAGGCGTTCATGTCAATGACATGTCCTCACTAAGATATGACAACGTGTGTGTGTGTGTGTGTGTGTGTGTGTGTGTGTGTGTGTGTGTGTGTGTGTGTGTGTGTGTGTGTGTGTGTGTGTGTGTGTGTGTCTGTCTGTCTTACTTGTCTCTGCATTTCTGCAGCGCTTCATCAGCTAAGAGCTTCAGGTTGATCAGCTTATCTCCTCGATAGAAACCATCTACACACAAAAGGAAAGATGATTTATCCTGCTGTCAGACACACACACAGACACGCACACACAGACACGCACACACACACAGACACGCACACACAGACACGCACACACACACAGACACGCACACACACACAGACACGCACACACACACAGACACGCACACACGCTCCATTAGCTGGATTACAACCGTTGCTGGTTTCAGTAATCGGGGTTCAGACTGGGGACTCCTTCAGCTCAATGTCAGTAATAAATCTGCGTTAGTGCAGCAAAGAGCTGAAGTCAGCATCCTCCATTAATCAGTCGAACCTCCTCCGTGTCGGTCCGTCAGCTGATCAGATATGCTCTGCGTGGTTTCTGTACGCTGCTGCGTCACTCGAGCACACGGACCCCGACAGCCGAAGCTGTGACATCAGACTGGTGGAGCTCAGCTTTCACTGCAGCTCCATCAGCGAGTCACTCCCCATGAGCCAATCGCTCTCCCTTCCAGCAGAGCTGATGGGAAATGCTTTGCTTTATGCAGCAGCACCTGTGATGGTCACAGGTTAACTTTAGCTTTACTGTAAGATCCCAGCTTTAAAAATCCTCAGCGCCTAGTTTAAGGACGGATGCTTCCTCGCGATAACGTGCACACGGATTAACAAAGCATCAACTCTGCAGCTACGCCTGCACCAGTTTACCGAACCTCCACCTGTGCTGGTCACAGTTAACGGCAGCCACAGAGGCACCGGGCCTCATGATCTGCTTACAGGATGAATGAGTGTGTGGCCAATAACGCAGCAGATTAACTGGATTATATCACCACCCTCTAATCCAGCTAATAAGACTGATTATTGGCCCCAACTCAGCACCTCGGCCAGCGCCTCTCTTCACCGCCACGTCCAGCTTGGTGGGTGAAACGCGTGTGCACGCTGCATAAAAGGTGAAAGCGTGAACTCAAAGGTGCGCGTTTGGTATGAGATCATCAGGACGAATAAACGAGCAACATAAACGCTCCACCCTGACGCCGCGAGCGTCCCGGCTCCACCTCTGGGTGAAGACAGAGATCAATAAAGATGGAATGATTGGCGTGAGCAGCTTTTCGTGGGTCTGGATCTCGCTCCCCAGTTAACTCGGCCATTTCACCTTTTTTACAACCCACGAGTAGCTTATTGTCCAACCAAAGGAGGTCAGAGGTCAAGGTGAGACTCAACACTGCTACCACCCCCTGCAGGATTAAGGATATCTTTAATGAGCGGGAACTTGTTGCAGGTGCGTGAGGCTGACCTGCAGTGATGAGCAGGCAGCACTGAGAGTCCACGATCCTCTCACACAGAGACTCTGCAGAGAAACCTGCAAACTGAGAGCAGCAGACCAGCGTTAGCCTCCATCTTTAACTCAAACCACCGTGTTCACGGGCGTCTGCAGCTCACCACGATGGAGTGGACCGCTCCGATGCGTACGCACGCCAACATGGCGACCACCAGTTCGACCACCATGGGCATGTATATGGACACGCGGTCGCCCTTCTTCACGCCTGGAGACAAAAAAGAGAAGCGAGCAGGATTTACGACTCGATCCAAATATCTGAGCACATAAAACCATCGTGAACGAAACCTTTCACTTCATAGAGCGCTGAGAGGGGGCGGTGCCAGCGAGCGGATAACTCACCCTGAGCTTTCAGGACGTTGGCGAACTGACAGACTCTCTGCAGCAGCTCCCTGTAGGTCACCGTCAGCTCGTCGCCGGGGTCGTTGCCCTCCCTGAAATCAGCATTCAACACATGCATTAAAAACAAACAACAAGATGTAAGGTTTCCTCACATCTCGATGCTTTCGTCCTCCGAGAGCCGATGACCTTCAGATCAGGAAACACATCACTAACACGCGACACCGGGCCTGTCACACGAGCTGATGAGCTCGACGGTCACTTTCCTGATTAAAGCCTCTGCTCTTTGTGCTCGCCAACATCCGTCACATCGATTTCTGTGCTTGCGACCAAAATCTGTGTTTCTGGTTTGTGTTGCACTGTTTTAAGCTCAGATCAGTGACTGCGTACACACAACTTCCACACAAACATAGGGCGTAATTGTTAGCATTCAGCCTCTGCGATGCGTTCCTGAGGCCACAAAGCTGAGAGGAAGTTACAGTGAGCGTCGGCGGGAGGCTCCATGATGCACAGGAGTCGTTCAGGATCAAATCAAACCCTGAGCAGTCTCTCCTCTAGCTAATGTTAGCCAATGCTAGCTCGGCTAAGCTGGCTGCTGGTTTCACATCATTTTAAATCAGCCAAAGTTAAAAACCGTCACTGGATTCACGCAGCGCGGCGCCAAAGAGCAGCAGAGGCGTGATACTCAGAACAGTCAGGCTGATAACGGCACTGCTGGTACTACGTGACAGAAATCTGCACTTTGATTCAGTTTTCCACTGAACGGTCCCAGAGGTTAAAGTAACTGAGGGCCATCAACGACTTCATCAGGCCTCTGTGCAGGAAAACACTGATGTTCATGCTCTCTCAGAACAGGAGGTCACGTCCATCCAGCAGCACACTCGTGTAATAAGGTCAGCCTCCATGTAACGACCAACGACCAACCAGAGCAGAAATTTGGGCAATTTCTCATATTTATAGATCCTGAAGGAGCCACACTGTGTTTGGGTGAAACTAATGATTGAATGACCTTTTACCCCAGACTGGACAAACAGGTTTTGGTGTTCCTTTAAGAACAACAACTCACAAACCAACCAGAGCAGAAACTCCAAGTCTTGGCACAGACTTGGTCTTGAGCAATCTTCACATTGTTGAAGTTGCCTCATGAAAACTTTCTGCTTTTTCACAACACGGCGTCATTCTGGCCGTTTCGGGAACTTGCAACAGCGACACTCGAGGGCACATCCTCCCTCCCTCTCCTGCACACGCGTGCAGTTTGCAGGGATGAGATGAAGCCTTTACAGCAGACAGAGGCGGACGAGCTGCGACAGCTCTGCCTCTGCAGATGATTGAAGCCCGGGCAGCTCGCCTGGCAGCTCGCCGGGCAGCTCGCCTGGCAGCTCGCCGGGCAGCTCGCCTCGCAGTGTTGCAGGCTGCAGACAGAATAATGTGGCTCAGATCCCACGTGGACAAACTCAACTACAAACAGCACCGAAAAACTGCAACTACAACCTCACACGCCTGCAGATTCACACACAGGCGCCCCCCTCACCCTCCTGTTAGATACACCGACATCGCCTCATTTACACACCTGCTGTCCACGCTGCCTGGACGCCGGTGAATCATCTCTCAGCTAGTTGAGTTCACCAACTCCAAACTGGAACCAGCCCAGAACGTGACTCTGTTCAGTGTAGTGCAGCTGCTCATTACACCTGAAACTGTTTGACTGCTGTTCGGAGCGCAGATGAAATTTGGCACAAACCAGGATTGAGGTTTATTTTTAAAAATTCATACATCTAAAAATAAGTTGCATACATTTCAGATCAAAGGCTGATTTTACAGTGAGCTGTGAAAACTTGTCAGTTTTACTTTCATAGTGTTGAACTTACAAACTTGCTAAAGAAAGAAAACGTTTCTTTCACAACAGGAAACTAACACCAAACACATTTCAGCTGCTTTCTAGAGCTTCGTGTTTGCCGTAAGAATGACGTTACGCTCGGCGGGGAAAAGCTGCATAAATTTGACACGTTTCAGGTGTAAAGTGCTTCTTCTGGCTCTCGCTCGTTTGTCGTCCAGTACGGACTGGTATCAGCTGCACAACCAGAACCTCAGCAGCAGCTGGGATCCCAATCTGCCTCTGTCTGCAGCAGCGAGGGGCGTTTCAACACTGCTGTGTGCACGTGCACGAGCGTGCATGAGCGTGTGATGGTGGGAGGGCCGCTCACATATCTGAGCGGTCTCTGTGACCCGCCTGCTGCTCTCAGCTGATTGGGACTCACAGCATGCAGCTGTGCTGAGGTCCCGACCTGTGCAGGCACTTCCAGGCTGATATCCGAGCTGCCGGGTCCGCGTGCCCGCCGTCGGGCTCACGCCCCTCTGGCGTGACTGATTGTGTGGAGGTGCTGGGCCATTTATAGCACCACCACATTAACACTTTCAGAGCTGCACACGTGTCTGTTTGTGCATTTTACAGGAGTCTCAGCAAGCAGTTACAGCACGACCAGAAAACACCTCTGACATCATTTGTTTTAAATTTGAGCCACATCGTTTAATTAGATCGTTAAACGGGACTGCGCACGTTCTCGAGCAGCAGCAGCTAATCTGGTGTCAACTTCTTCAGTGTTTAACAAGCTAACGCACACACTCTGGAAGCAAACACTCCAACAAAAGGTCACGGCGCTTCTTAGCCCAGTCATCACAGCAGCCTGTGTTAGAGGAACACACACACGCACCTATAAATACACAACAGTGTTGGATTTATTTTCAACACTTGGCTCAAACGTCACTGAGACTCCAGGAGCTGTGAGGAGGTTTTTCACTGTCTCACAAAGATCAGACTCAGTCGCTCTGGGTCCTCTCCCCACTCAGAGGGGACCTGCTCAGGGTCTCACGCTCTGAGGAAAGAAGGTCAATACAGGAAAAGGCCAAAAACCCTTAAAATCAGCGGAGCTTCGACTCCATAACCAGCACTGAAACGACCCTGATAAAAACATTAAAATATATTATATTAGCTCCGCCTTGTTAAAGCAAGCTTCCTTCTAGTTGGCTGCCCCACACAAACAGGTGGGTGGAGCCTCTGACATCAACCTTCTCTCACCCCAACCAATCACAGCAGATGGCCCCGCCCCTCCCTGAGCCTGACCCGGAGGTTTCTTCCTGTTAAAAGGGAGTTTTTCCTCCCCACTGTCACCAAAGTGCTCATAGGGGTCATATGATTGTTGGGTTTTCTCGGTATCACCTTGAGGCGACTGTTGTTGGATAAATAAAACTAAATTGAATGAAACTGTGAAGTCAAACCTGGAGTTTTAAAAACATGACATGTTAGACTCGCTTCTCTCTGCTTTGTTATTAATGCCTGAGCATTTTCAGTTTAAATCCTCTAAAACAAACTGAGGTCAGTGATTTATGTGACAGGTTTAATGCTTCCTGCAGGGATTTCTCTCTGCTGCAGGCAGCCCACAGGTAATTCAGCTCTGACACGGGAACAGAGATGTCGAGTCTTAAAGGTGATCAGCTGCACTCGTGTGGAAACATTTTATTACTTCGAGCATTAATCAATAACCAGATTAATCTGCTGGATGACGCTCAGCAAACTTTGGACTGAACCTTCTGGATGCTTTCCAGAGATTGGTGGATAAAAGCCCTCCAGGCCTCTCCAGTGACCTGCTGCTGCTTTCAGAAGCTCTGCTCGCAGCATCCACTCCTCTGTGACCACAGGACAGTGACGCAACGATGAAAGGAAGCCTGAGAGGGCAGAGCTGGCTTATCTAAAATGCCATTTATGTTCAAGTCTCTCAGACTTAAATCATTTTTATTCTGACGTGAAAATGAAACATTTTCTTCCTCCTCAGGCTGTTAGCTTCAGTGACATCACTCGTTTCAGATTCATGGTTGATAAACCCAACCACACAATCTGTTTGAGAGACGGAGACAAAGGAGAGGACGGCGGTGTACCATGTGCCCGTGCTCGGTCCTGCTACTGTTAGTGTTGTATCAGCCCCAAGAACGAACGGCTGGCTTGGACATGACAGCCAAAGTTCAAAGGTCGTGAGAACAAGATGCAGCTACTCAGAGGCCAAAAGCATTTTTAATTTTTTATATATTTGAGCCTGTTGTTTATATTTTTCCAGAATCTCGTATTTTCTTTTTTTCTTTTAAAATATGAGCTTTTACATATCATTTCTATGTAAGTGTTATTTTATTCGTCGAGTTCCTGCATTATCATCATTTTTAACTCATTGCTCTGATTAAGCTATTCCACTTGCATTTAATGTTTTGGCGTCTGTAACACAAACATCTGGGATAAGGTCGCTCCTTATTGGTCGAAGCGCCTGTGTGCTGGCTCACTGTAGCAACCAAACAGCAGTCACACCTTTGCTTTGTGCCAGTGCAGGTAAGACTGATGGAGAAACTCGCGTCTGTTTGGCTTTATTCACACCTGAGATTCACGATGTCGCCCCCACCCATGAACCAGCCCCCGCCTGCACGTGTCTGCCGGGGTCAGGGACTGGAGTCGTGCCTCTCTGTCCTCAGGGCGGACGAGCAGACTCAGCTGAGACGCCGAGTGAGTTCAGAGGGAGAGTCCTGCTGGCCCGACAACCGTCATGAGATGAAACTGGTTTTTGTTCTCCAGCTGTTTACAGGACCCAGTGATAAGAACACAGCTAACAGTGCTAATTTTATTTTAGTTATTTATTGGGGGGGGGGGGTCTCTTGATCAGAGTACACACACACACACACACACACACACACACACGCCTGCATAACCGTGCGCTCATAGATCTGCTGAAATCACAGACACACACTGACCAGAAGAAGGCGACTTTATCGGCGAGCTTCTTCTCGTGGACGTTGCGGTCGAGCAGGTTGTAGCAGATGTTGGTGGACGCTCCCTCCATGCACTTGATGTAGATTTCTCCTTTGGTCACATCAAAGTTGTAGTCGAGGAACTGACCCGTGTGCTTGGTCTTCCAGAAGAAGTCCTTAGCAACGTCGCCCCAGAACTCTGCGGGACAGGAAGAGCGATCAGAGGGAGACGCATCAGTTTGCACATGAACTGTACGACTATTACAACAACAACAACAACAACAAACAGTAAATAAACATGGGGTTGCGGTTCCTTCAGTTACACACCCCGACGCATCTTCCATCACCACGGGCATCACTCCGTCTGTGACATCATCGTTAGCGTGGAAATACCAATGTACCCTTACACTGTATTATTACTGCAGTAACATCCTGGTACCATTTATTATTCTCTTTGTTGTATCACATAATTGCGTGGTTACATTATAACCGCCGTGTTACAGTATTTTACGCCCTGTTGTTCTTCCTGAGGACAGTTTATGTTCCAAGTACAGAGTTTATGCTCGTTACAAATACAGTTCATATTAAATATGTCTGCCCTCCTGACGCACTGCTCTGATGTGTTTACAGTTTGTTTTTAACACTAACACACACACACACACACACACACACACACACACACACACACACACCTGAAAAGGTGTCGCTTACAGCAGAGCCTATAAACAGCCGGCTTTAATCACTGTTAATAATCAACCAACTCAGGTTAAACTGTTTAACAGCTGCTGCTGCAGCCAGACGCCGCTTTGCAACGTTTTCCTCTAAAAACTGTCATCTGTGCATGAAGCCTGCAGCACAGACCGGCTGATATCATGCTTTACACACCTCCCTCCAGGAAACCACCTGAGCAGGTAAAACTACTTCCTTACTGCCACCAAACTAAAATAATCTCAAAGTTCATGTCTATGGGTTACACTAAACTACACTTATTACAAACAGAACAGCAAAACTTTCTTTCAAGTCATAAAGAGAAGTTTCATGTTATTTTTGCCCAAGCGGTCATTTAGCTTCTGAAACAGAACAAAGATGACATGAGTCTTTGCATGGTTTTATGTGACACTCTGCTACATGTTTAATTTTATAGATGCTGAATCTTTTCAGCTTCTTCGGCCTATTGGTATCAAAGTTGTTTCCCATTACAATAAATGGATTACATAAATGCTTGGATCATTCATTGTCACCCTCACTAAACTCTGATGGCTTTAACAGCAGCCTGCGTAGCCACGATGCCAACACGCCGTTGTGTTTCCAGAGGTGACCACATGTGGATGAGAGGGTGGAGTCAAAGGTATCACCAAATGCTGTGCGGTCACCAAGCTGCATCCTTGGACCGTATTAGTGCATCAACCCGGAGCACCGCCTTCTCAGATGATTAGTGCAGTGACCTCACAGCAGACATTACTGGTCACATGATGTCATCACAAAGCTCCAAAAGGCTCCAACAGCACAAACACGATCCAGAGGTCCAGTTCTGGGACTCTATGGGTACCGACTCAGTGCTGGCGCCTCCGCTGGTCACTAGAGGAACTGCAGCTTTCACACCCAAAATCTTGTGTTTCTTTTTGTATTTAATCCATTTCATCTTTTTGGATTTGTGGTTTTCAGCTAACTGGTAAGACTAAATTGGTCTCCATGGTCTCTGGCTATGATGTCACTGCACCTGCCTGATCGCTTGAATCCAAACCAAAGAGCGGAAAATGTCACAGATCAAAGGAGAGCACAGAGGGCACGCGCAGGGAGCGGTGCATCTGTACATGAAGACAGGTCTACACTCCACCCCCGTGCGCGTGCATTCCGGGACTATCTGCACCTGCCCATTCACACTTTATAAGTTTAGCTGACTGTACGATGACGTTTCTGCACTTCTGCTTTAACCCTGACCCATCACCTGTGTCACCTGGGGTCGCAGGTGTCGTCTTTGCTACCTGAGCTACCGTTTTGAGGAGACTCACCGTCCGGGTTGTCCACGGACTTCATGTAGAGCTCTCTGTACTTGTCGAAACTCGGGACGTGAGCCTCCTTCAGCTCCTCGGAGCCGTGGAACACGTTCTCCTGCGGGGGTTTCTCAGGGATCATGTCTGAAACTCGAGCCGTGAGCTCAGCTTCCAGAAGAAACAACGGGTCTAGCGGGCAGGTGTCCTTCAGCTGCAATTAATGAATGGTGGCTACGAGGCTAGCAGGGTGCCAGCTAACGGCTAGCAGCAAAGTTCATTTAGACTTCCTTGTTCTGCAGGAGCTTTTTTGTTGAGCTTCCGCTCAGACTTTGTGTGCAGAAGCCGAGCTTGGACCGTAAACTCGCAGGTGCGTCTGTAAACCGGATCCCAGGTGAGTGTGGGTGTAGCTCCCGTGGACTCTGTCCGCTCCTCTCGAGGAAAGTCCTGCAGATCGGACACGGAGCAGCTAACAGGCTAACGCGCTGAGCTAACAGCCTTCAGGAGAAAGAGAATTCACACGCGTGCGCAGAAGATTCCTCCCGCTTCAGCGTGTAAAGTGTGTTCTGGATAAATGTGGGCAGCAGTTGGACCTCTGGCCGAGCAGAGCCTGTGTGGACTCTCCGAAGGAGCCGCTGAGAGGGTTTCGTCTCTGAGCTGACAGGTCGCAGCTCCTTCTTTTTCTTCTTCTGCTCCAGGAAAGCGTGTGGCGCTGAGCGCTGTTTGGCTCCAGGGGCAGCCAATCAGAGATCACCGCTGATTCGCGGACTCACGGAACTGTAAGAATTTACAGTACTAACAATAATAAACAGGGCTGGTGCTGCATTCAAGTGCTTCTCACACAGGGTTTAAGATAGTAAAAGTTTTGTTTATTCAATTTTGGCTCAGTCTCGGTACTGTGCAAAAGTCTTGAACTTACATTGTGCTGGGAAAATGAGAAATAGGTAAAGCGATGAATGGAAATCCAGTTTAGAAGCCAAAAACAGAATTTATGTGATTCTAATGACCGTCAAGTCGGACAGATGGTGTTGCACGGTGAATCCAACTCTTATAGAACTTTTTTGTGTTCAATCCATGCGTTTTAAGTTTACCTGTGACAGAGCTTCATCCTTAGAATTACTCAAATATATTTTGCAATTCCAGAAGCGGAAGTGAATGGAAGGGTGGTGTTTTGAGGCTAGTTTCATTTTTCCTTAGATTATTGATAACGGTCCAATGCTGCACCCTTGTGGGCACAGCTGTGTATTACAGCAGTCCCTCATATCATATTTTTATCTATTTATTTTTTATGTATTTGAGTCAATCCGGCAGCATTTCTCTGAGACAGGAGAGCGGTCTCAGAAGCTCATGACCCGTTATTGATCCTCGTGAAAGAGAAAAATCTTTAATTATACATTTATCACTCAGTCTCCTCCTAATCAGTTTTTATTCTGTAGGATGAGCGGTGGCTCGACAGAGCTCTGACTGTTTGTCAGCCTGGCTACAGAGCTGAAGAGAAACCTGGGGTTGTTCTTATTTTCTTCAATCAGTGATGAATAGTAAGATGTTCTGGCTTTGCGGAGCGCTTTCTTATAAAGCAGCAAACTATTTCTCCAGGCTAAATGATGATCCTCTAAATTTGTGACACGCCATTTCCTCTCCAGCTTACGAGTCGTCTGCTTTAGGGTACGTGTTTGAGAATTATACCACGGAGTCAGGTACTTCTGATTAGAGACCTTAGTTTTCACAGGAGCTACAGTATCCAGAGTCGTACGTAGTGAGGAGGTGAAATTATTAACAAGATAATCGACCTCTGTTGGGGTAGCGTTCAGATAGCTGCTCTGCTCTGTGTTGGTACAGGGCATTGGAGATGATAACAGTGGGTGGATTATATTCTTAAACTTAGTTACAGCGCTTTCAGAAAGACATCTACTTTGATAAAGTCTACTCTCCACCGCTGTGTAATCAATTATTGTAAATGTAAATGTTATCAGGAAATCAGGATATTATACTGTAATCGGCTCACCAGCCACTTTATTAGGTACACCTTGGTAGTACTGGGCTGGACCCCCTTTAATACTTCTTGGCTCAGATTCAACAATATATTCTGGTGACATGACATCATCATGACATCATACAGCTGCAGCACCCATAATGAGAATCTCCTGAACATCCCGAAGCTGCTCTGCTGGACTGAGATCTGTGACTGCGGATGTCGTCCGAGGACAGCGAACTAATCGTCATGGTGAGGAAACCAGTTTGGTCTTAGCTTTGAGATGTCGGAAATCTGGGATTCATAGAGTATTCCTCTGACGCCGTCACAAGCCATCAGCAGCCACCCCTGGGTAGGCTTAAACGATGCTCGGCTGGTCCTGAAACCCCCCAGCAGCAACCTGAACACGGACGCTCTCGTGACGTTCACACCACAGATGCGCTTCACACACCAGTGCATAAACACTACAAAGCTTTCCTCCAGTTAAAACAAGGCCAGCTTCAGGTGGTGGCTGTGGAGACCTTTACAAACACATGTGCATTTTTGGCCTTTAAGGATTCAAGATCTTTGTGATTATCAGCGTTAACTGAGAATCGAACCTGAAACATATCTGTAGCTCATCATCATCCACTCACAGACAGCTGCTGACAGAGCAGAAAGAGCCTCGTCGTCTCAGAGCTCACATCAGCAGCTGGAAGCTTAGAGGCACATCTGGGAAGAGCAGAGGAGTGAGCTCAGCTCCTGCTGTGACTCACACCATCGCTGCTTCAGGAGAACATCTGGACCTCCTGCAGATGTTAGACTCAAAACCCAGCAGACCAAAAAAACCCATCATACTCTCAGCTTTGCTGCCTCTCTGAGTGGGAGTGGTTTTTAACAAACACCTGAAGGATTGTTTTCCTGTCATCGCCAAGTTGGAGCGCGATTCTGTGGAAAGGAGGAAAAACAGCCGACTCAGGCGTGGAAATACTGTTTTATTGTCTGTACGAAACTTTATTAAAGAAGTATAACAAACACAGAGAGAAGCCCGGACAGAGAAGACTCGGGTGGCGCTTGGCCCGCGGCGTGCACGCTTATCGGCACAGAGCGTTAAAAGGGGAGAGAGGTCAGAGGTCAGTCAAGCATCATTACCTTTAAAGCGAGTATTTCCCTTCGCTCAGACACGTTCTGTACCAGTCAGACATGAAACACCACCACAGTCCTTCTAACACTTACAGTGACACGCTTATCGTTCAAGCAGACCGCAGTCCGCGTTCGGACGTGAAAAAAACTCTCAGCACAAAGACAGAAGCGCCGTTAACCTGGTCACCTGATGTTGGCAGTGCGGAGGAAGTAACGCCCTCAGAGGTTCTCCAAGAACAGAGCAGCTGTGTCCAGGTGAAGATGCTCCGTACCAGCTCTGGATCGGCTACTGGGACCACAGGGGTGGAAGAATAGAACCATTACCTCATTTCCACCAACTCTGTGCTGCTGAGAGCCCAACATGGCGGAGGGTCAGCGGCTGAAGAAGACGTTTATGCTACTGAAGACAGCGGTAAGTGTGGACGCAGCAATGCCGCCATGCTGTTGCTGTTTTGGTTCAACATCAAATACCTCCGAGCACAGACGAGCATTCTTTAGACCAAACCCAAGCTCACTTCCTGCTCCTCTAATCCCCTCAAAAAAAGATTTAGACAGAAAGTCACAGTTCCACGCCGACGTGTTTTTTTCCTAACAGTTCAGAGCTTCGTGTGAATTTTACTGAAGGTTTTTACTGGTTTGGAGGGGCGGGCCTTAATGGGGTCAGTCTCTAGGGAAGCTCCGCCTCCAGTTCCTCACGCCACCAGCTTTAACGTGACGCCAGCAAAAGTTTCAACAAATTCATTCGGACAAACGTGCCAAAATACAGTTCACGTAAAGTTTAATGTTTAATTGTCTTCACCCCCACCCATCTCCACCACCTCTGCCCGGCCGCCAGGGCTTCTGATCCGCCTGTTTTAACTCCGCCCACTCGTCACTATGACGGAGCTAAACGGCACACGCAAAAATAAAATTAGAAAAAAAGAAACGCAAACAAATAAAAAATTAAAAAAAAAAGTTCTTTGATTTTTTTCAAGAATGCAGAAATGTCTCTTTCCAGAAAGAAACCCAAATCCACACTCGGGTCCCTCCGCCCGTGAGAGAGCTGTAACCGGCGGATGGAGACGGCAGAGGGAAATAGTTCCTGCATAAAACGGATCACGAGTGCCTTTTCTTTTGCGTGGTTCACATTCTTCTGGAAAGAGAGATCCCTGCAGAGCTTTCAAACCTGCTTTTGTGCCTTTATGAACTTTCACATCAGTCGCATTAATCAGAAGCCAGACTACAACTTAAACTAGGAGACTACTTCAGTTTTCCTCCTCGGGTCCGAAAGCAACATGTGCTGCAGCACAGACCAAAAAACTAGCCGGCAACCCCACCCCGAGGCTCCGCCCGCTCTTCCAGAAAATACATTCTGAAAAAGATGGAGAAACGAAAAGATCGGAGACGCTGAAGGCAACAAGCAGGAGAGCGGACCGAGCCTCAGCCGGACACTTTTGGGAGCGTTTGATGGAAGACGGACGCCGAGCGTTTCCCCACAACGACCTCCAGACTGACAGTAAACGCACAAACAGTGCACACACACACACACACACACACACACACACACACAGTAAAGAAAGATTAAGGCCATCGATGGAACATTTCAGAAACTGGGCTCCAGTCAGACCCACGACAGCGCTGCAGGGACGTGTATGCAGACTCGCAGTGATTCCCACGCGCTTCCTTCAGCACGCTAAGCAATACGCTTAAACCCCGACGCAGGACACGCCGAACTCTAACAGGAAGCGTCCGCAGACAGACCCAATCGGCCGCGAGCCCGAAAGAGCCGGACAGGCTTTTAACCCGCGCGCAGATTGAAGACGAGCTGACTGCTGTGCAAACCAAAGAGGGGTTACAGCGAGTGCATCAGAGGGGCGGAGTCAGTGACAGCACAGCCTGAGGGTGGAGGTACCCCCACCCTCTGCCCCCAGTGCTCAGTCGGGTTTCGGCTGGAGCGCACAGCATTTGGGTTTTCCGTGATGTGTAAGGGCCGCTGCAGGAAACAGACAAAACAATCTGGTTTGGTTCTTTTTTACTAAACATTGTCGTGTTGATCAGAAGGCTGCCAAACGCAAACACGTCCTGCAGTTTGTTAGGAAGCCTGACATGTCCGATGTGCTACCAGGAACATTTTCAGTGTGAGGGAAAAATCTCTGCGCTGACGTGGCTGCGATCAGAAAGGTGAACAACACGTGCCAAACACAAAAACACAACCAGTGGAGAGAGGTGGGAGGCGTGAAGAACAGGAGCATCAATTTACAAAAGCTCAGCACAAATAAAGATGGTGGAAGAAGGCCAGCAGACGAGCCGGCGGCGCCGCGTCCCAGACTAAACCTGCACAAACCCTCAGCGGGTTCGCTCGGAATGTGTCGGGATTAGTTTGGGAAGTCGGCCGGGTCTGCGGAGGAGGATCTCCACGTTTCATTTCAAACACACACAGACAGACACACACACACACAGAGAACATCATCACCGTGTTTTCAAATCAAAGTTCGTTACAAACACCAGATATGTTTGTTGGCACCATCCGGTTTTGGGAAAGATGGAGTAACAGGGGGAGGCGGGGCCGAGGCTTCGCGGTAAAGGATGTTTGTCGAAGGTGAGACGAAGGAGAAGTCCAGCAGGTACTTTTGGGGGAGGGGGGGAGGGGGTCAAGCTGAGACCGGGTTCGGCGCTGGATATAAAAACCAAAGGCTCGGCTTGATCGGGGTGTGGAGGCGGGTTGGTGGGCGAGGACGTCTACGAGAAACGTTGCTGCAGTCTTGAATATTAAAACTCCTCCTGATCCTCAGCGTCCGGTATGACGAAGCCCTCCTGGAGACAAACGCAGACGGGACACAGTTTTAGGCTCAGCACGAAATGTCACTTCCTGTTTGCACTACAAACCAATCATGTGCCGTGCTGCATTATATCAAATGAAAGTGTGTGTGTGTCCAGTGAAGAAGCACTTTTTAAATGTGTTTACAGTCAAAGTGCCGACGTGTGTTTAGGATCCTTCCCGAGGAGCTTTTGGAAGTTTTGGCATCGCCTGCGGCCGAGAGCCACAAACCACACCAACGAGTTCAAGAGCGCATTTAAAAAACAACATTAATCTGCATAAACACAATAATGATACATGTGTGTAAATGAAGCAGCAGCGTGGGAGGCTGGCACAGTGAGCTGCATGCCTCTGCAAGAATCCACAGCAGCTGTTCACACTGCAACAAATGGCACTTCCTGTGAGGAACACGGAGCGCATTTCAGCCAATCAGGTGTGAGGGATGTCTGGTGTGTCATATCTGAGCTGCAGAGTAAAAATGGATCCTCCGGTTCTGTAATTTAGCCACGTGATTCATGAATTATTGAAAGCTAATCACTCACGTCTGTGGCGTAGAGGATGTCGACGATCCTCTGCAGCGTCGGGTCGCCCTCGCCTTCCTTCTCCTGGCAGATCAGCTCGATGTTCCTCAGCTTTCCAAAATAAAAGTCTCTCTCCTTCTCCATGTCCTGGATGGTGGATTTCAGCATCTCCATCTGTGGACGAAGATAAAGACACCTGATCAGCACTCCTCGCCTCGCCGTCGTCCTTACAGAGGCGACAGTCTGCCCTCTGACCTCATTGATGAGCTCAGCCACCTCCTCGTCGTTTCCTCCCGTCCCCGCCTTCTTCGCACTGACCGGAGCCACCTTGGGCGCCACCTTAGCCACAGGGGGCCTCTGAGGAGCTGAGGAGAAATTAGAAGGTCAGCGACACGATCAAAACTTCAGCACTTCTAAACCCGTCTGTAACCGTCACCCATCTGAAATCTGACCAATCAGACGAGTCGGCTCTTACCTTGATTGAGGGCCTTTTTGGGTGGTTTGTTGAGGGCTGACGTGGCGGGGTTGGGCGTGGGCATGGCGTCCTGCCCCTGTCTCGCCTCCACGGGGTCGTACTCCTTTCCGTCGTAGTTGGCGTCGAAGAACTTCTTGAACCACTGTACGAACTCGAAGTTATCCTGGAACTTCCCCTTCACCAGTTTGTCCACCGGAATGATCTGGAAGAGACGGAGAAATGGCGCCAGGCTGTTAGCGGCGCTCTGACTGCAGGGTTTACATAAAAACTCAAGTTTCATCACTTTTGTCTCTTTGACATTTAAAGTTCGACGGACATCATGTTAGTCCCACCCTGGACCGACACAGAGTCCCGTTAAACCGTCTACAGCAGCGGAGTCCAACTCCAGGCCTCGGGCGCCGGTGTCCTGCTGGTTTTAGATCTCACCCTGGGTCAGCACACCTGAATCAGATGATTAGTTCACGACCAGACCTCTGGTGGACATTATTTAGCCATTTACATCAGCTGATAACGCCGCCCTCGAGTCCCCCCACCTGACATGTTCATTCTTTCCGTTTTGTCATTTGCTAGAATGAAATTAACCGTTCAGAACAATCAGACCTCAGGTTTGTTTCTGCACCAGCTCACCACCACCTCTCGTTCCAAACAAGCGCCTCGTCACGAAGAGTCACGAATTCAACGTTCTCGTCTCCGCCCGTCGAGCTGCAGCAGGATCGTCTCTGCAGCTCTTTGGACTGCACACGTCTGAAGCGCACAGAGTTAAAAACCTTCTGGAAGGAGCTCAGAGATCATCCCGAAAGAAACACGTTTGGATCCAGAGGACAAACTGAGCCGACATTAATGAAGCTCAGTTTGCTAGAAAGACCAGAGAACAGGAAGCACCAGAAACAAAGAAACTTCCACTAATGCGAATAAAAGAGACAAAGTCAAACAGAGACTTTCAAAGGTTTGAGGAGCTTTTTTCAACCCTCAAAGATGTGCAGCGAGCCGAGCACAAAGCGAGTCCGGTCTGATTCACACACTGCTGTAAGAACAGGTGTTTGGTTACAGATCACAGCTGTTGGCGAGGGAGCGCCGCGCTCCTCCGCTGCCTTTATGTTTGCACTGTCTTTAAAGCTTTTAAATAGCGTTAGTAAAAAGAAATACAAAGCAAATGTGCACGTTCAAAGCTCGCTGGGACATTTCCTGAGCCGCGCCAACATGTCCACACTCCTCTGCTGCTCTAATGGGACCATCACTTCCTGAACTTCATCCTTTATTCATTCGGACTGAGAGCATAAAGTCATCAGGTAAGCGTTTACTGAGCTCAGAGATCGGGAGGGCGCTCGTTTGCTCTCAGTTCCGAGAAAGTGGGCGTGGCGTCAGTGGTGGCGTCTTTGCAGAACAGCGCTTAGAGGCCGGGGGTCAGCCGGGATCAGCCGCAATTCCTTGCGTTCACGCTGTACGCAGGACTTGTGTCCTCGCTTCAGCTGAACGACTTCACTGTGGCAGGAACAGCGTAGCATGTAATTAGCTGTGGATTTCCCACAGAAACCAAATCCTCGCTAATCCTCAGAGTGATTCACGTCGCTCAGGCCGAACACACCCCTGCTCCAGTTACGCCAATGCTTCCTGCGGCTGCTTCACAACAAAAGACCATCACTAGGAAACCACAGGAAGGTGGTAATCCTTCATGTTTTAATATGACATCAGTTCACAGCAGCAGGCGTCTCTCTTCATGCTGCGAGGTAAAGAACCAGCGACGTGATGTACCGCGAGCAAAACGGCTTCACGACAGAGCGGTGCGGTCTGCATCCGTACGAACACGATTACAGTCGTCAAACAGAAACGTTTAAACACGTTATTATTATTGTCTGCATCTGTGAAACGGATGATCTCAACATCTGAGGATTGTGCGTCGCCGCCAACAGAAACTCATCAATGAGCATGACTTACTTTGTCGACGCCCATCTTTTTGAAGGCCACCTGCAGAAGCTTGAAGTTGTGGATGTACTCGTGCTCGAGCTTGGCCCCGAACTTCACTTTCTTCAAAGGCACAGAGTTGGGAAACAGCATGTCCATGAACTGGCAGTAAGCAGCACCTGGACACAGGAAACACTTTGACTACAGGCGGAGAGGAAACACCGCGTCAACGGCGGCGTCACACACCACAAGAAATCAAAACTGACAAACTGCACGTTTGATTTTAGAAATAGCTTTAATCGTCTCTTTCCCGTTCGCTGTGTGATGTAACCCACACAGTGATAGAAGTCACATGCTAACGCCTCAGGATACGGAGACGAGAAGAGCGTGAGGCCACAGAAAGGTTAGTGTGACTGAATCTGTTCAACGGTGACCTGAAAGGGTCAGAATAGGGTTTGTAGACTAATCTGATCATCACCTGACGTACGTTTAGGTTTCAAATATGAAGGCGGTCCCTCGGCGAGCTGCAGATTTAAGAGAACGGCACAAAGAGTGCTGAAAGTCCTCGCTTACCTGAGCACAGCATTTCTATCTTGGTGAGGTTCATCTGTAGAGACTCGTTGATCCACACGAGCATGTCATGGCGACTTAAGTTGTCGCTGGTCACTGAGGTCGAGTACACGTTCACAGCCATCGTCGGTCACCTGACCACACAGACACACACACACACACACACACACACACTTACATGGTGGCCATCACACCGACAGCTCGTCGGGTTGTTACTGTCACTTTAAACCTGCTCGATCAGGACCTCGTCAATGAGGATGACCCGATTAGATAAATCCTCTACTCTGTGGAAACACTGGACTACTTTTTGAATTAATCTGCTGAAAAGTAATTGTTTTGGTTTGTCAAATTTCAGAACAAAGGACATGAAATGCAGTTTGATCACAGTAAACTCAGAATTTCTGTTTTTCAGACAAGACAAACAAAAAAAGCACGACTTCCTGTCCTTTTGTGATGGAAACGGGTGAAATGTGGATCTGAACCGACTCTTTGGCGTTTGCTCGTACTTGCAGGCCCGTCTGTGGCTCTGCGTCAGATAACGAGCTGCAACCTTCGGCCAACATTTAATCTGCCGCTGAGGACGAGGCTGCAGGCACACCCAGATACAAACCTCCCAGATGAGCACAATGTAAAACGCAAAGCATTTTATCTACAGGAGCAGTCGCAGTTTTCTGAGTCAGCGGCAAAAATCACAAACTAAACAGACAGCAGTCCCGACGATGCCTGTTTCAGGTATGTCCTCTGCAGCTGGAGGTCAGTGCTACACAATGTACAGATGTGGTCAGCTGTCACATCTTAAAGGCCAAAACATGTGGTTATTGTAGGAGTCATCTGTAAGCAGCCTTCACACCAAGAGAGCCTCTCAGGAGAGGAAGCTGAATGCCATCGATGACCAGCAGAAAATCTACAGCAGAGCAAATGCTCCTGGGCAGGTAGTAAACACTGACAGGTCCATCAGCTGATTTCATTTAGTGACATCACTGTGAATGTTGCTACAAAAACTTGTGTGATTCAGCAACAGTGTCATCATGCTTACAGCTGTTTACAGGAAGCTGAGCAGACAGTGGGCGGAGTCACGTATGGTGAGGTACCAACCAGGTCGTGAAGGTTAATAAACGGACATCTTTCCCAGCCAACAACCATCAGTTGTCAGTCTGAAAGTAACAGTGACGCATTTGTTGGGTTTTTTTGTTTTCCTTATCACAAACAAACCATCTTCCAACATTTATTCAAATATTATTCAAATGTCATCTCCAGTAAATGCAGATTAGCATATTTCTCAAAGAAGAAAAGTTGGTTTTATCTTTGCTGTTAAATTCAGATTTTCGTTTTCTTTATTCAGAGGACCAAAAATAAAGTTTTAAAGGTGGGCAGTGGCCCCTGTAGCTGACCAGATGAGGCCGGGCTCCTGAGCTGTGAGGAAGTGACCGTTAGCCACACGCTGCTAACATTAGCGGTGATCAGCAACGTCAGGTCCGCGGCTCCAAGCACCGAACGGGTCAGCGTCCGGCTCCCTGGGAAGACACTGGCCGAGCTCCGCTATCTGTGTTAATATTAGAAAGCTCGGTCATCGGCTAAACGCGCCCACACCGGCCGGCTGAGTCAGTCACCTCCCGGACCTGCAGGCGGTCCCCCCCCGCCCTGAAGCACCGCCCGGTTAGCTCCCGTTAGCCTCGGCCATTATTGAGTCAAACCTCCTCGGATAAGAGCCGTTAATAGCGGTTTAAACCGTCACCGTACCGGCAGCTGCCAGAGCTGGAGCTCGGCCCCGGGGTGCCCGGTCCGAGGCTCCGGGATCGCACGGTTCTAGCTACATGCTAACACTGAAGCTAACAGAGCGCGCCGCCGTTATCCAGCCGCTCCGGCCGGCTTCAAACCTACCTGCAGCCGGTTTTCTTTCGCGGTTCTCGAACTTGGAGCTTTTACTCTTCTCAGCGGGAACTGTTTCTCATTAAAAAAACAACCTGCGCTCGTTTCGACGTTTGTTCCTCTTCTGCTTTTTTCTTCTCTTCCTCACGTCCACTCTGCCGGCAGCGGAAGAAACGATGCGATGACGTCAATACGTAAAGGGAAACGCCTAAACGTAAGGACGGCGGACGGAAGCGAGACGTCCGAACAAAATGGTCTATGGTGAGGTCATTATTCATAAAAAGGATTATGTTCAATAAATTCATCATTCACGACAAAAACATCCTCATATTATAGGAGCAGCGGGTCAGGTTTACGTCACTCAGTGACGTATCGACATCCCAATAACCATAGTAACATCATTTTCCTCCTGTAGTGACACAGAAACATGTGCACTCCCACCTCCTGCAGCAGCAGGCCTTCACTCTGCTATCACAGGAAGCTGAATAATGGAAGAACAGCCTAGCTTACATTTACATGGAGATTTTAGGAGCTTAACGCCAAATAAAGACCACAAGAGAGAAGAGATGAACTGATTTTACTGAAAAACGGCCACCACCTGAATCTGTTGGTATTAAAGGGCCCAAAGAACCACAGCACAGTCACCGAAATCTTCATCGTCTCAGTTTAAACTTCAGCAGGTCGTCTTCACCGTGTGTGAGCTGCTGCCACACGATTGGCCGATAAGACATTTGTGTCATGGGCAGTTGAAGAGGCGTACCTAACAAAGTGGCAGGTGAGTGTATTTATTTTTGCCCTGCTCTCACACAGCTGCTAAAATCCACCAGGACTGCACACCAAAGATCCCTCTAATGTTCCCTCTAATGTTCCTTCTAATGTTTCATGTGTCTGAGCGAGCACACTAACTCCCTGAGCGTCCCTTGGACCACTGTGAGCGACAGCAGACGTGTGCACTGTGGTCACGCCAGCATCCAATCCATGCAAGTTACAGCTTATTAAAATAATCAAATTACAGCATTTACATTTATGTTAGACGACTTTTAATTAACTGCTTTAGCCCACTGACAATGAAAATAAAAAAAAATCTTGTTCATGACCTGTGCAGCATGTTAACACTATTGGAAGTAAAAATAACTTTGACAACAATTTTGAAAACACAACTTTCTTTCTTTCTTTCAATAAAGCTCTGACTTGTATTATGAGTCTGTGGTCTGGGAGAGAGTCTGTAACTCTGTCTGCAAAATACAGTAAATAATGACCAATGTTGGGCAGTTAATTATATAGTTACTTCTTCAAAAAAGTAACTGAGTTATGCAAACAACAAAGTTTTTTGCAGCTGTTTACCTAAAAATGCAGCCAAGGCGTTTTTAAACAAACATTTCAAACTATTTACAGAACAATCAGCTGTTCTGCATCAAATCTGATGCCACACAAATTATTTTTGCCTCATTGTTTTGACACACACAACAAAACTATTGACTACACTACACACTAACTACACACTAACTACACAAGATTTGCGCTGAACGTCGCAAATCTCTCACATCTCAAAACACTCCGTCACTCCTAAAACTTCCTCCAGTATCTTAACAACTAAATGCCATGTTTTGATTGGTCGACATGGTACATTTTTCCACCAATAGGAAAGGGCGGGGTGTTTTGTTTTTGTTCACAGGCTTTCCAGCGTTTTCTTCCCGCAGTAAATATAAACAACGACAGTATTCAGGAAGAAAAACAAACATTGCAGATATTTTATCACAACTCTGGTTTTACGTGGCCGATCAACACAATTTATAAACTGCTATAAAGTCCACACTTTGTCCGTCAGTTGTTCCGTCTGTCCTGCTCACATCTCCAGTGGTTGTACACGTTGTCGTTAACGTGGCTTCACTCCACATCAGCCGCTTTGCTAAAACACCGGCACATAGCCTGTCAACCCTTAGCTGCGTATATACGAATGTGAATCGCATCATTGGCTGGACTAGGTGCAGAGAAGTACACACCCCCATCACCATCAACGGCGCTGCTGTGGAGAGAGTGAGCAGCTTCCGGTTCCTTGGAGTACATCTGGCTGAGGATCTTACGTGGTCAGTACACACAAACAAAACAGTGAAGAAGGCGCAGCAGCGCCTCTTCTTTCTCAGGAGACTGAAAAGATTCGGCATGAGCCCCCGCATCCTCAGGACCTTCTATCACTGTGCCATTGAGAGCATCCTCACTGGATGCATCACCACCTGGTACGGCAACAGCACCGCCTACAACTGCAAAGCTCTCCAGCGAGTAGTGCGGTGCTCTGAACGGATAATTGGAGGTGAGCTTCCCTCCCTCCAAGACATCTACAGGAAGCGGTGCCTGAGGAAAGCGGGGAGGATCATCAAGGACTCCAGTCACCCCAGCCATAAACTGTTCAGACTGCTTCCATCAGGAAGGAGGTTCTGCAGCATCCGGTCCCGTACCAGCAGACTGAGAGACAGCTTCTTCCATCAGGCCATCAGACTGCTGAACACGTCATAGACACCTCAGCTTCACTACTGGAACTTCAACATTATGCACTCCACACTGTATATAAATGCCACTTGTTTTGCACATATTCAACTCTGTATATTTTATATATTTTATTATTATTATTATTATTATTTTTTTTTTACTATTTAATTTGTAAAAATGTGTATACACACACACACATACACACACACACACACACACATACACACACACACACACACACACACACACACAGAGGAAAATATTTAGTATACACATCCAGAAATGCATACACTATTATATATTGTACATATATTTATTAGTTTCAGGTTGGCCATTCTTGTATTTTGCTCGTTTGTGTTGTTGTGTTTGCACATCTCTGTTGCTTGTGGGGCTCGCACACAAGAATTTCACTCGCATGTGCTGTGCCAGTGTGCCTGCACATGTGATGTGACAATAAAAGTGATTTGATTTTGATTTGATTTGATTTGACTATGTGATAAGGTGGCATCGTTCTGATCCCATACAGGAGCAGCCAGTCACTGACTCACACTGCAGAACAGAATTGTTAACATATTTACTTTAATTTCAGTTTAGGTTAGAATTTTTTTTTGTGCACAGAGACCGTGCCATCAGTGCGCAATTGCGCACGCGCGCAGCTTAGAGGGAACATTGCTGCTCACAGGTGTGTCCTTCATTAGTGTAAAAGAGGCGTGGCTACACCTGGAACATCAGACTGTAGCTGTGTCCCAGCGACCGCACACTTCGTAGTACCCGCACTTCACGGGCTACGTGAGGCGAGTACTACGAAGTGTGCGGTCGCTGAATTGGGACACATCTTGTGTCCTCCACTGTGTGTGGCACTCAGTGGCTGTGTCCCAATTCAGCGACCGCACGCTTCGAGTACGCATTTTGAGACCTATTACGTCACAGCGACGCGAGGACGGCTGTCCCAATCCGAAGCGTACTCCAAATGCGCCGTCGATTTCCCCAAATATCAAGCGTGGTCCGGTGCACGCTTCGTGGTCCCACAATTCATAGCGTGGCAGTGGGTGTGGATAATTTTGCCGCAAAATACGGCAGAAGGGAGCGGCCAAGAGTGAACTGTCAAAGTACTGAATATGACGTCACTTATTTATGTGCGAATGTTTAATAATGAAGAACATTAAAACATTCCTGTTGGCCACATGTCGGCAAAGTTATGTGACATTAGTGACGTTTGTGCTAACTTGGTTTTAAAGCCTTTACTTCAAAATATCCACCGTTCAATAGTCGACCTTAATCCTACAGAGAATGTGGTGATTTGATGGATAATTAAAGTCAGTCATATATCCACAAACACAACAAGCTGAAAGTCAGTGATGCTGCTCGGTTTGCAGTCCTGAACATCACGGCACAAGCAGGATTCTCTCTGATTGTGGAATAAAAGTATGAACGTGTGTTTATAAGTTACACTTGTGTTTGAATCCTGCAGCTTATCACACATTTGATTTCCATGTGTGACGACTGCAAGTGTCCAGAGTGAGGACAGACTGAGGGACCCACTGCTGCACATCATCTGTGAGGCTTTGCAGCCCTGATGATCCACCAGGACAAACTCAGCAGTGTGTGAGGAAGAGGAGGAGGAAGAGCCAGCAGCAGCTGACAGATGGAGAGAATAGACAGACTGTTCCCTGTTTGTGAAGGACTGCTAGAAAAGTTTAACAGAACTGCCTAATAAGAATCAGTCTTATTAGGTAATGTTCAAATAATGTGATCATCCCAGTGTTTCCAGTGTGAGAGAAAGTACTCAGAGTACTCAGGGCCTTCAAGTTACACACCATGAAAGGCAGCAACAAGTTTAATGTTCAGAAACCTAAAGTCTGTATCAGCAGCAGGATGGAGCTAAAATAAATGTTGGTTTCAGTTCTATGAAGCTTTGAGTATTTTGGATCAGTAGCTGCTGTGTTTGTTGCATCATATTGCTGTAACTGTTTATATGCTTTATATATTCTGAGCTAAGTTGATCTATAGTGTTACATCATATTCTATAAGGATGTTATGTGTTTGTAGACTTTCTGCCCAGTTTGACCCATTTAGCAGACGTCAGCCTGTTTAAGGCTCTGATATCTATTCTGTGTGACTTACAGCAGTTATGACATGGTCTGATTTTCTCACCCAATAAAGGAATATTTCATATATCAGTCGACTCTTCATTCTATCAGACACAGTTATCACAGCTCGTACATTTGCTTTTACACATGTATGTAAGCATTGAGCCACATTTAGTACCAACATATTAAAAGAATAATATTTGTCTCTTATGTATAACACATCTGTATATGCACTGTCACAGATACTTGACAGGAAACATAAATAACTGCGACTTGAATCTTTGACCCAGAGTTCAAGCTCACTGCTGTAATATATCCTGTAAAATATCTCTCATAATAATCTGACAATAAATATAATATTGTCCATATTATATTTACATTACCAAAGTGAGATGATTTTAGTCTCATGAACAACATCAGCTGTTCTGCGCGTACTCTGAAGCGTGCGGTCGCTAAATTGGGACACAGGCACTGAAGCCGTCACACTGAAGCATTCTGGGAGTTTCGTGAATGTGGAAATAAGCACAACAGCTGTTATACCTGAGAACATAAAACGCAGCAAACTAAGTTATTGATAACGCTGCTGATTACATCACCGGCCTCTGAGGCAAGGACGCCCGCTGCCTCACCTGCCCTTGTTTCACAGGTGGGAGGGACTAAGACGCCAGGAGTCGAGGACGGGCACTTGAGTGTGGCGCCACCTCCAGGCTGTAAGCTCCACTGCTGACAAAGACACAGACGCTTCTTCAGAGTGAGATTTGATTTATGTTCTTTCATTGAAAATTAACAATTTTAAATAAAGTTACTTTAACATTTCATTAATCAAACAAAGAAAAAAACGGAGGTGATGATGTGTAACTGTGATTTAAACGCTCGAGCAACATTTGAACAGTTTGTCACGTCGGCTCGGTCTGGTTTTCCTCGCTCGCCTCAAATCCCTGAGACTGAAGTCAGAGCCGAGCTGAAAAACTGCAAACCAAACAGTAATACAGATGTAGTCAACATCCACAGATCAGTCCTGTGTGAAATATTAAGAACATACAGTGACGTGTGTCACGGTCGCACTCATAGTTTAACTGATTTACATCAACAACAGTAGAATTAAGGATTGAGGCATAATTTAAGGAAAGCACCTGGTTACAGCTTCATTGCAGAAGCACACAGTTCATCAACGAGCACCACAGTAACAAAGGACCTCAGCCTTTAGGTCGTCACAATTTTATTGGAGGTAGAGTCTAAACACACCTGAGCACACAGCTGAGCACACACTGGGTTCCCGGCCTGTGTTTGAGTTTGAAATGCATGACTTCATAGTTTTTAAAAAAGGAGTAAAAAAGGTGATAAATAAAGAGCTGACATGTCCTCAGCTCTGCTGATGCCAGAGTGTCTGACACAGGTAACCTTAGACGCAGGTGTCAGATTCCTGCTCCCAGACACTGTTCAAGTGTCGCTGAATTTATTCAGCAACTTTCTTTTGCTCTGATTTATGTTTAAGTAAAAAAAAATAATCTGTTTTTCTCCTGGAAACAAGAAACATGATTAAAAATAGTTTTTCTAATTATCCTTCGCCACCAGGGGGCAGCGTGCTGACACTTTCAGTACTTCCTTTCAGCCCGTCCTCATGGCCTTTTTCACTCAATAAAGCTTACGCTTACTCACTGCACCATCTTGTGGTATGAAGTGGTATTACCTGAAAGTACACCTGGAATTAATTGAACCCAAATTTTAAAATGAATGAACCTGCAGAGGGCTCATTTGAACTGTATTAAAAGGTTTAAATTAGTTTGAAAAACATTGTTGTGCTGCTGAATCTCTCCAGCAGTGAAAGGTTCATCCATCAGCGTCGTCCTCAGGTGAGAAACCGCAGATACCTGCGCACAGACTGACACGTCAGCACTGTGTCGCTGATCAAATGACCACATCTGAACGGTAGCACCTCCTCCTAACTCGACAGCTGCTGCTCTGCAGGGGCACTGGAGGACTGTGAGGAGGGGGAGGAGGAGGTGGTGGCAGCTGTGGTTAGAGGAGATAAGTCCTCACAGGTGAAGTAGTCCTTCAGGGGGGCCAAGAGGTGACGGACGACGGGGACACACCACGCCTTCCCGAGCACCTTCTGCCGCTGCTGCCGGTTCATGTCCCGCACATCGGTGTAATGTTTAGGGAACCCGAAGACTCTGCAGGGAGGAAGGAGGACACCTTTAATAATCCACCCATCTAACAGGACAACACTGCTCGTGGCTCAGATAAAAACTCAGTGGATCCACAGAAATCAGCCCACAGGCTGTTAGAGACGAGTGGACGAGAGACGTTACAACCCTTCAGCCTGCTACCTTTCCAGCTCCGTGATCCACAGTTTGTCCTCTTTGCCGTTGTAGAGGACGGGAAGCTTGTTGACATTTTTTCCTTGTTTCAGGGAGTTCGCATTGGTGGTGATCGTCCTCACCTTACACATCTGGAACACAAGCATGAGAAGATCATGTGGCCGAGCAGCTGTGGACGGATCACAGCGAGGAGAAGATTCAGTCACTCACCGTGGCCTTTCTGCCCAGCTCCAAGCACTCCTGCAGGTCCAGCTTGTCGCTCTGGGTGGCTACGATGGGCCTGCGGGTGAAAAATAAAACTTTATTTAAAGCGCTTATCCGGCAACGCATTTGAACTTTTTTCCCCTTTTGGCCTTGGAGAATCTCAGTACCGTATTTTCACGACCATAAGGCGCACTTAAAAGTCTTAGATTTTCTTCAAAAAGTGCAGCGCGCCCTATAGCGCAGTGCGCCCTGTGTGTTGTAAGGAGGACGTAGTAGAGAACACCATGAGAACGTTAAAGGGTGAAGTGTGGGCGTTGATCGTATATACCGGACAATGGCACATACCTGTATAAAAGAACAGGTATGTGCATTATGCAGGACATCGTTGTTTTAACAACCCTGAAAATGGCAAAGAGACACGCTTACGAAGCACAGTTTAAACTGAAGGCCATCAGCTACGCGGAGGAACATGGAAATCGAGCAGCGGCGAGAGAATTTAAGATTAACGAATCGATGGTTCGCAAATGGAGGAAGCTGGAAAACAAGTTCGGCAGGTCAAGAAAACGCAGCTGAGTTTCCGCAGACATAAGGCGAGGTGGCCCGAGTTGGAGGAAAGACTCGAGCGGTGGATCATCGAGCAAAGAGCGAGCGGGAGAAGCGTTTCGACGGTCACCATTCGGCTAAAAGCAGTTTCACTAGCTGAAGAGATGAACATTGAACATTTCCGAGGAGGTCCGTCTTGGTGCTTTCGTTTTATGAAACGGTGCCATTTTTCCATCCGGACCAGGACTACGGTAGCGCAGCAACTTCCAGCGGATTATAAGGAAAAGCTGGCCATCTTCCGCTCCTACTGCAGCAAACACATCGCCGACAAAAACATCCAGCCACATCACAAACATGGACGAGGTCCCGCTCACTTTTGACATCCCGGTGAGTCACACTGTGGAGAAGAAGGGGACCAGCACGGTAGCGATACGCACAACGGGGTATGAAAAGTCTTCTGTCACTGTTGTGCTTGGCTGCCATGCTAATGGACAGAAACTGCCGCCTATGGTGATTTTTAAGCGAAAGACTTTGCCTAAAGAGAAGTTTCCAGCAGGAATCATCATTAAGGCAAATGAAAAGGGCTGGATGGATGAGGAAATGATGAAAGAGTGGCTGAGGGAGGTGTATGTAAGGAGACCAGGTGGTTTTTTCCACGCAGTTTCACTAAGAGTGGAAGGCAGCGCCGGGCGAGTTACGCCACAATTTGCCAATGGATTGTAGATGCTTGGGCTAACATGTCTGCTGGCACTGTTGTTCGAGCTTTCGCAAAAGCCGGCATCGTTTCCGAGGAGCCGCACGGCACGGAAAGTGACTCTGACAGTGAAGAAAGTGAACCTGGCATGTTTGATGGAGATTTAGCGCAGCTGTTCAGACACAGAGGATGAGGACTTCCATGGGTTTGATTGATGATAAAAATGTGAGTACCAAACTTTGTTTTGCTCCTGCTTTATTTTTAAATACGCACACTTGTATGCTTGTGTGTTGTTGATGATGACGATTACCGGCAATAGAAATGTGAGTAAGGTACCAAATTCAGGTTTGCTCCCGCTTTATTTTTAAATACGCATACGGTACTTGTATGCGCCCTATGATCCAGTGCGCCTTATGTGTGTGTTAAATACAGTAAGGGCACACATAACTGAGACTGCGCCTTTTAGCACAGTGCGTCTTATGGTCGTGAAAATACGGTATTTGCTCTTATTTTGAAAGTTTCGTTGCTGCTAACCGCCACAGCCCTTCCTGTCTGCTTGGGTCGCTGTGGCCGTCCCAGAGCCGGCGTCGCTCGCAAAAGACAAACTTTTCCATCGGAAAACTTTTGTCTTCCTGGAATGAGGAAACGTGCACTCACAGAGCTCACCGGGCGTTTCCCTCTAACGATCTTTGCTTCAGATTTAATCACAGCGATTCATTAAAAGCTGCCGTCCTCTGCAGCTCCAGCTCAGCACAAACCCCACGATTCATGGAGGCCGCACTTCCAAAGAGGAAACTCCACGAAAACATGAAATATCCGACTAATATTAAAAAGATGCTAAAGCTCACGTACCTCCTCATTCCCGGGATGTTTCCCCAGAAGTAGCGAGCTCTGCGGGCCGGAGTTACGTGCATGGCGTCCACCATCACCGGGTTACACTGACGGGAAAACAAGACACAGTTTACACCTCGTCAGTTTAACTAAAGAAGCACACAGGAAGAGGAAGAGCAGAGGGTTATGGATCCAAACGGAAGTGAGTGCGTGCAGACCTCCAGGAAGCGGCAGATGCTGATTTTGTTGCAGGTGTTCATGGCGACCGTGTTCTCGTACAGCCAGAAGAACGGCCGCGGGTCGTCCTCTTTGGGCTTCAGCCACTGAAGGATGCGGTAGTAATCAAAGAAAAGCCTCCCGGTGCCCTCTGCAGGAGGGAAGTGACACAGGAACACCAACAATAACCTTTAGACCACTGACACCTGTGTGACCGGACGAGCTGCAGAAACCTACCGTAGAGGCCTTTCCTTAACGGGTTGACGATGGAGAGGTCGTTACAGGGGCTGCCGCCGATGAGCAGGTCAAAAGGTCCCCACTGCTCGAGCTGGAGGAGCAAAGAAGACGTGGTGAGAAAAGGGGGCGGGGCTTCACCGCAGCACTTTCTATATTCTGACCCGTCAAACACACTCAGTCAAATCTTCTGTCTCAGCTCAGAAAAACAAACTGGAGACGCCCTCTCAGTCTGTCCGCCACGTTGGTCTCCTGCTCGCACGGATACGTACCGCTGTGGAGACGCCAAAATAAAACAGAGCGCGTCCTCATTTGTGGAAAGAGGAATTACGAAGGACATACGCGTTCCTGAGTGATGTGCCGCACGTCTCCGATGTGGACGATCTTCCCGTCGTGGTTGACGGTGGCAACGGCGACCGAATCCTCGCAAACCTCAGAGGCGACGTATTTGTCTATTTTGATGCCCAGGACCTTGAGCACGTAGAAACCTGTCGGGACGCGGAGAAAAGAAGGGGCTGTGTGGAAAAGCAGGAGCGTATGGCCGTTTCACAGGAGCAGAAGGGCAGGTAAAGCTCACCTGTGCCGATGCCGTCGAACAGCGACAGGACTCTGACGGGTCGGCGGAGGTTTGCAGGGATGGACGGGTAGACGCGGTGAGGCTCCTGCAACAAGAAAAACAGCATCACACAAGAGCCGGCGTGATTTCTGACGAGACGACAGGAAGTCACACCTGACGCACAACACGGGGTGCTCCGATGTAAAAAAGTGTAAGTGAGTGGATCTGATGCCGACACCAACATTTTATTTCTAATTTCTATTTATCTTGAAGAGAATTAAAGTAAATGCGTCACCAACATAGTTTAAACCTCTACACAAACACACATAAAACCACAGAAGCACAGAACTCCTGACCCTGCTGCCACTGATGACTGCAGTTCACCACGTGGCCACAGGGGTCACTAGCTGTGACAGAGGGCTGCAAGGAGCTGTGTGCCGCTGCTGGCACGTCCTCTCATTTTAGTGTTCAAGTAGAAAACAAAGCTGTTTTGTTTTTTTATTCCAAAACTGCAGACATGAGCACGTTTCCCTCTGAACTCACTGAACTACCAAATAGCCCGT
The DNA here is from genome assembly GCF_057382095.1 of Aulonocara sp. 'chitande type north' Nkhata Bay. Classification (NCBI taxonomy): domain Eukaryota; kingdom Metazoa; phylum Chordata; class Actinopteri; order Cichliformes; family Cichlidae; genus Aulonocara; species Aulonocara sp. 'chitande type north' Nkhata Bay. The sequence goes on along the minus strand of NC_141363.1, from coordinate 19,529,432 downwards.
CCTCTGTCCTGCATTTTGTTCATATGTAAAACACAAACGCACACTTTAGTGTTCACGTGAGTTTGTGACGCTAACACAGCCGATCCCTCAGCATGTTTGTGCTCATGTTGCCTTCATATTCAATCATTTTTGAAGATTTTAATATTGCACAACAAACAAATCGTCCCTAACAGAAACGTCACCTCAAGGGACAGACGGCGTTATATTTCTACGGGCTGCGAGTTCGGCCCGCTGCGCTAAGCAAGCATTACTTTGACAACTGTCGGGAATAAAAATGAACTTTCTGCCACGATATGGACGAAAGAATCTGCTGTGCGAGTACCTGAGAAAACCTTTGTGTGGGAGCTACAGTTACAAAAAGGGTTACGCAACACTCTTACTTTGCAGGTTCCCTTCACACAACTAAAAGAAAGTCATGAGTAAAACTGCTTGTAGGTCTTGTAGCTTATTTGTGAGAATCAGAGTCTAACCCAGCGTATGCAATAATGTGGATATTTAAAGATGCCTGCAAATTTACACTTATGGATAATTTGCAGGGGGCAAGAAGGTCCTGAGTTCAGTTCCTCCATCGGGGTCTTTCTGGGTGGAGTTCGCATGTTCTCCCCGTGTTTGTGTGGGTTCTCTCCAGCTTCCTCCCACAGTCCACAGACATGCAGTTAGTTGGGATAGGTGGAAACACTAAATCACACCGTAGGTTGTCTGTGTGCCCTGCCACAGACAGGAGGCGTGTCCAGGGTGTACCCCGCCTCCTGCCTTAAGACAGCTGGGATAGCCTGCAGCGCACGCCGCAACCCTGAGAAGGTTACGTGGAAGCAAATGGACGGATAATTTTTTTAGTAACGCTGTTAGTCTCCAAGCAACTGCAATGATCAGATACCCTGGGGGAGTTTAAGTCCATGTTAAAGGAAGTTCTTTTGTTTTCAATGTCGCTCTTAATTTGATGTGTTGTCAGATTTTCACGTGTTCGTACAGGATATTTTATTTGTTTTAATGTTATATACTTATGTGCTACATGTATTTGACTTTTGTTGCCATGGTGGCAGGAAATTAGATCTCAATGAGATTTTACCTGGATAATTGAATAAAGGACTAATAGAATCAGCACCTTTGAGGGCTTCCTGCACACAGATCTTTACCAAGGCTGGTTTTCCACTCACAAACTCCATGCCGCTGTCATTGGTGAAAAACTCCTGCACGCGGATGCTCCAGTCCTCTCTGGGGATCAGCGCTCTGTGGGGTCTGTGAGCCTGACACAGGTAGCAGATCCACGGGTCCTCCAGCTTCAGCGAATCAAACGTTCCCGGCCCGACGAGGATGTTCAGACAGTCCTCGCAGTAAGACCTGAGGACGGAGAACAGAGGTTAAGAACGGAGAACGTGCTGGCACATGCGGCCGAAACACTGAAAGAAGCTGAGAACCTGCAGCAGCCATCGTTGCCACACAGCAGGACGTCCATCCCGTAGCAGCAGATGGTGCAGTAGGACTGATATCCATCGCCGTCGTAACGATATAAGGTTTCTGTGAAGTTATCCTGCAGGCACACAGACACCATCACAGCCAGCTGCTCAGGAGGAGCTTGGACGTTTCGAACAACACACAGAAACAAAGGAAAACATCTGCTCAGTTCTTTAAAAGCTCTGCAGGATTCCTGTTTCTGCGTTAGGTCTACGCTGCAACCCGACACCACAAACTGCAGCAGCGTCCATGCAGCTTTAAACTGCACGTGCTGATGGATGCACGGGTCCTTCCTCACGACTATCAGGGAGTCGAGCACCAAGCCTGAGAGCAGCTCCTCACCTTACACTTCAGGCACAGGCCGCCTTTAAACAGAGGGTGGAAGATCTCAATGTTGTCCGTCCCACAGCACAGACAGTACCCTGCAAACAGCACACGATCAAACACACGAGCGTATACACGCAAAGATTCCAGGCATGCAGCGCTGCACACTCACCCTCGATGTCCAGCTTCATGTCCACGATCGTGCTGATGATCGTCTCTGAAAGGAGCAGTGAGAGAGAGTGAGCCACGTTCACACCTGCTCAGGTGAGAGCTGACAGCGGAGGCTAACAGCTGCATCGCTAACAGCCGCCGAGCGTTACCTCTGTGCTTCTGGTCGGGCTGTGCGTAGGAGGCGGTCGGCTTGTTGACCTTGTTGTGGAGTTTGGTGTAGATCTTCTTCTTGCTCGGCATCCAATCAGACGACACGTCATCGTTCAGCTCGCCTCGCTTCTTATGAGCCTTCCTTCCTCTCCATCCCGTCTTACTCTTCCCCTTTCCTCGCCACTCCTCCTCCTCCTCCTCCTCCTCTTCCTCCTCCTCCTCTTCCTCCTTCTTCCCCTGTCTCCCCATCTTTGACCCTCCTCCTCGAGCTTCCTTCTCCTTCTGTGCTTTGGGGCCGTGCTCCGCAGGATGACCTTCCTTTTTGTTTGCCGTTGCTGGCTTTGAGGCCTTCCTGATGGAGCTGCAGGACAGCCTCTTCAGGCACACCTCCACATCTTTCAGGTTGATGCTGGAGGAGTCAGGAGAAGAGGAGGCTTTATGGGGGAGCTTCTTCATCACCCTCGACCACCAGTCTGCAGAGGGAAATCAAACATGTGATCAAAATACATCATAAATAAGACGGAGCACGTCAAGTCTGTCCTACTCTGAGCTCCTCCTGTACGACCCCTGACCCCGCCTCCACGACTGACACAGAAACAGGCGTTCACAGGTGAGCCACACCGTGACTCCGACTCAGTCAGGCAGGTAGTATCAATGTTCTTACCGTTCTTTGGAGCGTTGGGCTGAAATCCTTCAGGCCCCGACGGCTGGAAGCCTCCCAACGCCCAGTCCAACATCTGCTTCAGCAGCTCCTCTCTGCCCTTTGGAGGAGGAGCGAACTGCTTCTTACAGCGCCGAGCCGCCTCCTGGTGCAGAGGAAGGAGGACGTGTCACATACGAGCACACAGACTTTAGTTTAGCAAAACATATTTAAAAGAACATAGTAAGAACTCAGAATAATCTCAGGTTCCGTGAAGTTTTGACCTGTTCTTTACAAAACGAGTCCAGGACTCTTCAACTCCAGTATTTCTCCTGTTTGAACAAACACACCTGCAGGGACAGGTACACGGCCTCCTGGTAGGTGTTCAGGATGTTGAAGGAGTCGGCACAAAAGTTCTGGGTGAACGCAGCGAAAGGTTTGAGATCCTGCAAACTGACCTGGGATCAGAGAGAAGGAAAACATCCATCCACCGCGGGCCGATCGGCACAGGAGAAAAGCACAAATACAGATTTTACTAATAATTTAAAGCAGAAGACAAAGAAACGACCGTCTGATCACGTCTGCAGAGGAAAGGACTCAAACTCAGGGCATGCACGCACAAACGCACACACACAACCCCGTTCAGCTATCTTAGTGAGGACCTTCATTGACATAATGCTTTCTCGAGCCGCTTATCAAACCTGACCATAGCCTAACTGTACCCCTGACACTAAAACCACATTTTGAGCCTCAAAAAGGCTTCAAACTTGTGACGACCGTGTGTGTGTGTGTGTGTGTGTGTGTGTGTGTGTGTGTGTGTGTGTGTGTGTGTGTCCCCTCACAAGTATAGTAGAATGCAGATTTTGGTCCTCACAAAGATAGCTAGACAGGAACACACACACACCCCTCATATTTGACAGGAGGGGCTCTCTAACAGCAAATCATTTCTCTTCTTAATCAAACATAATGAGTCTAACGTGACTGAGAAAACTCAGGAGAGAGAGAGAGAGGAGGTGAAGCGGGACGTCAGGTGACTGTGTGTCAACAGCTGTGATTGGATGTCCCGAGAGGACGAGCGAGGGACTCAAATGAGTATAGAAAGGGGCCCAGGAAGCTCCAGGTTGGTACTTCCACTGTGATTGGCTCTGGGGGCACCAGAGGAGATGCTGACACTGAACTCTGGTTGGATCTATGACCAGCTTTGTTCTGCTTGAATTTACAGTATCAATTCAGCAGGATTTGTCTCCCTGTTTCTTTATCAGAGGAGGACCGTCGGACGTCTTCATCAGTCAAGCTCTGCCCTGCGCTCTGGGTACGACTCACTGGATCAGAGCCTGGACTAAACAGAGAGCTGATCCACACTTCCTGGTTCCACAGGTCGACAGCATGGTGCGACTCACCTGTGAGGACGTCTTTTGTCCGTACCACTCCACCAGCGTCTTCCCTGGCGGTGGAGTTTCTCCTGTGCACGGCAGGACGACGGCCGGCCACAGCGCCGAGCTCCCAGCGTAACCCCAGACCAGCTCCCCCTTCAGGACAAAACACACACAGATGTGTTCACGCGAAACACTGTAAGTTTCTGTTGCCATAGCGACCAATGTGTGAGCAGGTGATTTCACAGTAAGCTAAACTGAGTCGACACCAGCAAACACACTTTGCCATCGCTGCCTTCAACAAACGCACGCCGAGTTTCACATTTTTGTACAAGACGCTGCAAAATAAGAAACTGCCACGGTGTGAAAGCGCTGAAACTTTCTGATGTCCTTAAACGCATCGTTTCATGTGACCGCCGCCTCCAAACTCAGCTTTCTGTTATTTGTTACCAACAAACTCAAACTGTCCCTGATTGAGAAGAAAAGTTTGGTGCTTGGCTGTTCAGCTGAAATGTTGTGCAGATGCGTCACACGACGGCTGCAGTGACACATCACTCATGAACACAGTAAACACAGACAGTGCTGCTAGTTAGCAGCTGGTGTGAAATGCCTTACAGGTGATTGTTCCCGCGCCGATGCTACTCGGGTCGGCGTGGCTGCCGAATCCTCGTCATCGCTGCTCATGACAAAATCAGACTTGGCCTGACGATTTCTGTGACCTGCAAACGAGACGAGAAGCGGCTGAAGCAGCTCAGCGAACAAATACAAACAGAAACGGCCCTTTCTTATTGCACCGGTGTGACATTTCTTACTGCGCAGCTGCCTCAGTCTGTCAGCCCGACACATTCTGGAAGCTTCTGTAACATCCACCACATCTGGATAAAAACAGGACACGCAGTCACTGATTAACATCAACGAGGCGTCACATCAACTTCGTGTCAGAGCTGCAAACTCCGGCGTCAGTCCTACCGGAGGAGTTTTCTGTGTCGCCCGACTCCTCCGTGCTGCTGTATTCCCTGGAACGCACAGGTGGTCTGGATTTGGTCCAGTCGCTGTCCTCCGATGAGCTCAGTTTGTCCACTTCCTGTTTCCTCTCATTATCGTGAGCTGTCTGGTGACGGACGGGTATCTTCCTCCTGCGGTTGTTGGGTCTTCTCGCCCACATCCCCGGTTCAGGCAAAGCTTTGGAGGCTTCTCGGCTGTCAGGAAAAGTCTTGGGGATGTTCGACACCTTGGGATTAAAGCAAAGACAGAAAAAAGGGAAATTATTTATCCCTTCCCACCTGGGTCGTGTGGGCCACTCACATGGCTTTGACCTCTCACCTTAGCAAACACCTGGGTCCGGTGCAGCGAGCTCGGCAGGGCCAGGAGGGTCAAAATGAGCCTGCGCAGCGTCGAGCCGGGGCTGACTTCGCTCACCATCTGCAAACAGACACGCGTCGTCTCGGCTCACGCACAGAGCTTTTATCCATGTATTTACTGCAGTAACCAGACGTGTGGACGTTCAGGCCACGCTGGTGCTCTCACCTTTGCCCAGGAAGTAGCTTCTCCACTTCTCGTCGCGTGAGTCAAACTGAGGTAGTCGTCCTGAAGTTGATCGGCTTCTGAAGAGGCGGGGTCACACAGACGCAGCTCTACCGCCATCTCTGACAGCACGCTGCTGGATAGCTTATTCTGAGGACAGGATGTTGCATTGCAGAGTCATTAGCAGCAGGTACAGACGGCATCTTATGAACACAGCGTAACAAAGTGACCTTTAAAGTGCACAAATCCTGCAGCCTGACAGCAGCTCACAGGAGCAGCCAGGACCGTGTGTGGGTCAGAGCATCTGGCTAATCTACCTACAGCACACATGTACTGGAAGCTCTCTCTCTTTGGGGAGCTGGCGCCCTGGTTATCGTCGCCGCCCTCAGGTCTAAACGTCATTTGAATCGACTACTCAGGAAATCAGAGACAAATACCATGTGCAGAATAATTTGGTGTATATCAAAGCAGCTTTGATTTCACACACTCGAAGGTGATTCATGATAAAGTAAAATGCAGATTTGAGGAGGGAATCCGACTAGGAGCCAGGAAAATCCTGCTGCAGCCGCTTTTCTTAGACTACAAGTCGGCCGGGAATCAAACCAGCGACCTTCAGTGTACCAGCCCTGCTCTGCCTCCAGCAGCACACAAACAAAGGCGTCTTACGCTGACTCTGTGAGGGTCTTTCTGGACGAGGGTGATGTTCCTCAGCGCCGAGTCTCCGAGCTGCTCGGGAACGCTCTCGACCACGCTCCGCAGCGCCGCCTGGTAAAACACCCGCGCGTCCTTCATGAAGTCGGCCCTGTCCTCGTCGTCCAGATCCACGGCCGGGGTGGCCCGCAGGAGGTTTTTGACTCGAGCGCCCACTTTCACCTCGGCTGCGGGCAGCAGCTTCGCCTCGCTGCTGAGCAGCTTCACGTCTCGCCTCCTGAGAAAGTCGTCGAGGGCGGCCGGCTGCAGGACCCTCGCCGCGTACGAGTGAAGCAGCACGAGCGTGAGCTGCAGCTCCACTCCGACATTCGCAGAGCCATACTGCTGCAGCTCCTGGAGCGCCCGGAGCGGCTCCAGCGCGTAGGCGAGGAACAGGAAGTGTAGCTCAACTTTCGGATCGGTCAGCCGGACGGTGATTCGCTGGGTGCTGATGCGCTCGGCGTCCACGGCCAGCGCCTCAAGTTTAAAATACTCCACCAAATCCGTCCAGCAGCCCGCCATCTTCTGCACGGCGTGGATGAAGAACAAGCACTGCGAGGAGACGGGGCGGGACAGGTTGTGGTGCTCCACGTCCGCAAACAGCTCCTTCAGGCTGTCGTTGATGGAGGCGCAGGTGGAGTAGTGACGGTGGATGTCTTTCACCAGGTCGACCACGTGACTGAAGGATGTGAGGAGTCCGGCCTGGCACGCTCGTCCCGCCATCCCAGGAAGGCCGCAGAGCGATACCAAGCTGGGGCTGAAAAGCCGGAGCTGGGCTTCAAACCTCCGGCTCACCTGTGGGGGCGGAGCATCACAGTAAAACACAGCCAGGTTGGAGAGAGGAAGGCCAGCCTCCGTCAGCGCCTTCATCAGAAGGTCTGGATCTGACTCCGGGGCTCCGACTGCCGAATCCACGCTGAGCTGCACCGCGAGCAGCGCCCTCACCACGCTCGCACCCGAGCAGCCGTCGAAGTAGCCAATCAGGACGATGCTCGTCCTCCGGCCCCCGCCCAGCTCCACCCCGACGTGCAGGTACAGGCAGTACGGTGTGCTGCGGAGCGCGTTGATGATTTGGCCGGTCGGCGTCAGGTCCACGTCATCGCGGCAGTACTGTTTACTGAATCGCAGCAAAACATCGCCCTCGTCCACCAAGGAGTCTGTTGACTCCGCCTCCTTCACCTGCTCAGGCGGAACACACTCGTCTACGTTTGTTACCGACTCCATCGTCAGGTCCACCACGTCGTCCTCGTCGTCGGAGATCAGCGAGATTACATCATTTGCTTTTTCTTGCTCTATGGTTTTACTGTTCGTCGTCACGGTGACGGCGAGTTTCTGATTCGGCAGAAGAAATGCACCACCTGCGGGGGGGGGGGGGGGGGGGGGGGGGGGAGAGCGTTAGGCGACAGCTTTGAAGTGAAGGTTCACATATTAAACTTCTGGCTTTAAAACGAGCAGCGAAACATTAAAGCTTCAACGTTTCCGGTCGTGCTGACGATCTTTACCGTTTGTTAGCGTTTCTGACCCACTTTTATAAACTATTACATAAAAGATATTAAATAAATGAAATAGCCTGTGGCAAATGTTTTAGTGTTGTCTGGTCACTATACATACTCTATGCAAAGTATAAAAAATGATATTTTCACAAACAAACTTCTTGTAGTTTTGCGACATGGTGCTGCTTTACGTGCACCCGGATATGCGTCATGCTTTACGGCAAAGATGTGCGGATCGATCCTGAAATATCGATTCCTCCGATATCAGTCATTTATGTTCTAGAATCGATTCTCACATTAAAATATCGATATTTTAGTAATTTAGGGAAAATTTGTAGTTTATCATTAACACAGTGGAAAGAAACTATAACATTCGGATCGTCTACACTGGAAGGAACTACTTCCTCTTCCGCCTTTCATAGTCATGTGCGAAATACGGCTGCATAACTGTGTGGCAGCCCCTGGCGTGCGCACTCACAACAACGGCTGAGCGTAAATGGAGTCATGTGTGGACGTGTTTTACCTCCACAAACAGCCAAGACGCAGTTTGCGATGTGGCAAGACAGTGAGGTTTCGTGGCAGCTCCACTGACCTCATCAAACACCTCAGAATAAATCATATCACAGAATATGACGAGCTTATGTTGAGGCGAACTGAAGAGGAGGAGAGGGACAGGTGCTGCTAGGGCGAGACAGACGTCTGTGGCAGAGTCCTTTAGTGCTGAACATGCTCAAATGGCAGGTTTTTTATAAGTATACAAGTTATACAAGTAATCTGATGTCCTGTAATCATTATGAAGCTATATTATTACAATTACATAATACAATGATATATTGTATTATGTAATACAATGAAACATCAAGTTTTTGTATCGGTATCGGATCAGTATCGTCGATACCACCCTGAATTTTACTTGGTATGAGATCGGAAAGGAAATCAGTGGTAAATGGCCTGGATTCGAATACACTACATCCAGTCATTCACACACTGGTGATGGCAGCTACATTGCAGCCACAGCCACCCTGGGGCGCACTGACAGAGGCGAGGCTGCCGGACACTGGCGCCACCGGGCCCTCTGACCACCACCAGTAGGCAACGGGTGAAGTGTCTTGCCCAAGGACACAACGACCGAGACTGTCCAAGCCGGGGCTCGAACCAGCAACCTTCCGATTACAAGACGAACTCCCAACTCTTGAGCCACGATCGCCCCTGGTATCGCACATCACTGCTTTACGGTAACTCAAAAACGATGGACGCTTGACAGGTTGCAGCTTCATGCCCGGACATGCACCAGGCAGAGACGGCTGCACAGGCAGCCCAAGAAGAAGCACTTTTGCCAAAACGGGGTACGTCTGTGATTTGGTTACTTGTTGGGTTCAACAGCACCAACACGGAGCAGAAGACGCCCATTTGTAAGCTATGCTATAAAACTATTCCCGCGCCCGATGGCAACACAACAAATCTCTTGTATCACCTACAGAAGGCCCACGAAGAAGAATCCAGAGAATCCGAGCTAAACCAAGCTGTGGAACGACGGGAGCAAGTTGGGAAAGAAAAACTATACCAGCTGAAGATGCAGCAGCCTTTCACACGAGGCCCGTATGAGAAAACGTCCCAGCGCCATAAACAAATCACAGGCGCCGTCTCGCGTTGCATTTGTAAAGGCATGGCCCTGTTTATGTAGTTGAGAAGGACGGCTTTCGTGACCTCGTCAAAGTCCTTGATCCGAGGTACGTTATGCCCGGTCGTAAGCACTTCAGTAAAGTCGAGTTGCCTCGCTTATACGAAGCATGGCGGCCAAAGTAGAGCGGGATGTTTGCAGTGTCGTGCATTAAGCCTTGGCTGCTGACCTGTGGACGAGCAGAGATACGCAGCCCTGCATGAGCGTAACCATCCGCTTCATTAACGAAGACGCCGCGCTCGCTGTTGACAGACTGCGGACTTCCCACATGACCACACTGGAGTCATGTTAGCCCAAGGTATGAGTCTGCCGTCGCTACGTATTTACCGTGCATAAAGTACATTATGTGCGTATATACGTGCACGTAGTACTAGTATACATACACACATTAGTTTTACTAGCATATATGATATGCATGTTAGTAAAACAAATATTTTGGGCAGAAAACCTTGAAACTGTTGTGCACTTTAAAAAGTTCATTTTAAATGTATGATTTTGAAAATAAAGAAGGCCACAGCTGTTTTCCTTTGATGCGTTTATATTGCTGCACTAAAATGCACGTTTCTCATTTGTGACAGTTCCTTTAAACCTTCAAAATAAAGTTGGAGAAAAGTGAGCAATGACATCTGTCACACTTTTCAGAGAATAAGTGGAAACATTGCGGTATATCGTGATATATATCGTTATCGTGATATAAAATAATTCACATCGTGATAAATATCTTTTCAATATCGCCCAGCACTAGTTCCCAGCATCGGTTTCCCTGAAAACACGCTGTGTGACACCTGTGCGAGACACACCTAGGTCAGCAGGAACCAGGCTCTGTCCTCCTCTAGCTTCCAAGGCGTTGTACTCCCTGCCATCATTGTTCTCGTCGAAGAAGATCTTGAACCACTGGAGGAAGGTCAGAGCCACGGCCGAGTTCCTCTTCATCAGCGACTCGATGGGGATGTGCTAGGCAGAGCAACAGAGGATCTTTAGGTGCGTGTTTCTATCAAAGAACGAGCGCCAAGTCATCCTGCTGTTTCTAACACAGGTGTGCAGCGAGCACTCGCTTTAATGTCGGGACCTGAAAGCGCTGCAACACTCACTCTGATCACTCCGGCCTTCCTGAAAGCAGCCTGCAGCAAGGTGAAGTTGTGCAGAGAGTGCATGATGGTGTCGCACTGGAACTGGACCCTGGAGAGGTCCAAGGAGCCGGGAAACAGCCAGTCCATCAGCTGGCAATAAGCCGCACCTGGATACAAACAGAGCAGGAAGTATTACACATCATTTATATTATTAACACGGCTTTATCTTTACACTGGTCAAACTGGCTTTTCCTCGTTGCCTGTCATATATGTCCTGTTCCTGTTGCAGGGACACATGACCTGAGTTTCTAATGATGAGCCCAGTGCAGGGTCAGGGAAACCCTGTAAGCCACACACTCGGGCAGCACAGGTTTTTCCTTTGCTCTCCTTCCTGCTCTGTGTAAATAGTCTTATTTATGGTTTTCTTTTCACAACATGCACCACGAGGCACACCTGCTCAGTAAGAAATGATAGCAAGAAAGCTGGGCCACCGTCCACAAACACAGTAGTCCTTTTTAAGAAATGAGTCCTCGTCAGAGGGACAGCTCAGAGTCAGAGGCTGACACGGTTTCAGCATGTGCAGAGGACGGAGGCTGAAGATGAAGCCGCCAAGCAGGAGGAAAAGAGGAAGACCTCAGGGGAGGTTCATGGATGTAGAAAAGGAGGACAGGCAGAGGGTTGGTATGACAGAGGAGGTGGAGGCAGATCCTCCACTGTGGAGACCCCTAAAGGGAGCAGCCGAAAGAAAAGAATCCAAGGAAAGGAGGAAAGAATAGGAGTGATGTGCGAGTGCCTGTTGGTTTCTGTTAGCCAACCACAGATGGGCTCAGGAGGACGGAGAACTCCACGTGAGAAGTAAGGCGGAGGCTGTTAGCAATGTACCAGCATCAGCCATGCCTGTTAAAACACACCCACCTGTGCATGCCTGCTCCACCTTGGTGAAGCTCGTCTGTAAGGTTTCGTTTAGCCACGCCAGCAGCTCGTAGCGATTATACAAAAACGTCCCGTTCAGGGTCACATGCACCGCCATCTCCGAAAGGCACCTGCACACACATCACAATGTTTTTAAAATCATACATCAATGCTGCAGCCCTGCACAGACTGGCGACCTGGCCAGGCTCTACCCCGCCTTTAGCCCCATGATAGGCTCCGGCTGGAGGGATGATACATGAGGCAAAACAAATATTACTGAGGCATGCATTACACAAGAGCCTGATGAAGTCAGAGTGACATTTACACACGTAAGAACACTCATGCAGTAATATTTTCCTGTAAGCGCCCCGAAACGAGCCCACGTGTTTGCACAAATGTCTGTCCAGAAGGTTTACTAACAGTTTGAAAGAGCCCGATCTCCCTCTGCAGACCTCCGTCACAGCGTCACGGACACCGGGGTCACACAGTGCTGCTTCAGGGGCTGACCTCTTCCTCTGTAACGACTTCTTCGTGAAAGCGTTGCATTTAGGGTCCCATTAAAATGTCGTTTACTTCACATTCAATCTATAGAATGGAAACGAACGAAATGAACACGAGCGCATTCTAGGCGAAGTTGGAATTCCCGAGTTTCCAGCCGGAATCTTCAACTGTAACCTCCCCTCAAGTCTAATTTACAACTCGGCGTAGCCCTGCCCACCCCGAGTTAACGATCACGGCTGCGTTTACGTGCAAAAACAAAAACACTTCGTTGTATTGCTAAAGACGCAATCTTGCGACAGACAAAACCTTAACACCGGGACGCACGCATCGGAAATTCCAAAGTTACCGGAACGCAGCACACATTCACAGTGGCCTCTACACCAATCAGAGCAGAGCGGGGGTTATTCTAGCCAATAGAATCAATGGAAGCGGCACCGATGCGCTCTTAAATTTGTTTCCGGAAACTAACACGTGGGGCTGCCGTCGGAATAAAAACAATCTGATCTCAGGTCAGCTGGAGTCATGGTTGCATGTGTGATAAAGTGCGGCTAACAATACAATAGCAACTACAGCATTTAACGGCAATAACACCGCTACCGTTTAGAAATTGTCTCGGAGTTTAAGCGGTCACTCGGTGGTCAGCTACTTTTGTTCACACCCCCACTTTCATTCAGCTGACTTTTACTCTGAGTTCTCAAAAAGATGATTCTGTTCATCTGGACGTTTTCAGTGGGAAAAACGTTTCGCCACACATTCAAGTGCCAGATAGTTTCCCACCTTATAAACAGCACTTTTGCACAATGCCTTAAACTAGCCCACTGAACGAACAATGGCTGTGAGGTCAGCTACATGATCATCATTTACTCAGAGACCTTAATAACACAGCGAGATATCCACATTAGCTCGCGACGCTGACTTACAACATCAGTACAAGTTTACGGCAAAGTCACAAACGGCCTGTGCGCTCCCGACGGTTTATTCTAGAAGAAATGTACAGTTTTCGTTTAAAATCATGGTGAAACCTTTAGCGAATTCATGCAACAGGCTGCTAACAAACATGGTGGACTTACCTTCTCTGCTCAGCTCGCTCTGACCGATTCAAATACCAAAGAAGTCAGCCTCGACGACCCCCAAAACCCACCCAGCCCTCTGCCGCGGAAAAAAAGCGGGTGTTTGACCTAGTCACTCAATTTAAAAACAGCCAGAAGTGTGAATAAAATAAAGGCCCACGCCCTTTAACACCACAGGGGTCGAAATTTAACTTTAAATACCAGCTAGCCAAACTCTTTGGTTATGTTAATGTCGCTGTTACTGAAACATCCGGTTCTACAGCTGCTAGCTGCAGTTAGCTTTAGCTCCTAGCGTCACACTAGGCGACATCGGAGTTAGCAGATTTTCCGGTTGGCTGTTCCGACAGCGCTGCTCCACGAAAAAATAGCTTTTATTTAAGCTAACCGTTTACACTATTTAAGACAGAGTAGTACAGTTGTAGAGCTCTACGGAGAAACCCCAACAATCAGTACTTTGGCGACAGTGGGAAGAAAAACCTTTAACAGGAAGAAACCTCCAGCAGAGCCAGACTCAGGAAGGGAGGAAAAAAGACATGCTGTGGATGAGAGCCAGAGAGTGATTAATAATTCATAATTAAATGCACAGTGGTGTGTAAACACATAGTATGTTATTTTATCTTATTCTATTCTAGTGTATTTCTTCATTTTTGCTGTTTGTAACTTTGTACTGTCCAATTTCTGCTGTGACCCAACAAATTTCCCACGTGTAGGAGTAATAAAGGTTTATCTTATCTTAAAAGGGGTGAGAGAAGGATAAATACTTAGTGCATCATGGGACTCAGCCTACACTTTTGCAGCATTGCTAAGGGAGGATTCAGTGTCACCTGATCCAGCCCTGACTACATGCTTTAGCCAAAAGGAAAGTTTGAAGAAAGGAAGGCAATAAAAGAAAAGGATAGGGAAGGAACAGGGAGAAGACAGGAGAAGGAAAGAGGAAAATACAATCAGTGGGTAGAGGAGAAAACAGGGAGCATGGGAAGAGTACAAGGAGTGAAATTAAAAAAGTGTGCGCTTCCTCTCAAGAGCATGGAATAATCCCCAGGCCACACTGCAAAGAAGAGTGAGTGGGAGCTAGCTCATAGTGGCTATGCCTCCCTGAGGCAGCAGAACAAGAACTGGCTCCTCTTACCAAGAGAGAGGTTCAACAGCATCACAAAATAATATTAAGGGCTTCTCACAAAAGGTTGGCTGAGTAGGATACTATTGGTTAAAAAATTTCACTAAGCACCACGCAAGGCGTGGCATACAAAACCATGAATTGCTCTCAGCTGCAAGGGCCGCACCACTGAACAAGCAGGTGGTCAGTCAGTGGTTTCCAGTTTATGACAACCTGCTCTGCACTCCCAGCCTCGAGGGCATGCCTTCCCATATGTATGGAACTGCGACGAGTCTGGTCCACAAAACCAGTACTCCTTAACCAAGGTGCTTGGAGTGATTGGCCAACCATGTCTGGAGGTCTGTGCAGGTGAGAAAGGTGAAACTACCACCTGCATGGCAGCCTTCAATGCAGAATGCATTTTCAGTCAAACTGTGATTATGTTTAAAGGGAAGTGGCTACGATGTGAGTGGCTCCAACAGTGCCCTGAGAATGTTACTGTTCAGGTCTCAGATAATGGCTGGATTAATGATGTCTTCCTAGAATGGGCTCAGTTGTTTGTTCAGTCATTACCTAAGGATGATGCCAGAGATCTAGATGGACTTGCAGACCCCAGACAGCACCAGCAATCAGATCCCAGACACCACCAGCACCAACAAGCAGACCCCAGACAGCACCAGCAATCAGATCCCAGACACCACCAGCACCAACAAGCAGACCCCAGACAGCACCAACAAGCAGACCCCAGACAACACCAGCACCAACAAGCAGACCCCAGACACCACCAGAACCAACAAGCAGACCCCAGACAACACCAGCACCAACAAGCAGACCCCAGACAACACCAGCACCAACAAGCAGACCCCAGACACCACCAGAACCAACAAGCAGACCCCAGACACCACCAGCAATCAGATCCCAGACACCACCAGCAATAGCAAGCAGACCCCACCAGACACCACCAGCTCCAGCACCAACATCCAGACCCTAAAATCCCTCAGCCCCATTCATCCCCCTGCAGCGGTATCTGAGGTGCCCTCAACCTTTACATTCTTGGATGGTTGGATCTGAAGAAATAACAGTCAACTTTGAATGTGTTCCTGAGATAGAGATGGTCTTTAACCTGTTCACACCAAAGGAAGAGCCATCAACCTGAACTTGTATTACATTCAGTGATCTGTGTGTCCAACCAAAACAACAGAGGACTGTCAGAAAGAGGGCCAAACCTCTGTCATTTGTCTTCACAAGCGATGGACACGTAGACTACGTTTCCACCAAGGCAGTGCAAACTAAAAAGATAGAAAAGACCAGAAGAAGCAAAGGTGCAAAGAAGGATGACGTGCCCTGCAAAGCATGTAAGGCAGTCTATGGAGACAAAAGTGACCCAAAGGCCAGTGGGGAGTGGATCAGCTGTGGGAACCGCAGCGCCTGGTTCCATGAGACGTGTGGAGAAGAAAGTGGCATCTATGCTGACGATGGATTCTTCTGTAAAGACTGTCTCTAAAATAGAACATACAGTTCTTATGAAAATGTTGTAATAATTAACTAATTCTAGTTATTTTTAATGCCAGTGTTTTTATTCATGAATTATTAAATCAACACTTGAATGTGTTCATATTTGTTAAAATGAGTTCAAATCAAAGCTGACTGATAAAGTGGCCCACTTTACCCTAAAACACTGCTCATCTCAAAAATGTTTCAAAAGCTATAGGACCTGAATAATTATAATTTATGAAATTAAATCAAGGTTTACATATTGAAAACAACTCATTAACAACAAAAACACAATTCAGTCTCACTTAGTGCTTATTTTGCAGTTTACCAAATTTGCCAAAAAATATGAAATTTGCCAAAAAGTGTCCCAGTTTAACTGATTTCACCCTGGAGATAGTGTCTGTCTCCCGAAACCAAACTGGAAGCTGGTTCCACAGAAGAG
This sequence comes from Aulonocara sp. 'chitande type north' Nkhata Bay, assembly GCF_057382095.1. Taxonomy (NCBI): domain Eukaryota; kingdom Metazoa; phylum Chordata; class Actinopteri; order Cichliformes; family Cichlidae; genus Aulonocara; species Aulonocara sp. 'chitande type north' Nkhata Bay. The sequence continues at coordinate 19,513,346 of NC_141363.1, read as the reverse complement.
GGGCCTGAAAACTGAAGGCTCTGCCTCCCATTCTACTTTTAAATACTCTAGGAACAACAAGTAGGCCTGCAGAGCGAGAGCGAAGTGCTCTAATAGGGTGATATGGTACTACAAGGTCATTAAGATAAGATGGGGCCTGATTATTTAAGAGCTTGTATGTGAGGAGCAGGATTTTGAATTCTGGATTAAACAGGAAGCCAATGAAGGGAAGCCAAAACAGGAGAAATATATTGCAGAATTTTGGATCAAATAAAGTTTTTTTAGGGAATTTTATAATGATAATAATAGTAATCAGTTACAGTAGTCCAGCCTAGAGTAATCAAGTCATGAACTAGTTTTTCAGTGTCACTAATTGCTTCCTTGGCGCAGTAGTTAGTCTCAGATGGTCTCACCACCTCTGACTTCTGACCTCAGCTCGGTTTTTGCCCTCGCACCGTGACCAATTTTGGCGTGGAAGATGATGTCAGCGTTTCAACCACCTTTGGTTCCTTCAGGTTCTCAGAAGTTGTGGTTTTAGTGGACTACAGACGTCAATCTTGTCTTTTTGTGAGATAAATCACGATCTCTGTCTGTTCTGTGTTGAAATTAATAGCAATCTTGTCTGTGAGATATTTCATTCTTTGCCTGTTGTCTGAGTTACCTGGTTGTGCTCAGAGGACAACACATCTACTCTGATTGGAACAGTTTTCTGATGGGGCTCCACAGGGTTATGTGTTCGGACTGCTGAGTTATTATCACAGTGAGCAAAAGCAAAATAAAGTCTTAAAATTACACATAAAATTAACCAGCTTAAGATTTTTTTTTTCTAATGGCAACTAGATGAATATTTAAGTCACAGTGCTGCTTGCTGATCATCACCTCTCTTCCTAACCTAGCTCCAACAACTCTTTCCCAAATCTTCCCGGTGTGGCTCATCAGCTTTATCCCTCTGTAGTGACTACAGCTCGGCTCGGAGATTGTGTCAAACATCTCAGAAAGAAAGCCACTGCACTTCTTTAAGTTTAGCAAAGACGAAGCTTCTTCACTTCTGAGGTGAAACGACTTCACAAACCGTAAAGCAGTCCAGCCGCTTTGGTTCCACACTCCTCAGACCACCATGACCGGATGACTGCGAGCCTACAGACCTAAGCCTGGTCACAAAGCTCTCGCTCCTACACACCTGCCTCCACCTCTGCTCTAAGGTTATGTACGATTTGTAGCCAGTGGCCTGGCTGTGTGCTGCCGTCTGTGATTGGAAGAAGAGGCTTGAAAAGGAAGTTATGAACGGCTGTGTGAAAGTGAAAGAAACTAGAAACAGACGACGTGAGCGCCCTCTGCTGGAATCAAGTTAAACAGCAGCACAGACTCGCTGTGATTAACCAACGAAATTAGTTTAATCGGGATTTTAAAGAGTTTTAAAGAGTCTACTTAGCACAGCTGTACTCTTCCGTTTGTGTGAGGTTCACTGATATCGCTGCTGGGTGGGGGCAGAGACCCTGTTTACCTGTCGGAGCTGTGGCGCTGGCTTCCTGCCGGTGTGTGGTGGGCTTCCTGCTCGCTGGGTGTGTGCTGGTCCATATCTTCTATGAGGACCCCCGCTGTTTGTTTGCCGTGCTCTGCAGAGCTGCCGTCTCAGTTTGTCCCACTTTAACCTTTTTAAAGAACAACGCCCGACGTCCAAGGGCAGAGGGAGGGGGTGCAGGGCTGGAGTCCAGGTGAGGCTGAGGATGCCCCGGAGACAGGAGTGGTGGGAAAAGCTCGCCGGCCCTGTTTGATAAGCTGCGGTTCCCTGAATGATCCGGAGAGAACAGGCCGTGGTCTCCGGCAGGACTCGCTGACTCTGTCAGGTGTTTCCGGATTCTCCTTCCTACAGGTGAGCGCAACTGATGTGCGCAGTAGAATCATACTGTCCTGCTAACCCAGAAGCAGCTTCCTGTCATGTTTGATGTCCAGATAAGTGACTCCGAGTTTCCTGCGTTTATTTTACCGAGCCTCCGCCCCGCTGCTTCCCACTTGACCTCTTCCTCTTTTTGTCTCCTCCCAGTGGAAGCTGCTGTGGATGGTTTGGCCCCTGCTGAGGGGCGAGTCTAGGTGACTCCGTCTGAACACCAGGACGGTTTCATAACTCACCACGTCTCTTTAGCTTCTGCTGCGTTTGATCGATGATGTGTTTTCCCTGAACGACGCTCAAAGTTCCCCCTGATCGCTTCACTCTATCCCACCGTCAGTGTTCACACAGCCACGCACAACGCTGACGTGACATTTCAGGATAAGTAACCACTCGGCTGTGTCCTTCATATGTTAAACACGCAGTTACTCACCCGTTTAAAACGCGCGCACACACACACACACACACACACACACACACACCGAAGCCGACCCCTCATTCCTCAGCATTTTAGACTGAGTTATAAGTTCACGTTTTTAGTGTTGAGATAAATGAATGCAGACAACATTTAGATGACTCCGGGTTCTCTCGTATGTACTGAAACTCTGCTCAGTTTCAAATGAAATTTTAATGGACAGATGCAGATCGTTCTCCTGAGCGTGGGTCAGTTCTTGGTCGGTTCTCTTCCAGGTGAGGTGAAGGACAAAAGGAGAGTTTTGAGGTTGTGGAGGTTAACGGTTTATAAAGAAGCTTGAGAGCCACCTGTGCAAGCTGGCTTTCATGTACTTTGAGGTGTTTCTGCTGTTTCAGCTGCCAAGTCTCATTTTTTATGAAGATAAATATGAAAATAAATAAACTTATGAAGCATTGTATTGTGATTCATGTAAATAGTTAACACAGATAATTGTCAACATGATTTGAAAACCTGCAAAGACATCAAGTAAACTGAGTGGACTCTTACTGTAGCTTTGCATGACACAGCTCAGAATGATCAAGGTTTGCACAGCAGGTAGGCGGGGCTTCTCCCCTCTCTGTGATAAACTGAGTGTTTAGAGCGGCCTGCAGTCTGAGCTCTGGGCTCACTGTCGTCACTTCCAGAGTGTATGTTTGTTCTCTCTCCCTGAGCCTGGTTCTGTTTCCAGAGATTTCTTCCCGTCGCCAGGTGCTTGCTCTTTGCTCATGCTCTTAGCCTTAGTGTACAAAATGTGTTAAGGTGATCTTTGTTATGATTTGGTGCTATATAAATAAAACTGAATTGCTGTACATCAGCTGTGGAACACCAGCTCATGTGCTTTTTAATTGAGAGCAGCAGAGGCCAGCTGATCACCGCTTCACAAGCATCCAGGACCAAGGGGAAACCCCTGTGCTGCCCCACAGGTTCACGAAACAAGTCATCATGTCACTTATTTCTCAGTGAATCTTTTCTTCATGCTGAACTTTTGGACCTGATCCTAGGCCCCGCCCAGCAGCCAAATCCCACTTTAACCCCTGCTGGCACAGTGTGAACGGTCCCTGTGACACTGCACCAAAGAAGTCAATACAAATCATTAGTGGATGAAGCAAAAAGAAGCATAACATTGGGCACGGCCATATTTAGGTTTTTTCTGCATTTTATTGAGTAAAAATTATATATGCTGCTATAGAAAGTACACAAAAATACAGCAATGTTTTCCTCTAATAAAATAAACTGTAAAAATGTTTTTTTTGGCTTTTTCATAGAAGATTTATAAAAAGGTAAAAGAAAAAATTTCAATGGGATTATAGGTCACACACAGGCGTCCTCACTTTTCATAAAAAAAACATCAATAACTTCTTATTAATATGAGCTACTCTGCACTAGAACATTAGAAAGCGAGCTTTATACTGTGTTAATATAAACTATCATATAAAATGTTTAAAAAAACCTTTTGTTTTCCAGCAAAAACATTCAACGAGTTCAGCAGTTATTAATGAAGCATGTAAACATGAAGCTTTTGGTTTGTGAAAGGCCGTTCAACTCAGGAAAAAGATCCTGGCGGCACTTGAAGTGACTTTTGAAGCACCACATCTGTAAAAGAGCCTGAAAGTCAAAAAGGGTCTTTACAAAGACTTGTGCATTTTTCAAAATAAGATGCAGTTCTTAGTCAAATGTGAGTTAAAACACTTGTAAACCTTTCTATCGATACAGTACACATGAACACTGAAAAAAACCAAAGTTCCAGTGATAAAATAGAAGCTGTTTATACAGAGAGCAGACGGCTACAGCATGTGCTCACAGACGTGATGGTGTAGGAGGTAATACCCGTTCACTTTGGTTTGGTGACGGCCTTAAAACAGCATTTCAAAGTGTTCCAGTTAACAAGAAACCAACAAGTGTTTCAGGACTGCTACCCATAGATGGCGCTGTGTGGGGGCCGCGCTGAAACACGCTTCACCTGCGTCGCAGTGGCGTGGAACTTCTTTTGGGAAATCGACGATCTAGAATAAAGTAGTCACGAGAGTTCACATCATCTCAGAAACACGGATTTGGCTGAAACGTCCTTATCAGAAGGGCAGCAACAGAGAGCGCTAAGGACTCTAAAACACACGTTCTCCACACAGACCAGGAAACAGCACCGCGAGATGGTTTCTCGTTACGTTTTCTGGAAACATCGTCGATGAACAGCAGTTGTGACCTTTCACAGCCGAGGCGTGGTCACCAGTGTTTCTCCCTCTCGGTGGAATAGGAAGAGCTGTGAGGCCGCACACTAACGCTCAGAGACTCGCAGCCTTTCCTGGATTCTAATAAAATGGCATCTGCCTGTTACAGTAACAAAACATCTACAGTAGCACAAACGTCATGACTGCATTCATCAGCTGTCTGCAGACATTAACAGAAGATGAGCCCCTCCCTGCCTTTCAGTTTTTGTCTTTCTGCATCAGCTTGTTTCAAGTATCCAAAGAGATACTGAAGAGATCGCCGTGACAACATCCTGAGCGCGCCCACATCACGCTCGCTACAAACTCAAAATAAAACGCATTTCTTTATACACCTGTTCAACCTTTGACCTAAACGCTTGTTTTTAAGGCTCTCTCCTTCCTGACAAGCACAGTCTGCTCTGATTGGTCAGTTTGTGTGATAAAGTGATACTTTTTTAACCACCTCTATAAAAAGGAGCTGTGAGGACTCTCTGTGGCCTGCTCCGATTGGTCGGATTCATCCGGAGCTTGTTACATATGTAACCAGCAGACTTTTCTGTGACTTTTAACTTTGTATCCAAGCCATTGTTTAGCATTTGTTGTTCAAAATATTTTTACATTCAAATATCACTGATGAGAATACTGATTCAGTCAGGTGACATCGCTGTTATGCCTCCAGAGTATTAGCTCTGAATTTAGAAAGCTTTACTTTGGTGTAAATAGCTTCCTATTTGTTCCCTTTTTTGAAATGTACACGAATGTTTAATTAGCTCTATGAAGTTTTTGGCTGTATTAAAACATTCAAACACCATTTACCACCAAACTAACACTAAACTAACTTCTTCTTTTGTCATTTATTTGAGCGTTCCTGACTACGCACCGGTTTAACGGCTGTCACACCAGCGAGTTACGTGGTGACAGAGAAAAGTCTGGACTGGCGTGTGAGGCAGTTCAGCAGCAGTGTTTTCTTTGGGTTCGACTTTGCAAACCTTTAACATGCAAAAACCCTTGAACAGACTGAAAGTCAGAGGAACAACGAAAAAGTAAAATACAGCCACTTGAAACTAGTGTGCTAATATAAAAAGGAGTAAACAAAAGTACTTTTATTTCCTAAAATCAACAAAGTCTATCAATATAAAGTGATCTAAATATAAAGCTAAATCCCGTCTCATGTTTCCAGGTTAGCTTCAGGTCAGTAGCTTATACCGATCAACTTCCCCAATGAGGGTTTCTTAGTTTGGTCCTTTAAAAACATCCTGCAGCAGTTTTACTGTTGAGTGCACTCACAAAGTTTGGACCAGAAGCCACAGCATCATTACGGCGGACTGACCTCGGCGGGTAAAACAGGAACAGGACGTCAGCTCCGCCTTTGGTTCAAGTCACTTTTAAAGTGTTTTTGTTTGAGATTGAAAGCTCGCTACTACGCCGTTCTCCATCTTCTAAAACTTCTAGGTGTTATCTTAAAAACGATGCCTTCCAAGAGCGTTTAAATGAAGCTAAAATCCTATTAAAGTCACGCTACAGTCCTAATGTTAACAAAGCAAAGGCATGGGTGTCATCGTTCCCTTTTAACTCCCCGATGAATGGCGAATCGCCCTACTGGCCTCCTTACCCATCTCACCTTTGCTCACCTGACTAGACTCCGCCCCCTCTGTTTCCAGGGCAGCCGACGTCTTTCTCTAAGCTGTGAATCTGTGTTAGTGTGTGTTATGTGGATCTAAGGCAGAATCCAGGCAGCATCTCGAACCGTTTCCCCGCCGCGCTGACGTTTTGTCAAACCGGCCATTTGCCTTCCAAAATGTCCGACGGAGGGGAGGAAACGGCTGGCTGCTGACGGTTCTTGATAAAAAAGCTGGTGTGTGTGTGTTTGCTGGTGATGGCGGCTTTCTTCTTATTCACAGGCAAAGTAGTCTTTGAGCGGAGCGAACAGATGCCTGATGACGGGGACGCTCCAAGACCGGCCCAGGAGCTTCTGCCGGGCGCCGCGACCCATGTTGGACACGTCAGTGTAGTGGACGGGGAAACCAAAAATCCTGCAGAGGGGAGAAGACCAACCGGCTGAAGATGGTATATTTAAAGTTTTTGTGCACAGTGAGAAAGAAGACCGAGCGAATGCCGGTGTCGTCAGCACGTTAGCTGGGATGCATCGCACTGGACCCTTTCACAGTGTAACTGCCAAAAGCAGCAGCGCGAGTGTTGTCCGCTCACCTCTCCAGCTCGGTGCACCACAGGATGTCCTCCTTCCCATTCATCAGCACGGGGAAGTGCTGGTCTTTCCCCTGTTTGATGGAGTTGGAGCGAGTAGTGATGGTGCGCACCTTTCCAAACTACGAGACAACAGACGCGTCGTCAGTCTAGCACACAAAACCTGCACGTGAAAACGTTTCTTTTCACGGTGTACGTGACCAACCTTTGCCACTCGGCCGTGATCCAGACAGTCCTGCAGCTGTAGCTTGTCCATCCCTGAGGCGCACAGGGGCCTGAAGCACAGGAGAGATCACACTGTTCACTCCGTCTGCCCTCACAATGCCGGGCGAGTTTCTGATGAAGCATCTGCTCACCTGTTCATCCCCGGCAGGTTTCCCCAGAAGTATCGAGCACGGTGAGCAGCAGAGACCTCGATGGCATCAATCATCACAGGGTTACACTGCAAAGCAAGGTTGACAAATAACTGAATACATCCCATAATTACTCATGAACACACAGACGGGTTTTTACACCACATGTTCTCAGAGCCGTGAAAAATGATCCAGATCAGCAGACGGACATTTTTTTTAAATCTCAAAACATTTTTAAATATGTCGAGTAAATGATGTTTGTAAGCTCGTCACAGTAGGAAGGACCGAGGCGTCGTCTTTTCATCTTTAACGGAATCTTAACGTTGTTTAGACGTCCTGCAGATTCAGTTTTCAGGCTTGTGCAGGGAGCAAAGATGTTTCTTCCCGACGCTATCATCATCTGTATATTCAAGTTACTTGTTTTCTTATGTATTTGAGCTCTCAAACTTGTCCTGAATTTACACCCAAAACGTTTCCACCGCTCCTCCTGCTCGCGATCGTGGCTCAAGAGTTGGGAGTTCGCCTTGTAATCGGAAGGTTGCCGGTTCGAGCCCCAGCTCGGACAGTCTCGGTCGTTGTGTCCTTGGGCGAGACACTTCACCCGTTGCCTACTGGTGGTGGTCAGAGGGCCCGGTGGCGCCAGTGTCCGGCAGCCTCGCCTCTGTCAGTGCGCCCCAGGGTGGCTGTGGCTACAATGTAGCTGCCATCACCAGTGTGTGAATGTGTGTGTGAATGGGTGTAGATTAAAGCGCTACACAAATCCAGGCCATTTACCATCTAACTGCCAGCTGAGTCTCAGGAGGTGTTAGCAGCACCAATGTTACGTCTGTAACTCACACCACAGACCAGGCATGTAAATCCACTTTTAATATCTACGGTCATAAATTAAAATAATTCAGCTCAGTTTCTGAGGATTTATATTCATATAATTTCACGATTTTGTGGCTCCCGGATCACTCGGAGTACGTCACTGAAACAAGGACACCATATGGACCAAATACACTACAACAGATTTCAGGGCAGTGGCTGTTTGACCATCTGAGACATGTTGAATCTACGTGGTACAAAAGTCCACCTGAACAGATGTGTGACTAACAAGCAGACGAAATGAACCAATGAGATTACCCCGCCGATGGATGGAGAAAGTGCCAGCAGGCAGGGGGCCTGGGGGTACCTCTGTTACATCTAACAATGCTGTGAATACAGCCATTCCCCAACTCTCTGTCAGTGGTACTCATGGCCATTGATCAGTGGGCTTTGATCAATGACCATGAGAATTAATGATCATGTAAATGACCTCCCAGCCCATTGTTCCTTCAGTGGGCTGGTTTCAGTCATTATGCAAATGTACTGTTCATAACAGCGGTCCCCAACCCCCGGGCCTCGGACCGGTACCGGTCCGTGAGTCGCTTGGTACCGGGCCGCGAGAGTTGAGGCTCAGGTGTGAAATGTCTGGTTTTCATGGTTTTTATCGGTTTTCAGCGTTATTTGGTTATCGTTTTTATCAATAACTCGGTTTTCCTGGGTCTTTTCACGTGTGTTATGAATAAATCTTCTTTTTTTCAGTACTGGTATTAGTTTTATTTTGTTGTATTTATCCGCGACACCTTAAAGGCCGGTCTGTGAAAATATTGTCGGGCACAAACCGGTCCGTGGCGCAAAAAGGTTGGAGACCGGTGACTGGGGAAACCTGCAGTCAGCTGAGACTGAAGAAGTCACCTGATGATGATGACGTTCCCAACACTGACTGTTAGCATTGACAACCTGCTAGCTGCAAATAATCATGTGCAGTTCTTAAAGCAATACCAACTACATTTTTAAATCTTAATATATTAAGTAATCCAAAGTACAGGGAGTGCAGAATTATTAGGCAAATGAGTATTTTGTCCACATCATCCTCTTCATGCATGTTGTCTTACTCCAAGCTGTATAGGCTGGAAAGCCTACTACCAATTAAGCATATTAGGTGATGTGCATCTCTGTAATGAGAAGGGGTGTGGTCTAATGACATCAACACCCTATATCAGGTGTGCATAATTATTAGGCAACGTCCTTTCCTTTGGCAAAATGGGTCAAAAGAAGGACTTGACAGGCTCAGAAAAGTCAAAAATAGTGAGATATCTTGCAGAGGGATGCAGCAGTCTCAAAATTGCAAAGCTTCTGAAGCGTGATCATCGAACAATCAAGCGTTTCATTCAAAATAGTCAACAGGGTCGCAAGAAGCGTGTGGAAAAACCAAGGCGCAAAATAACTGCCCATGAACTGAGAAAAGTCAAGCGTGCAGCTGCCAAGATGCCACTTGCCACCAGTTTGGCCATATTTCAGAGCTGCAACATCACTGGAGTGCCCAAAAGCACAAGGTGTGCAATACTCAGAGACATGGCCAAGGTAAGAAAGGCTGAAAGACGACCACCACTGAACAAGACACACAAGCTGAAACGTCAAGACTGGGCCAAGAAATATCTCAAGACTGGTTTTTCTAAGGTTTTATGGACTGATGAAATGAGAGTGAGTCTTGATGGGCCAGATGGATGGGCCCGTGGCTGGATTGGTAAAGGGCAGAGAGCTCCAGTCCCACTCAGACGCCAGCAAGGTGGAGGTGGAGTACTGGTTTGGGCTGGTATCATCAAAGATGAGCTTGTGGGGCCTTTTCGGGTTGAGGATGGAGTCAAGCTCAACTCCCAGTCCTACTGCCAGTTTCTGGAAGACACCTTCTTCAAGCAGTGGTACAGGAAGAAGTCTGCATCCTTCAAGAAAAACATGATTTTCATGCAGGACAATGCTCCATCACACGCGTCCAAGTACTCCACAGCGTGGCTGGCAAGAAAGGGTATATATTGGTTTTTTGTTAAGTTGCCTAATAATTCTGCACAGCAATAGTCACCTGCACACACAGATATCCCCCTAAAATAGCTCAAACTAAAAACAAACTAAAAACTACTTCCAAAAACATTCAGCTTTGATATTAATGAGTTTTTTGGGTTCATTGAGAACATGGTTGTTATTCAATAATAAAATTATTCCTCAAAAATACAACTTGCCTAATAATTCTGCACTCCCTGTATTCAGAATACGTTACTCACAGTGGGTAACTTAACAGAATATGACCAAACTACATTTTGGGGCATGTAATCTGTAATCCGTAGTGGAATACATTTCAACAACACTGCCTCCAGAAACCTGCAGCAATCAAACATGTCTGTCAGAACACACTTGTTGGAAATGTTGAGGAAGCAACTTTAAGCAGATTTCCTGAACTTTAACTCCATTTACTGCACAGGCCTGCTCTCCACCCATGTGACTGACCTCCAGGAACCGCGAGATGTCCCTCTTGTCGTTAATGGCCATGGCGACCACGTTCTCAAACATCCAGAAAAATGGGCGGTTCTCGCCGTCCTTGGGCTTGGCTTCGCTCAGAAGTCGATAAAACTCGAAGAACAACCTGCCCGTGCCTTCTGGAGAGACAAAAACCATCAACAGTCAAGAACGCTAAAATCGAACTAGGAATACGCAGGCAGATTATCGCTGCATCAGAAACAACCTTTAAAGAGTTAAACTATCACGCTGTGTGGCTTTAGTGCCTTTAAAAGAGTAGAAAATCACCAAAACACACGTTAAATATACCCAGAATGCACTCAGGGACTCACCGTACAGGCCCTTCCTGGCAGGATTGACGATGGAGAGGTCGTTGCAGGGACTTCCTCCGATCACCAGGTCAAACGGACCCCACTCCTGAATCTGAGCGAGATGACAAAATCAGACAGAACACAGTTCCTGTTTTCAATACGACAGGATGAGTTTAATGTTTCGGCCAATAAAAGAGTTGAAGTTTAAAACTAATCTGAATAAAAAGAGTGAAACAGCTGATTAAATAACGTTTAGGTAAACGTGAAGCAGCAGAGGGTACGATTGTCTGATTCGAAGGGTTGTGTCTCCCTGTGTTCATATGTGATGTTTACAATGATTATTAGAAAGAAAAGACTTTGCAAAGCTCCAGCTGATGCAACAGTCCAGTGCCGCCCAATATTCAGCGAATAAACGTTCATTATTAAAGAAGGAAGTCATCAACCGTTCCTGTTCTGAGGCTTGAACCTCGGAAGTTTGTCAATAATAAAAAGTGTAGAAACTTTATCCTCAACACGAACGCTGTTTAAACCGTCCTCTGAACACAACCGAGGAATAAGTGTGAAGAAGGGAACGTGACGCGGCGTGCCTCTTATGTATTTCCTGTTTTATTTTGGTAGTCCTGTGTTGCTTGTGCTTTGTCTTCAGTCTGACCTTCTCTCCTGATTCTACTTCTACATATATATATAGTCGACCTTAATCCTACAGAGAATGTGGTGATTTGATGGATAATTAAAGTCAGTCATATATCCACAAACACAACAAGCTGAAAGTCAGTGATGCTGCTCGGTTTGCAGTCCTGAACATCACGGCACAAGCAGGATTCTCTCTGATTGTGGAATAAAAGTATGAACGTGTGTTTATAAGTTACACTTGTGTCTGAATCCTGCAGCTTATCACACATTTGATTTCCATGTGTGACGACTGCAAGTGTCCAGAGTGAGGACAGACTGAGGGACCCACTGCTGCACATCATCTGTGAGGCTTTGCAGCCCTGATGATCCACCAGGACAAACTCAGCAGTGTGTGAGGAAGAGGAGGAGGAAGAGCCAGCAGCAGCTGACAGATGGAGAGAATAGACAGACTGTTCCCTGTTTGTGAAGGACTGCTAGGAAAGTTTAACAGAACTGTCTGTGCTGAATCAGTCTTATTAGGTAATGTTCACATAATGTGATCATCCCAGTGTTTCCAGTGTGGGAGAAAGTACTCAGAGTACTCAGGGCCTTCAAGTTACACACTATGAAAGGCAGCAACAAGTTTAATGTTCAGAAACCTAAAGTCTGTATCAGCAGCAGGATGGAGCTAAAATAAATGTTGGTTTCAGTTCTATGAAGCTTTGAGTATTTTGGATCAGCAGCTGCTGTGTTTGTTGCATCATATTGCTGTAACTGTTTATATGCTTTATATATTCTGAGCTAAGTTGATCTATAGTGTTACATCATATTCTATAAGGATGTTATGTGTTTGTAGACTTTCTGCCCAGTTTGACCCATTTAGCAGACGTCAGCCTGTTTAAGGCTCTGATGTCTATTCTGTGTGACTTACAGCAGTTATGACATGGTCTGATTTTCTCACCCAATAAAGGAATATTTCATATATCAGTCGACTCTTCATTCTATCAGACACAGTTATCACAGCTCCTACATTTGCTTTTACACATGTATGTAAGCATTGAGCCACATTTAGTACCAACATATTAAAAGAATAATATTTGTCTCTTATGTATAACACATCTGTATATGCACTGTCACAGATACTTGACAGGAAACATAAATAACTGCGACTTGAATCTTTGCTGAAGCTCAGTGTTTGACCCAGAGTTCAAACTCACTGCTGTAATAACTAATCATGATACATATAATAACTATAACATTGGCCATATTATATTTACATTACACAGTGAGATGACTTTAGTCTCATGAACAACATCAGCTGATTGTTATTTACTAACTAATCTTAAATGACTGTTCAGCCCAACAGCCTCAGATACTCAACTAATCAAAGTGATGTCATGACAAAAATGAATGACCAACAAAACATTTTTCTCCTTCATTTCTGTCACACAAAGCTGTATGTAACGTGTCTCGCGGTTAGTATCATGGTTGCTAGGCAACAACAGCACAACAAAGACTAGATCGACCATTTCACAGCCTCGCACTTCCAACCTTCTCGGTCTTCGGAGGACGCGGCCCACGTAGACCGCGAAGGCTGCGTCCTCCAAGGCTGCAGACCCTGAGCTGGGACACAGCCCGAGTGTCCGTATGAGGAGTGAGCTTAACTGTTCGGACTCTGTGTTTGTGATAAAGGTATTACATTAAACTCTGGGTTACTTACTGAAAGTTTCACTTCAGCCATATTTGACTATAATTGTTGAGGTAAATCCACAGAGAGCTAAAGCTTTATGTTAATGCTCAGATGATCAGATTTAAGATTCCAGATCAGACCATCTAAGATGTTTTTAACAATATTGGATTTTTTCAAATACTTGATGTAAACTGATGAAAATAAAGTTTTTATTTATTTGTGTAAATAACCTCTTGTAGCTGACTGGCACCAGCTTCACAGCCCAGCAGGGGGCAGCAGACTGATTCTGTTTCACTGGTTTTATTTCAGTCAGTTTGAGCTCGAACATCAGGCTGAAAATACAACAAAGCAGAAATTCGTTGTCCTGCTTACATTTTTCTTGGTGATGTTCCTCACATCGTGGACGTACTTGATCTTTCCTTCATGCCTGACGACGCCCACTGAGATGGAGTCCTCGCACACCTCCGATGCCACATACTGACCCACCTTAAAACCCAGATCTCTCAGGACCAGGTAGCCTGGAAACAAACACGCTCATCTTTACAGAGGATCACACACACAGACACACACAGACACACACACACACACACACACACACACACACAGACACACACACACAGACACACACACACACACACACACACACACAGACACACACACACACACACACACACACACACACACACACAGTAGCGGCTCTGAGCTCCTCGCCTGTCTCTCTGAGCCGGCCATCCTTCAGAGGAAACACATAACTTCACCTGTGACCACACCTGACCACGGGTGGGAATGTAGCCCGACCACTAAACTGACTGCTCTCAGCAGTCGGCGTCCGTTAGGATCTGTTGCTGGTGTGTTGACCACCGCTGTTCTCCACCTCCACGTTGGACTGCAGCTGGTGACGGCAGTCCTGGTTCACCAGAACATGCAGCAGGTGGAGAATCTGTCCGTGAGCCGGTACGGTGACCAGAAGCAGGACCACCAGCTGCAGAACAACTTGGATGATTTGGAGTCAGTTTGCAGGACGGGAGACTCTCTGCAGAGGCGGCTGATTATTTATTTCAACAAAACACACCCTAAATATCTGCAGAGGGGAAAACGATGGTTTATTATTGAACCTAAGCCTGAGCTCGCCTTCATCCTCACCTGTGGCAATGCCGTCAAACAGGGACAGCACTCTGATTGGTCGTCTCTGCTCTGCAGGGACTGCTGGGTAAATCTTTGGCTTCTCCTGAAAGGCAAACAGAAAGCAACAGAAATGAGACCTGATGCTCAGCCGACGGGTCAGAAACCAAACGCAGCGTTCGTCCTGCTGCTCCCGCCGTGCACACGAGGGGCACAGAGCTACCCGTGTGATTTCATCAGGTGTGCTTTACAAGATCAGATAAAGACACGAAACATCTGAGAAGAAACTCACAAACTCCTGTCCGTTATCGTTGGCGAAGAACTCCTGCAGCTTGAGGCTCCAGTCGTGCCGTCGTTTGAGGACGCCGTACCGCAGCAGCGGCTGGCACATGTAGCATCGCCACGGGTCTAGATAGCGCGCCTGGTCGGACGCACCCGGGTCCACCAGGATGTCCAGACAGTCCACGCAGAAACACCTGGAGGGAGCAGGCGGAGAGGAGGTGAGCCGAGGGAGGGGCAAAGAGGGGAGATGGTGTTTCCTGTTCCTGTCCGTCGGACCTGCAGCAGTTCACGTTGCCGCAGAGCAGAACCTCTCGACCGCCGCAGCAAACGGTGCAGTAAGACTGGTAACCGTCGTCGTCGTACATGTAGGACATCTCCAGGTACACGTCCTGAATACACACAGGAAACCATTCATGACTTATTCAACCAGGAAGCCCCTTCAGATTAAAAGCTCGTTCGTGGCAGACCTGAGCAAACAGCACACTTTGTGTTAGGTAATGAAAGAGGAACAGAACAAATATGAAGCTCTCTGACCTTTAACCTCTCCTGGAGGGGACAAAAAGCTCTTTCTTCTTTTTAAATAAGGAAATCAAAGAGGGCGTCAGCTTCAGCGTTCGCAGCTGATTAATAAACGACATCTGGAATGATGACAGAGCAGGAGGAAGTCTCCACACGCTCTGTGGTCGAAGCCCCGACAGCTGCAGCTGAGTGTCGAGCTGCCGTTTTTCAGGGTAACCATTTATTCGACTGCGCGGCGCCACGTTGTTTTTTTCTCCTGGGAAAATCCCACGCTGCCCACACAGGAAGTAGAAATCATTTTGGCTCCCAGACTGTTTCGTTAATGGGAGTTACCAGTTTGCATGTTTGTAAGAATCAGATAATAGACACGGTGTAAATATTATCAGCGTTATTATCACTATCAGCAGTTTGATTTTCTAATCAGAAGGTTGCTGGTTCAATTCCCCGTCTGCTCCAGTCTGCATGCCAAATATCTTTGGGCAAGGCACTAGCCTGTGAGCGTTAGCTAGAAACCATGGATGAGTGTGTGAGCGGGGCAAGTGTTGTTGCTGCTGCTCACACTGAACCCAGAGCGTCTCAGCTTCGTATCTATTCTACTTTCAGACGTTCGTATGGTAATTACACCACGCCGCCGTCACTCAGCGCTTTAATCTGTTCAGCTGAGAACACCTTCATCATCATCATCATCATCATCAAAAGCGCCCCACTCTCACTCTGTTTACTACGGAGCGTTACTTCCTCTGACACAACCAGCTTTACGACTCCTGTCAAATACTGGCTTAAAGCCAACGTGTAGCCCAATGGCGATATTACAGGGTGTGTGTGTGCGTGTGTGTGTGTGTGTGTGTGTGAGTGTGTGTGTGCGAGTGTGTGTGTGCGAGTGTGTGTGTGTGTGTGTGTGTGCGAGTGTGTGTGTGTGAGTGTGTGTGTGTGTGTGTGTGAGTGTGTGTGTGTGTGTGTGTGAGTGTGTGTGTGTGTGTGTGTGTGTGTGTGAGTGTGTGTGTGTGTGTGTGTGAGTGTGTGTGTGTGTGTGTGAGTGTGTGTGTGTGTGTGCAGGGGGTTTTCATTAGTCCAAACAGATTTATAATTTATATGAAGACACTAATGCGGCAGTTTAATTTTACGAGCGTCTGGGTCATATGTATCGTTGACGAGTCCTCGCACGCCGTAGCCACTGGATCATGTGACGTGTGTCTGCCGCTCTACCTTGCATGTTGGGCACAAGCCTCCTTCAAACAGCGGGTGGAAGGTTGCACTCGTCTTCCCACAAGAGAGACAAAACTCTGCCAAAGACACACACAGAAAAACACAAAGATCAAAGTGGGATTTCCCTGCCAAGGATCACGAGTCACAAACACACAGGTGGGAATGTTTACCTTCGATACTTCTTTTATTCTTCAGAACTTCATTCACCATTTGTTCTGGCAGGAAAGCACAGGAGATGTAAAAATAGGAAAAGTGACATAAACTGCGAACTTTATACGACTCAACCAACATAAAGAACAAAAATAATTCAACTGAAAGCACAAACTGATAGATATGAGATCTGTGTTAGACAGAACAGCTGAGAATATCATCTCTAATAAATTGTTTCATTCTCAAAAACATAAAAGCTTGATTTTTTCCAACATTATGCTTTAAGTGTAGTTTAGTCCTAATCACACACTTTATTGTTTGAATATGATTCTCTGAACTGGATATTTTTGTTCTCAATACACATTTACACATAAATGAGCCGAGATGTTGGGAGAGTTGCTCATTTCCAGCTCTTTATGTTTAACCTTGAACTCTACCAGAGTAGCTTTGCATGATTCAGATCATAATAATCCTTCTTTATTTAATACTGGGCCTCGAGGCAGCCCCTCAGTTCA